>NC_091079.1:92212857-92537142 GCF_032405125.1 Capricornis sumatraensis
ATGGGGGAAACAGTGGAAACAGTGTCAGACTTTATTTTGGGGGGCTCCCAAATCACTGCAGATGGTGATTGCAGCCATGAAATTAAAAGACACTCCTCAGAAGGAAAGTTAAGACCAACATAGATAGCATATTGAAAAATAGAGACATTACTTTGCCAACAAAGTTCCATCTAATCAAGGCTATGGTTTTTCCTGTGGTCATGTATGGATGTGAGAGTTGGACTGTGAAGAAGGCTGAGCACCGAAGAATTGATGCTTTTGAACTGTGGTGTTGGAGAAGACTCTTGTGAGTCCCTTGGACTGCAAGGAGATCCAGCCAGTCCATTCTGAAGGAGATCAACCCTGGGATTTCTTTGGAATGAATGATGCTAAAGTTGAAGCTCCAGTATTTTGGCCACCTCATGTGAAGAGTTGACTCATTGGAAAAGACTCTGATGCTGGCAGGGATTGGGGGCAGGAGGAGAAGGGAATGACAGAGGATGAGATGGCTGGATGGCATCACCGACTTGATGGACATGAGTCTGAGTGAACTCCGGGAGTTGGTGATGGACAGGGAGGCGTGGCGTGCTGCGATTCATGGGGGTCGCAAAGAGTCGGACACGACTGAGCGACTGACCTAAACTGAATTGATTATACAGCCTTGATGTACTGCTTTCCCAATTTTGAATCAGTCTGTTGTCCATGTCCAGTTCTAACTATTGCTTCCTTGAGTTGCATACAGGTTTCTCCAAAGGCAGGTAAGGTGGTCTGGTACTCCCATCTCTTTAAGAATTTTCCAGTTTGTTGTGATCCACACAGTCAAAGACTTTAGTGTAGTCAATGAAGCAGAAATAGATGTTTTTCTGGAACTCTCTTGCTTTTTCTATGATCCATGGATGTTGGCAATTTGATCTCTGGTTCCTCTGCCTTTTCTAAATCCAGCCTGTACATCTGGAAGTTCTTGGTTCATATACAGGTAATGTCAGGCTTGAAGGATTTTGAGCATTACCTTGATAGCGTGTGAATTGAGTGCAATTGCATGGTAGTTTGAACATTTTTTGGCATTGCCCTTCTTTGTGATTAGAATTAAATCTGACCCTTTCCAGTCCTGTGGCCACTGATGAGTTTTCCAAGTTTGCTGGCACATTGAGTGTAGCACTTTAACAGCATCATCTTTTAGAATTTGAAATAGCTCTACTAGCTTTGTTCATAGTAGTGCTTTTGAAGGCCCACTTGACTTCACACTCCAGGATGCCTATGGCTCTAGGTGAGTGACCACACTATCATGGTTATCTGGGTCATTAAAACCTTTTTTGTATAGTTATTCTGAGTATTCTTGCTACGTCTTCTTAAACTCTTCTGCTTCTGTTAGGTCCATGCTACTTCTCTTCTTTATTGTGCCCATCTTTGCATGAAATATTCCCTTGATATCTCTAATTTTCTTGAAGAGATCTCTAGTCTTTCCCATTCAATTGTTTTCCTCTATATCTTTGCATTGTTCACTTAGGAAGACTATCTTTCCTTGCTATTCTTTGGAACTCTGCATTCAGATGGGTATATCTTTTCTTTTCTCCTTTGCGTTTTGTTTCTCTACTTTTCTCAGCTATATATAGGGCCTTCTCAGACAACCATTTTGCCTTTTTGCGTTTCTTTTTCTTGGGGATGGTTTTTATCACCACCTCCTGTACAATGTTACGAACCTCTGTCCATAGTTCTTCTGACACACTGTCTATCAGATCTGATCCCTTGAACCTATTTGCCACATCCACTGTATAAGGGATTTGACTTAGTTCATGACTTAATTGCCTAGTCGTTTTCCCTACTTTCTTCAATTTAAGTCTAAATTTGGCAATAAGGACTTCATGATCTGAGCTACAGTCAGCTCCTGGTTTTTTTGCTGACTCTATAGAGATTCTCATCTTCAGCTACAAAGAATATAATCAATCAGATTTTTATATTGACCACCTGGTGATGTCCATGTGTAGTCTTCTCTTGTGTTGTTGGAAGAGGGTGTTTGCTGTGACGAGTGTTTTCTTGGCAAAACTCTGTTAGCCTTCGCCCTGCTTCATTCTGTACTCCAAGGCCAAACTTGCCTGTTACTCCAGGTATCTCTTAACTCCCTGCTTTTTCATTCTAGTCCCTGGTGTTTCAAAGGACATTTTTTTTCCCTGTTAGTTCTAAAATGTGCTGTAGGTCTTCATAGAACCATTCAACTTCAGCTTCAGCTTCATTAGTGGTTCAGGCATAGACTTGGATTACTGTGATGTTGAGTTTTTTACCTTGGATATGAACTGAAATCATACTGTCACTTTTGAGTTTGGACCCAAGTACTGCATTTAGAGTCTTTTGTTGCCTATGAGGGATACTCCATGTCTTTTAAGGGGTTCTTGCCCATGGTCATAGATATAACAATCATCTGAATTAAATTCTCCCATTCCAGTTCATTTTAGTTAACTGATTTAAAAGAAGTCAGTGTTCACTGTTGCCATCTCCTGTTTGACCACTTCCAATTTACCTTGATTCATGGATCTAACATTTCAGTTCCTATGCAATATTGTTTGTTATGGCATCAGAGTTTACTTTCACTACCAGACACATGTAAAAGTCGGCATTATTTCTGCTTTGGCTCAGACTCTTCATTCCTTCTGGAGATATTTCTTTGCTCTTCTCCTGTAGTGTTTGTTGTTCCGTCACTCAGTTGTATCCGACTCTTTGCAGCCCCACGGACTGCAGCTTGCCAGTCTTCCTGTCCTTCACCCTCTCCCGGAACTTGCTCAGACTCATGTCCATTGAGTCAGTGATACCATCCAACCATTTCATCCTCTATCGTCCCCTTTCTCCTCCTGCCTTCAGTCTTTCCCAGCGTCAGGATCTTTTCCAATGAGTCAGCTCTTCTCTTCAGGTGGCCAAAGTATTGGAGCTTCAGCTTCAGCATCGATCCTTCCAGTATTAAGGGTTGATTTCCTTTAGAATTGACTCATTTGGTATCCTTGCACTCTAAGGGACTCTCAAGAGTCTTCTCCAACACCACAGTTCAAAAGCAACAATTCTTCTGTGCTCAGCCTTCTTTATGGTCCAACTTTCACGTCCATGCATGACTACTGGAAAAATCATAGCTTCGACTATACAGACATTTGCCTTTAAAGTGATGTCTTTGCTTTGTAATACTCCATCTAGGTTTATCATAGCTTTTCTTCCAAGGAGCAAGTGTCTTTTATTCTCATGGCTGCAGTCACCGACCACAGTGATTTTGGAGTCCAAGAAAATAGTCTGTTTCTGTTTTTTCCCCATCTATTTGCCATGAAGTGATGGGACTGGATGCCATGATGATAACTTGGACTCAGGTAGTGGTAGAGGTGGAGAGATAAGAAGACATTAGGAATTACTGACTTGGGGCTGATGATAGATTAAATGTAGGAATGAGAAGGAAGTGTCAGGCTATTTCCTAGAACTCTGGCTTGTACAGCCTGGTATGATTGCTTACACTGAGACATAGAGAACACCAGAAGAGGACCAAGTTTTGAAGAAGGCAAATCATGAGCTTAGTTTTAGACATGATGTATTTAAGGTACTTTCCAATATCCAAAAAGAGATGTCAGATAGGCAATTGGAGCTAGGGGTACAGGGCTAATAATGAGGACTGGGCTGAAAATATAAAGTTGTGTTACATATTGGTGATAGCCAAATACATGGATCTCGATTTAGAATTGCCCAGATCCACACCAGTGTGCCACGGGTTGTGATGAGATAGAACATACATGTGTTAAGATGTTAATTATCCTCTATCCGTGGAGTAGCAGAAGCCTTTAGGCCAGTGGCCTCCAGCTCTGAGTATCTATACAAAGATTATCATTTTCTCTGTGTACCAAAATGTTGAAAAGTTGGAAGCTTTATATGAGCCCACTTAGAGAGAAAGAACAACATGAGAAGAGGAGAGAGCCTTGGACAAAGCTTTGAGGAACTCCCACATTCAATGTCCAGTTACATTAAGATGAACCTGCAAAAAGGCTGATAAGTTTCTTCCAGTGATGTAGGGTGAAAACCAGGAGACTGTACTATTATAGAATCAAGGAGAAGAAAACACTTCAAAAAGGAAATGATCAAACATGTCAAAAGCTACAAGAAAGAACAGATATAATCTAAATTCAAATGAATTTTTTTTTAATTTTTTTTTATTTTTATTTTATTTTACAATACTGTATTGGTTTTGCCATACATTGACATGAATCCACCACGGGTATACATGTGTTCCCAAACATGAACCCCCCTCCCACCTCCCTCCCCATAACATCTCTCTGGGTCATCTCCGTGCACCAGCTCCAAGCATGCTGTATCCTGCGTCGGACATAGACTGGCGATTCGATTCTTACATGATCGTATACATGTTACAATGCCATTCTCCCAAATCATCCCACCGTCTCCCTCTCCCTCTGAGTTCAAAAGTCTGTTATACACATCTGTGTCTTTTTTGCTGTCTTGCATACAGGGTCGTCATTGCCATCTTTCCAAATTCCATATATATGTTTTAGTATACTGTATTGGTGTTTTTCTTTCTGGCTTACTTCACTCTGTATAATCGGCTCTAGTTTCATCCATCTCATCAGAACTGATTCAAATGTATTCTTTTTAACGGCTGAGTAATACTCCATTGTGTATATGTACCACAGCTTTCTTATCCATTCATCTGCTGATGGACATCTAGGTTGTTTCCATGTCCTGGCTATTATAAACAGTGCTGTGATGAACACTGGGGTACATGTGTCTCTTTCAATTCTGGTTTCCTTGGTGTGTATGCCCAGCAGTGGGATTGCTGGGTCATAAGGCAGTTCTATTTGCAATTTTTTAAGGAAACTCCACACTGTTCTCCAAAGTGGCTGTACTAGTTTGCATTCCCACCAACAGTGTAGGAGGGTTCCCTTTTCTCCACACCCTCCCCAGCATTTATTGCTTGCAGATTTTTGGATCGCAGACATTCTGACTGGTGTGAAGTGGTACCTCATTGTGGTTTTGATTTGCATTTCTCTAATAATGAGTGATGTTGAGCATCTTTTCATGTGTTTGTTAGCCATCTGTATGCCTTCTTTGGAGAAATGTCTATTTAGTTCTTTGGCCCATTTTTTGATTGGGTCGTTTATTTTTCTGGAATTGAGCTGCATAAGTTGCTTGTATATTTTTGAGATTAGTTGTTTGTCAGTTGCTTCATTTGCTATTATTTTCTCCCATTCTGAAGGCTGTCTTTTCACCTTGCTTATATTTTCCTTTGTTGTGCAGAAGCTTTTAATTTTAATTAGATCCCATTTGTTTATTTTTGCTTTTATTTCCAGAATTCTGGGAGGTGGATCATAGAGGATCCTGCTGTGATTTATGTCGGATAGTGTTTTGCCTATATTCTCCTTTAGGAGTTTTATAGTTTCTGGTCTTACATTTAGATCTTTAATCCATTTTGAGTTTATTTTTGTGTGTGGTGTTAGAAAGTGATCTAGTTTCATTCTTTTACAAGTGGTTGACCAGTTTTCCCAGCACCACTTGTTAAAGAGATTGTCTTTACTCCATTGTATATTCTTGCCTCCTTTGTCAAAGATAAGGTGTCCATATGTGTGTGGATTTATCTCTGGGCTTTCTATTTTGTTCCATTGATCTATATGTCTGTCTTTGTGCCAGTACCATACTGTCTTGATGACTGTGGCTTTGTAGTAGAGCCTGAAGTCAGGCAAGTTGATTCCTCCAGTTCCATTCTTCTTTCTCAAGATTGCTTTGGCTATTCGAGGTTTTTTGTATTTCCATACAAATCTTGAAATTATTTGTTCTAGTTCTGTGAAAAATATGGCTGGTAGCTTGATAGGGATTGCATTGAATCTGTAGATTGCTTTGGGTAGTATGCTCATTTTCACTATATTGATTCTTCTGATCCATGAACATGGTATATTTCTCCATCTATTAGTGTCCTCTTTGATTTCTTTCACCAGTGTTTTATAGTTTTCTATATATAGGTCTTTAGTTTCTTTAGGTAGATATATTCCTAAGCATTTTATTCTTTTTGTTGCAATGGTGAATGGAATTGTTTCCTTAATTTCTTTTTCTACTTTCTCATTATTAGTGTATAGGAATGCAAGGGATTTGTGTGTGTTGATTTTATATCCTGCAACTTTACTATATTCATTGATGAGCTCTAGTAATTTTCTGGTGGCGTCTTTAGGGTTTTCTATGTAGAGGATCATGTCGTCTGCAAACAGTGAGAGTTTTACTTCTTCTTTTCCAATTTGGATTCCTTTTATTTCTTTTTCTGCTCTGATTGCTGTGGCCAAAACTTCCAGAACTATGTTGAATAGTAGTGGTGAAAGTGGGCACCCTTGTCTTGTTCCTGACTTTAGGGGAAATGCTTTCAGTTTTTCACCATTGAGGATAATGTTTGCTGTGGGTTTGTCATATATAGCTTTTATTATGTTGAGGTATGTTCCTTCTATTCCTGCTTTCTGGAGAGTTTTTATCATAAATGGATGTTGAATTTTGTCAAAGGCCTTCTCTGCATCTATTGAGATAATCATATGGTTTTTATTTTTCAATTTGTTAATGTGGTGAATTACATTGATTGATTTGCAGATATTGAAGAATCCTTGCATCCCTGGGATAAAGCCCACTTGGTCATGGTGTATGATCTTTTTAATGTGTTGTTGGATTCTGATTGCTAGAATTTTGTTGAGGATTTTTGCATCTATGTTCATCAGTGATATTGGCCTGTAGTTTTCTTTTTTTGTGACATCTTTGTCAGGTTTTGGTATTAGGGTGATGGTGGCCTCATAGAATGAGTTTGGAAGTTTACCTTCCTCTGCAATTTTCTGGAAGAGTTTGAGTAGGATAGGTGTTAGCTCTTCTCTAAATTTTTGGTAGAATTCAGCTGTGAAGCCGTCTGGACCTGGGCTTTTGTTTGCTGGAAGATTTCTGATTACAGTTTCAATTTCCGTGCTTGTGATGGGTCTGTTAAGATTTTCTATTTCTTCCTGGTTCAGTTTTGGAAAGTTGTACTTTTCTAAGAATTTGTCCATTTCTTCCACGTTGTCCATTTTATTGGCATATAACTGCTGATAGTAGTCTCTTATGATCCTTTGTATTTCTGTGTTGTCTGTTGTGATCTCTCCATTTTCATTTCTAATTTTATTGCTTTGATTTTTCTCCCTTTGTTTCTTGATGAGTCTGGCTAATGGTTTGTCAATTTTATTTATCCTTTCAAAGGATCAGTTTTTGGCTTTGTTGATTTTTGCTCTGGTCTCTTTTGTTTCTTTTGCATTTATTTCTGCCCTAATTTTTAAGATTTCTTTCCTTCTACTAACTCTGGGATTCTCCAATTCTTCCTTTTCTAGTTGCTTTAGGTGTAGAGTTAGGTTATTTATTTGACTTTTTTCTTGTTTCTTGAGGTATGCCTGTATTGCTATGAACTTTCCTCTTAGCACTGCTTTTATAGTGTCCCACAGGTTTTGGGTTGTTGTGTTTTCATTTTCATTCATTTCTATGCATATTTTGACTTCTTTTTTGATTTCCTCTGTGATTTGTTGGTTATTCAGAAGTGTGTTGTTCAACCTCCATATGTTGGAATTTTTAATAGTTTTTCTCCTGTAATTGAGATCTAATCTTAATGCATTATGGTCAGAAAAGATGCTTGGAATGATTTCGATTTTTTTGAATTTATCAAGTTTAGATTTATGGCCCAGGATGTGATCTATCCTGGAGAATGTTCCATGAGCACTTGAGAAAAAGGTGAAATTCATTGTTTTGGGGTGAAATGTCCTATAGATATCAATTAGGTCTAACTGGTCTAATGTATCATTTAAAGTTTGCGTTTCTTTGTTGATTTTCTGTTTAGTTGATCTGTCCATAGGTGTGAGTGGGGTATTAAAGTCTCCCACTATTATTGTGTTATTGTTGATTTCCCCTTTCATACTTGTTAGCATTTGTCTTACATATTGCGGTGCTCCTATATTGGGTGCATATATATTTATAATTGTTATATCTTCTTCTTGGATTGATCCTTTGATCATTATGTAGTGGCCTTCTTTGTCTCTTTTCACAGCCTTTGTTTTAAAGTCTGTTTTATCGGATATGAGTATTGCCACTCCTGCTTTCTTTTGGTCTCTATTTGCATGGTATATCTTTTTCCAGCCCTTCACTTTCAGTCTGTATGTGTCTCTTGTTTTGAGGTGGGTCTCTTGTAAGCAGCATATAGAGGGGTCTTGTTTTTGTATCCATTCGGCCAGTCTTTGTCTTTTGGTTGGGGCATTCAACCCATTTACGTTTAAGGTAATTATTGATAAGTATGATCCTGTTACCATTTACTTTATTGTTTTGGGTTTGGGTTTATACACCCTTTTTGTGTTTCCTGTCTAGAGAATATCCTTTAGAATTTGTTGGAGAGCTGGTTTGGTGGTGCTGAATTCTCTCAGCTTTTGCTTGTCTGTAAAGCTTTTGATTTCTCCTTCATATTTGAATGAGATCCTTGCTGGGTACAGTAATCTGGGCTGTAGGTTATTTACTTTCATCACTTTGAGTATGTCTTGCCATTCCCTCCTGGCCTGAAGAGTTTCTATTGAAAGATCAGCTGTTATCCTTATGGGAATCCCCTTGTGTGTTATTTGTTGTTTTTCCCTTGCTGCTTTTAATATATGTTCTTTGTATTTGATCTTTGTTAATTTGATTAATATGTGTCTTGGGGTGTTTCGCCTTGGGTTTATCCTATTTGGAACTCTCTGTGTTTCTTGGACTTGGGTGATTATTTCCTTCCCCATTTTAGGGAAGTTTTCAACTATTATCTCCTCAAGGATTTTCTCATGGTCTTTCTTTTTGTCTTCTTCTTCTGGGACTCCTATAATTCGAATGTTGGAGTGTTTCACGTTGTCCTGGAGGTCTCTGAGATTGTCCTCATTTCTTTTAATTCGTTTTTCTTGTTTCCTCTCTGATTCATTTATTTCTACCATTCTATCTTCTATTTCACTAATCCTATCTTCTGCCTCCGTTATTCTGCTATTTGTTGCCTCCAGAGTGTTTCTGATCTCATTTATTGCATTATTCATTATATATTGACTCTTTTTTATTTCTTCTAGGTCCTTGTTAAACCTTTCTTGCATCTTCTCAATCCTTGTCTTTAGGCTATTTATCTGTGATTCCATTTTGATTTCAAGATTTTGGATCATTTTCACTATCAATATTCGGAATTCCTTCTCAGGTAGATTCCCTACCTCTTCCTCTTTTGTTTGGTTTGGTGGGCAACTCTCCTGTTCCTTTACCTGCTGAGTATTCTTCTGTCTCTTCATCTTGATTATATTGCTGCGTTTGGGGTGGCCTTTTTATATTCTGGTAATTTGTGGAGTTCTCTTTATTATGGAGCTTCCTCACTGTGGGTGGGGTTGTATCAGTGGCTTGTCTAGGTTTCCTGGTTAGGGAGGCTTGTGTTGGAGTTCTGGTGGGTGGAGCTGGGTTTCTTCTCTCTGGAGTGCAGTGGAGTGACCAGTAATGGGTTATGAGACGTCAAAGGTTTTGGAGTAACTTTGAGCTGCCTGTATATTGAAGCTCAGGGGAGTGTTCCTGTGTTGCTGGAGAATTTGTGTGGTATGTCTTGTTCTGGAACTTGTTGGTCCTTGGGTGGAGCTTGGTTTCAGTGTAGGTATGGAGGCATTTGATGAGCTCCTATTGCTTAATATTCCCTGAATTCAGGAGTTCTCTGATGTTTTCAGGCTTTGGACTTAAGCCTCCTGCTTCTGGTTTTCAGTTTTATTTTTACAGTAGCCTCTAGACTTCTCCATCTATACAGCACCGATGATAAAACATCTAGGTTAAAGATGAAAAGTTTCTCCACATTGAGAGACACTCAGAGAGGTTCCCTGTTTTTGAACACAATGGTCTGCTTTTCTGGTTGCCTGATGTCCTCTCCCAGCCTACAGAAGTTGTTTTGTGGAGTTTGCTCAGTGTTGAAATGTTCTTTTGAGGAATTTGTGAGGGAGAAAGTGGTCTTCCCGTCCTATTCCTCCGCCATCTTAGGACCGCCTTCCTCAAATGAATTTAATGTCATGAAAGTTATCAGTGACCTTGTTGAGAATTGTTTAGATATGTTTATATGCAAATCCTTTTTAAAAGAACTGAAGAACTGTTCATTCCCATCTAATGTAATATGCTAATGTACATTTGTTTTAATTGTAAAATTACCTCAAATCAACTTCAATAAAGAGGTTAATACTCCGTTATTGTGAAAACAAACTTAGATTACCTATGAAACATTTTAGAGGGCATTGACATTTTCTTTTCACCTTGTTTCACTTTAAAAAGTGTGTAAATTCACAGTTCCTTGAGGAAATGTTTTCAGTGACTAGAAAATAAATTGACTCCTGGTTGGAGAGATAAGTTATTTAATATGAGCCTTTGTACATCTTTCTTGGAAATTGTACAATAAGTAAGGTATATTTTTAGTAATTCTCTTATGTCCTCCCCCTTAAAAAATCTAAGTGAAAATGATTCCTCACTTTAACGTCTTTACAGTGGGGCAAAGTTTATTTCACTTAAAGCTACGTCCTATACTAGGTTAGAGTTTCACTAGACGCTATAGAGTGCCTTGATTCAGGCTGGTATAAGAGAATACCATAGACTGGATGGCTTAAACAGCAAACATTTATTTCTCACAGTTCTGGAGTCTGGGAAGTCCAGGGTGGAGGATCCAACAGATTTGGTGTCTAGCAAGAGCTCTCTTCTGGGTTGCAGACCCCGACCTCTCCTTGTATCCTCACGTGGTGGAAAGAGGGCAAGAGAGCTCTCTTGGGTTCTTTTCAGAAGAACATCAGTCTCAGTCATGAGATCTCCATTCTCATGACCTAATTATCTCCATCATATTGGAGAGGGGTAGGATCCAACATATGAATGGTGAGGGGACCAAGACATTCAGTCCGTTGCACTGAGCTTGCATTCTTTAATCTCTTGGGACAGTCTTAAACTTCTGAACCTCCTTGCATCCTTGTAGAGTTTAAGGTTGGCTGTGGATTGGCAGAAACAGATAATGTCGACCCAGAGACCTACACTTACCTCCTGTAAGATTAAATTAAATTCTCATTTTATTTGCCAAGGTTTCTGAAAACCCACCAGAAACCAGTTGTCACAATGAGGGGAAATAGATGCAGCATATTTGAAAGCAGCTACCTGAAGCTCCCAGTGAGGGTGTGTACCTGCTGTGATACTGAGAAGGTAGGAAAGCTTGATTTTGTGCTGTGCTGAAGCTCATCCTCTATTTAAGGAGATTTTTTTCCAAATAATTCTTTTTTTTTTTTTTTTACTGAAATATAGTTGATTTACAATGTTGTTTCAGGTGTATAGCCAAGTGATTCAGTTTTATCTATCTATCTATCTATATATATATATAATTTTAAAATTCTTCTCCATTATAATTTGTTAACAAGATATTGAATATAGTTCCCTGTGCTCTGGTTGTACAAAACAGTTCTTGAATCAAAATCTGCTTCACTGAGGCCATATCCTTATGAAGGGAAAATGGAGCCCAAACATTACTGAAGTATATCTTCTTCCAGTTTTCCAATATTCTGGCAAGCCTGTTTCCTATTATAATCCTTTTCTGTTATAATCCTATTCAGCAGGCTCCAAGATTCTTTTATTCTATTTTATAATGCCCGCATAGCCTCCTGGCTCTGCCAAATATCTTGAAAACATTAATCAAGGAATATTTCATTCAACCATTTCAAATATTTGAGCACCTGTTGCACTGATCCAGATGACAAGGAGCTTACATTTCAGCGAAAGATGCCTTTGCTAAGCTTTACAGTTCCAGAAACTGAAGAGAATTAAGCATCGTGAGGATAGTTAACTTGGCCGTGTGGGGAGTATTTCAGGCAGTGTGTTCAGAAAAGTTATCTCGGAGATGACCATTGCTCAGACACCTGAAAAAGAAGTTGAAATCAGTCGTTGGAAGGTTAAGGGAGGAGTGTGTCAGGCAGCTGGAACAACAGGCACAAAACATGCTGTTTTAAAACAGAGGACAGTTGTTCAGAGTGTAGTGACTTGGGGGAAGTATGGTAGAAAGTGTTACAGGTCTAGGCTAGGATAGACCAGAAGAGCTTTGTTGATGAAAAAATGCACAAAGTGAAAGTTATGAGTTAAGCTTTATTTGGGGCTAAATGGGGAATATAGCCTGGGAGACAGCTTCTCAGATAGCCCTGAGGAACTGCTCCAGAGAGGTAAGGAAGCGGTCAACATATATGTGATTTTAGTGAAAGGGATATGCGTGCAACGAAGCACTCATTTTGGCAGAATGTTGCTGCTAGTCATGAGGAGCAGAAGTCTCTCCATGAATGATTTTAGTGTTTTTCTAGATATGAGAAGATGCTAAGGACTTTCCCTAGTGTCTCAGTGGTAAAGGATCTGCCTTGCAATACAGCAGGCACAGGTTCAGTCCCTGGGCCAGGAAGATCCCCCATGCAGGGAAGATCCCACATGCAGGGAAGATCCCACATGTCTTGGAGCAACTCAGCCCATGCGCCACAACTATTGAGCGTCTGCTCTAGAGCCTAGGCCCCACAGCTGCTGAAGCCTGTGCCCCCACAGTCCATGTTTCACAACAAGAGGAGCCACCACAGCGAGAAGCCCCTCACAGCGACTAGAGGGTAGCACCCATTTGCCGCAACTAGAGCAACGAAGACGCAGCACAGTCAAAAAAGAAAAATAAATGAAATCAATAAAGTCATCTGTTTAAAAAAAAAGAAGATGCAAGAAATTGGGCTTGTAAAATCTTCTCCTCGAATATCTACCTCTCTGAAGGCCTGTTCTGCCAGTTTTTCCCCCAAACGCAGAATGCCTCATTCCTGATCACCTCCCTGACCTCCTTTCAGGGTGTGCTGAAGGTCAGCAACTACAGGGGCTAGGACTTCATCCTAGGTTTCATGGCAGCTTTGTTGGCCACCATCAGAGACGGGACTGTGTGCTCAGGGTAACAGGAGCCATGGAAATTTTGAAGCAAATGAGAGACATGAAATGTGAAATGTTTTACCTTTAAGTAGATCATCCTGGTTGATGTTTAGAGAATGAATTATTGGGCGGGGTGGGGGGAGGAGGAATGAGAAGAGGCTAATACGACATGAAACTAATCAGGAGGCTGTTGGAGTGAAATAGGCAAGAGGTAATGGTGCTCTGAACCAAGGTAGAGGTGATGGAAGCAGTATAATATGGTTAGATTCAAGACATATTTTAAGCAAAGAGTAGCAGGACTTGGTGAAGGATTGAATCGGCGGAAAGAAAGGAATCACACATTTCCAAACCTGAGCTAAATAGCTAGGTGAAAAATGTACTTTTTCTCTAAAGTGGGAAAACTGGAAGAGTTTGGTGTGTGGAAGGGGATGAGAAGAAAGGACAGTGGAAATAAATATTTTGTTTCAGACAAGTTGAATGTGAAATACCTTCAGTCATCATTCAATTGAAAATGTCCAGCATGCAGTTGGATATGCAAGTCTGGAATCTAGGGAGAGATCAGGCCTGAGAAATACATTTCATTCAACAGTTACCTATTAATGTATGGTAAGGCTTTGCTGTAGTGGGAGATGATACTTTCAGCTTCTAATTTATTCCCAAGGATTCTTCATACTCTTCAGAAATGTCAGACTTTTAGGATGCAGCATTCTGTTAAAATCTTGCAAGATTTGCCAGATGGATACAGATGTTAGATAGATATATACAGATGTTAGAGAGGAGACTCATAGCAGGATGTATGTTCACAACTATATTTCAGAGCAGTAAGCAACTGTCTGGGAAGTGATCAGTGGAAACCCTAAGCCTTCCACTTTGGAGGAAAGCAGACAACCCTGAATACAGCTTTATGCTCAGATGTTAGGAGTTTCCTTTTTATAAGGATGAAGAGATATTGTACAACCAAAGAATGACAACCCTTTAATCAATTTTAAAAGGGAATGCATTCTGCCCGCTACTCTGTTCTTTTGAGATAATTTCTACTTTTCTTTTTTTGAGGTTGGGTAGAGAGTGCATCAGAGTTTGTGTTGCTTTGGCATATCCCTACATTTTTTCCCTTTCCTATTATACAGTGAATTTCTTTTTCTCTAAAAGAATACAAATAAATATGTAAAAAATAAATGAAAAATATGTCTCCTCTTCCTGGTCTTCAGGTAAGTCCTTCAAGCATTGTGTAACTGAATCCCTGTGTAGCCTGAGATGATCTGCCACAGGATGTGCTGCTGCTACTGCTGCTAAGTCGCTTCAGTCGTGTCCGACTCTGTGCGACCCCATAGACGGCAGCCCACCAGGTTCCTCCGTCCCTGGGATTCTCCAGGCAAGAACACTGGATTGAGTTGCCGTTCCCTTCTCCAATGCTTGAAAGTGAAAAGTGAAAGTGAAGTCGCTCAGTTGTGTCCAACTCTTACCACCCCATGGACTGCAGCCTACCAGGCTCCTCCGTCCATGGGATTTGCCAGGCAAGAGTACTGGAGTGGGGTGCCATTGTCTTCGCCACCGGGTGTAGTTTGGCCTAAAGGGATCTGACACTTTTGAAATGTTTCAGCCAGTTAATAGCTGTGACCTCAGAGTAGTTACTTTACAACTCTAGGCCTCTGTTTCCCACTTGAGAAGGCGTAATATAGTGTGTTCCCTTTTGCTTTTGTATCTCATTGTTCTTGGTAAGGAATCTAGATATACGTAAGATAAAAATATTTATAACTTTAAAATATTGTCATTGTTCAGTTGCTCAGTCGTCTCCGACTCTTTGCGACCCCATGGACTGCAGCACACCAGGCCTCCCTGTCCATCACCATCTCCTGGAGCTTGCTCAAACTCATGTCCATTGAGTTGAGTCAGTGATGCCATCCAATCATCTCATCCTCTGTTGTCCCCTTCTCCTGGCTTCAGTCTTTCCCAGCATCAGGGTCTTTTCTAATGAGTCAGTTCTTCACATCAGGTGGTCAAAGCACTGGAGCTTCAGCTTCAGCATCAGTCCTTCCAGTAAATATTCAGGATTAATTTCCTTTAGAATTGACTGATTTGGTCTCCTTGCTGTCCAAGGGACTGGTTATTATCTTTGTTTTTACCTCAGTCTTTCACTTCCAATGTCCCTTTTTAACTTAAATTACTATTTCTTCCAGTATAGTTTTGAAAATTGCAAAGACAATATATTGAACATTAAGGGGTGTTACATAGCTCTTTTAAGCATCAGAAGCCCAACTAGCATGCAATATTTTTTCTTCTGTGGAAAGTATTTGTATGTGTCATATGACCATTATAGCATTTGATTCAAAGCATGTATTTCTAAAGGCAGTGGAAAAATCTCTTTTCCTCCTATGCTTTGTCAAGTTGAGATATTTAAGCTTTGCATATCCATAATACAAATTTAAAACCTGTATACAGAAAGCTGCTAATAGTTCAGCATCTAACAGGTGAAGTTTTAAAATTTCAGAGATTAAAGTGCTAAGATTCACCATCCACAGGAAAAGCAATACTTAGAAATGAAAGTGAACAGGTTTAAAATAAGAGACTTTCACAGCCACCTGAGTTGTTATTAATCCTAGAGCATAGGAATTTCCCAGAGAAGGAAATGGCAACCCACTCCAGTACTCTTGCCTGGAAAATTCCATGAATGGAGGAGCCAGGTAGGCTACAGTCCATGGGGTTGCAAAGAGTCAACACGATTGAGCGACATCACTTTCTTTATTTCTGTAGTTCCTTTTGAAGAAGGAAATGGCAACCCACTCCAGTGTTCTTGCCTGGAGAATCCAATGTACAGAGCGGCCTGGTGGGCTGCAGTCTATGGGGTTGCAAAGAGTTGGACATGACTGAGCAACTCACACACACACAGGAATTTCCCAAATAAACATTGATCTCTACTGAGCTGTATGGGTTCTACCAGTTCATACAAAATTACTTTTAAAATTTATAAGAAAACTGTTTTCCAAATTTACTGAATTCAGGGATCCTGTTCTGATTCTCTACATAGATAGAATGCTTTGTGCAATGCCTTGCATAACAAAAGTACTATTTCCAATTAGTGACAGTCTCTAATGAGAACACAGGTTATTATTAAATCTACCAGATATGCCTGAAAATAAGATGAGCTTCATGGAAGACATACATCTTTTATGACCTAGTCTAAAAGATGCTTACTCCTTCGAAGAAAAGTTATGACCAACCTAGATAGTATATTCAAGAGCAGAGACAAGGCCCCTGGAGCAACCCCAGGGTGGATGGCCGACCCACCTTCCCTCTGTCACTCGCCTGGGGCCACAGCGAGACCACCTGTACTCCACTCTGCCCCAGACCCTCCAAGCAGCCTGTGCTTGCTCTGCCCAGGGCGGCCGTGGGCAGGGATTGGGTGGGATAAAACCTGTCTACCTGGAAAAAAAAAAAGCAGAGACATTACTTTGCCGACTAAGGTCCGTCTAGTCAAGGCTATGGTTTTTCCTGTGGTCATGTATGGATGTGAGAGTTGGACTGTGAAGAAGGCTGAGTGCCAAAGAATTGATGCTTTTGAACTGTGGTGTTGGAGAAGACTCTTGAGAGTCCCTTGGACTGCAAGGAGATCCAACCAGTCCATTCTGAAGGAGATCAGCCCTGGGATTTCTTTAGAAGGAATGATGCTAAAGTTGAAGCTCCAGTACTTTGACCACCTCATGCGAAGTGTTGACTCATTGGAAAAGACTCTGATGCTGGGAGGGATTGGGGGCAGGAGGAGAAGGGGACGACCCAGGATGAGATGGCTGGATGGCATCACTGACTCGATTGAGTGAGTCTGAGTGAACTCCGCGAGATGCTGATGGACAGGGAGGCGTGGTGTGCTGCGATTCATGGGGGTCGCAAAGAGTAGGACACGACTGAGCAACTAAACTGAACTGAACTGAACTGAAGAAGTCACTTCTGCCACGCTTAATTGGTCAAAACAGTTATAAGTCACCTGCATGTAAGGTGAAGAACTATAGACTTCAAGTCTAACTTAGTGTAGATGAGTGTCAAAGAATTTTGCAGCCATATTTAAAACCACCACAATAATCTGTGATATATACACAAATGGAAAAACTGTACAGCTGGAAAAGAAATGAGGAAGTTCTACATACCTTTATGGAAAGATTGCCAGGATATAAAATAAAATGAAAAATGTCAGATGAAGAAAGATGAAGGCTTTTTTTTTAAAACAAAAATGGAGAAATGAGAATATGTGGGTGTATATTAATATTACCTGTTCTAGGCTTAAGAAACACTGAAAGAACTTTTTAAAAAATGATTTAAATGGAAATCTTTGAAGTAGGCCATGATAAATTAGCACAGAAATTGGAGTAACAATTCTAAGTATACATTTTTTGCATGAATATTGATTTTTGGGTCATGAAAATATGTTACTTATAAAAATTTAATGTATTAGAAAGCACTTTGGCCACATCACATTATTGATTCTTGTAGATTTTATCCTTTACTGGGACCCTGAGTGTGTTAACATATGCTATTTTTTAGACCCTATCCCTGCATCTCTGCACAGGTACTGGAGCGGAAATTTGCATTTCTTTGTGTTTGATTTAGTCCATCACTCCAGCTGGTCAAGATTTTAATAGGAAGTATCCTGTTTTCATATGGGAAATTATGCAGATGCTCATGTATCACTATGTCGATGTTTTTCCTAAGACCTTACTCACTGCTTCATACCCGAATCATTTATTAGCCACTTTTTGCTTACTGTGGGCAGGTTAGTAGGAAAGAGATTTTGGAAAATGAAGCATTCAAATTCTATCCATTCATCAAAGTCCTTTCTTTCTGTGTAAGGGCCTAGATCGATAGATAGAGTGCCTGATGAACTATGGAATGAGGTTCATAACATTGTACAGGAGACAGGGATCAAGACCATCCCCATGGAAAAGAAATGCAAAAAAGCAAAATGGCTGTCTGGGGAGGCCTTACAAATAGCTGTGAAAAGAAGAGAAGTGAAAAGCAAAGGAGAAAAGGAGAGATATAAGCATCTGAATGCAGCATTCCAAAGAACAGCAAGAAGAGATAAGAAAACCTTCTTCAGTGATCAATGCAAAGAAACAGAGGAAAAGAACAGAATGGGAAAGACTAGAGATCTCTTCAAGAAAATTAGAGATATCAAGGGAACATTTCATGCAAAGATGGGCTCAATAAAGGACAGAAATGGTCTGGACCTAACAGAAGCAGAAGATATTAAGAAGAGTTGGCAAGAATACACGGAAGAACTGTACAAAAAAGATCTTCACGACCCAGATAATCATGATGATGTGATCACTAATCTAGAGCCAGACATCTTGGAATGTGAAGTCAAGTGGGCCTTAGAAAGCATCACTACGAACACAGCTAGTGGAGGTGATGGGATTCCAGTTGAGCTCTTTCAAATCCTGAAAGATGATGCTGTGAAAGTGCTGCACTCAATATGCCAGCAAATTTGGAAAACTCAGCAGTGGCCACAGGACTGGAAAAGGTCAGTTTTCATTCCAATTCCAAAGAAAGGCAATGCCAAAGAATGCTCAAACTACCGCACTGTTGCACTCATCTCACATGCTAGTAAAGTAATGCTCAAAATTCTCCAAGCCAGGCTTCAGCAATACGTGAACCGTGAACTCCCTGATGTACAAGCTAGTTTTAGAAAAGGCAGAGGAACCAGAGATCAAATTGCCAACATCTGCTGGATCATGGAAAAAGCAAGAGAGTTCCAGAAAAACATCTATTTCTGCTTTATTGACTATGCCAAAGCCTTTGACTGTGTGGATCACAATAAACTGTGGAAAATTCTGAGAGAGATGGGAATACCAGACCACCTGACCTGGCTCTTGAGAAATCTGTATGCAGGCCAGGAAGCAACAGTTAGAACTGGACATGGAACAACAGACTGGTTCCAAATAGGAAAAGGAGTACGTCAAGGCTGTATATTGTCACCTTGCTTATTTAACTTCTGTGCAGAGTACATCATGAGAAACACTGGACTGAAAGAAACACAAGCTGGAATCAAGATTGCTGGGAGAAATATCAATAACCTCAGCTATGCAGATGACACCACCCTTATGGCAGAAAGTGAGGAGGAACTAAAAAGCCTCTTGATGAAAGTGAAAGAGGAGAGTGAATAGGTTGGCTTAAAGCTCAACATTCAGAAAACTAAGATCATGGCATCTGGTCCCATCACTTCATGGGAAATAGATGGGGAAACAGTGGAAACAGTGTCAGTCTTTATTTTAGGGGCTCCAAAATCATTGAAGATGGTGTTTGCAGCCATGACATTAGAAGATGCTTACTCCTTGGAAGGAAAGTTATGACCAACCTAGATAGTATATTCAAAAGCAGAGACATTACTTTGCCAACAAAGTTCCATCTAGTCAAGGCTATGGTTTTTCCAGTGGTCATGTATGGATGTGAGAGTTGGACTGTGAAGAAAGCTGAGCACTGAAGATTGATGCTTTTGAACTGTGTTGTTGGAGAAGACTCTTGAGAGTCCCTTGGACTGCAAGGAGATCCAACCAGTCCATTCTAAAGGAGATCAGTCCTGGATGTTCATTGGAAGCACTGATGCTAAAGCTGAAACTCCAGTACTTTGGCCACCTCATGCGAAGAGTTGACTCATTGGAAAAGACCCTGATGCTGGGAGGGACTGGGGGCAGGAGGAGAAGGGGACGACAGAGGATGAGATGGCTGGATGGCATCACCGACTTGATGGACATGAGTATGAGTATGAGTAAATTCTGGGAGTTGGTGATGGACAGGGAGGCCTGGCGTGCTGCGATTCATGGGGTCGCAGTGAGTCGGACACAACTGAGTGACTGAACTGAATACCATTCCTGCTCAAACTCTTCCAAAAAATTGCAGATGGAAGAAAATTCCAAACTCATTCTATGAGGCCACCATCACCCTGATAGCAAAACCAGATCAAGGTATCACAAAAAATAAACTTATAATCTAGTATCACTGATGAACATAGATGTAAGAATCCTGAACAAAATTCTAGCAAATCGAATTTAACAACATGTGAAAAGGATCATACAGCATGATCAAGTGGGGTTATTCCCAGGGATGCAAGGATTTTCAATATACCAAAGTCAATCAATGTGACACTCCATATTAACAAAGTGAAAGACAAAAACCGTATGATCATCTCAATCGATGCAGAGAAACTTTGAACAAAATTCAATATTCATTTGTGATTAAAAAAAAAAACCCTCTAGAAAATCAACGTAGAAGGAATTACCTCAATATCATAAAGGCCGTATACAACAAACCTACTGCAAACATTATTCTCAGTGGTTACAAACCGAAATCATTTCGTCTAAGATCAGGAACGGGACAAAGGTTCCTACTTTCACCAGTATTATTCCACATAGTTTTGAACATCCTAGCCACAGCAATCAGAGAAGAAAAAGAAATAAAAGAATTCAGATTGGAGAAGAAAAATATAGCTGTCACTGTTTGCCACTGACATGATACTATACATAGAAAACCCTTAAGACGCCACCACAAAATACTAGAACAAATCAATGAATACAGCAAAGGCTCAGGATATAAAATTAATACACAGAAACCCCTTGTAATCTTAAACAGTAACATTGAAAAATCAGAAAGGGAAAGTAAGGAAAGAATCCCATTCATCATTGTAACAAAAAGAATAAAATATCTCAGAATAAACCTACATAAAGAGAGAAAAGACCTGTATGCAGAAAACTATAAGACACTGTTAAAAGAAATAAAATATAACACAAACAGATGGAGATATATAACAGGTTTTTAGGTTGGAAGAAGCAATATTGTGAGAATGACTATACTGCCTAAAGCAATCTGCATATTGAATGCAATCCCTATCAAATTACCAATGGTGTTTTCATAGAACTAGAACAAAAAAATTTTACAATTTGTGTGGAATCACAAAAGACCCCAAATAGCCAAAGCAATCTTTCTGAAAGAAAAACAGATTGGAGGAATCAACCTGACTTTAGACTCTATGACAAAGCTACAGTCATCAAGACAGTATGGTTCAGTTCAGTTCAGTTCAGTTCAGTCGCTCAGTCGTGTCCGACTCTTTGCGACCCCCATGAATCGCAGCACGCCACGCCTCCCTGTCCATCACCAACTCCCGGAGTTCACTCAGACTCATGTCCATCGAGTCCATGATGCCATCCAGCCATCTCATCCTGGGTCGTCCCCTTCTCCTCCTGCCCCCAATCCCTCCCAGCATCAGAGTCTTTTCCAACGAGTCAACTCTTCGCATGAGGTGGCCAAAGTACTGGAGCTTCAGCTTTAGCATCATTCATTCCAGAGAAATCCCAGGGCTGATCTCCTTCAGAATGGACTGGTTGGATCTCCTTGCAGTCCAAGGGACTCTCAAGAGTCTTCTCCAACACCACAGTTCAAAAGCATCAATTCTTTGGCACTCAGCCTTCTTCACAGTCCAACTCTCACATCCATACATGACCACAGGAAAAACCATAGCCTTGAAGAAGCACGAGCTGGAATCAAGATTGCCAGGAGCAATATCAATAACCTCAGATATGCAGATGAGACCACCCTTATGGCAGAAAGTGAAGAGGAGCTAAAAAGCCTCTTGATGAAAGTGAAAGAGGAGAGTGAATAGGTTGGCTTGAAGCTCAACATTCAAAAAACGAAGATCATGGCATCCAGTCCCATCACTGCATGGCAAATAGATGGGGAAACAGTAGAAACAGTGTCAGACTCTATTTTTGGGGGCTCCAAAATCACTGCAGATGGTGACTGCAGCCATGAAACTAAAAGACGCTTACTCCTTGGAAGAAAAGATATGACCAACCTAGATAGTATATGCAAGAGCAGAGACATTACTTTGCCAACTAAGGTCCGTTGACACAAAAACAGAAATATGGACCAATGAAAAAATATACATAACCTAGAGATAACCCCACAAATATGTGTGTACTTTATCTTTGAGAAAGGATGCAAGAATATATAGTGGAGAAAAGATAGCCTCTTCAGTAAGCGGCACTGGGAAAACTGAAGAGCTACATGTAAAACAATGAAATTAGAATATTTCCTAACACCATATACAAATAATAAACTCAGACTGGATTAACAACTTAAATGTAATACCATAAAGTATAAAACCTGGGTTCAATACCTGGGCCAGAGAGATCCCCTGGAGAAGGAAATGGTAACCCAGTCCAGTATTCTTGCCTGGGAAATCCTAGACAGAGGAGCCTGGCAGACTACAGTCCATGGGGTTGCAAGAGTTGGACATGACTGAGCAACTAAACCAGCACATGAAGCTCTTAGAAGAAAATATGGGTATTTGAAAAGACCCTGATGCTGGGAAAGATTGAGGGCGGGAGGAGAAGGGGATTACAGAGGATGAGATGGTTGGATGGCATCGCCGACTCAATGGACATGAGTTTGAGTAAATTCTGGGAGTTGGTGATGGACAGGGAGGCCTGGCTTGCTGCAGTCCATGGGGTCGCAAGGAGTCGGACATGACTTAGTGACTGAACTAAACTGATACTCTTTGACATAAATCACAGCAGGATCCTATCTGACCCACCTCCTAGAGGAGTGGAAACAATAACAAAGATAAACAAATGGGACCTAATTATACTTAAAAGCTTTTGAGACAGCAAAGGAGACTATAAATAAGGTGAAAACACAACTTCAGATTGGGAGAAAATAATTGTAAACAAAGCCACTGACAATGGATTAATCCCCCAAATATATACAAAATATGCATGCATGTAGCTCAATATCAGAAAAACAAAAAATAAAAAAAATTGGCAGACGACCTAACAGCCATTTCTCCATGGAAGACTTATAGAGGGCCGATAAACGCATGAAATGATGCACAAGATCACTCATTAGTAGAGAAATGGAAGTCGAAACTAAAATCAGATATCACCTCACACCAATCAGAATGGCCATCATTAAAAATTCTACAAATAATAAATGCTGGAGAAGATGTGGAGAACCCTCCTGCACTGTTGGTGGAAATGCAAACTTATATAGACATTTTGGAGAACAGTATGGAGATTCCAAAAAAAAAAAAAAAACAACTTAAGAATAAATCTACCATATCACCAAGCAATCCTACTACTGCACATATACCTTGAGAAAAACCACAATTCAAAAAGACACATGTGTCCCAGTGTTCATTTCAGCACTATTTACAAGAGCCAGGACATGGAATCAACCTAGATGTCCATCAACAGATGAATGGATGAAGAGGATTGGAATATTGCTCAGCCATCAGTTCTGTTCAGTTCAGTCACTCAGTCATGTCCAGCTCTTTGCAACCCCATCGCAGCACACTGCCAGGGTCCTGCCCTGGTGGATCCAGGGTAATTCGAAGGGGAGATGGAGTAGGCAAGGAAAAACTTACTTATTTAGAAATATAAAAGAGAGATTAGGAAGAATAGTATAGTAGGAAATTTAGTGGAGAAAAGATGCTGAATAACTTGGTTTACGTGGAAAATCAATAAAGTTCCAGACAAGGAACTTGCACTGTCTACATTAGGCCACCGGTGCCCACTTGAACAGTGGAGGGTGCCCCACCCTAGGTTCCCTCTAGTGGGTCTTAGAAGCCAGGGCAAGTAAGTAGACTCGGAGAGCCTCCACACCCCAGATGGGAATTCAGCCTGAAAATAGAGTAAGAAAAGAAGACACGGGGGAAACCAGTCTTTCCAGTGACTGGCCCATCCTCTACTGTCTGGAAAGGCCTTTTATACTTTTGATTGTACATAGAGATCAATGGATAATACAAAATTATGCAGCATCCGCATAATTCTCTCTTATCAAGACCAGGCTTTCTCTCTGCATACCTAGTTGTATACGCAAGTCTTAGGTGATTTACATCATCTTCTGGCCAGAAGGGCAATTAACATTTTATGGCCCTTTTCTGATAAGGGTCTGTCAACCAGAGAACTTATTTGTGTTGTTCTTCCCAAAGTCTGGTGCCACTCTCAGAAAGCACTAAATAAAGTTACATTCTTACATAGCAAGGACACAACAATTTATAAAAAGGAAAAGGAGTACAGTGATTTATAACAAAGAGAAAAGTAATTAACTCAAAAGTCTAGTGTTGCTGACATCAAAACTACTGTATTCCCTTTTCTATATCCTGATTACATTGATTAATATCCTCCCAGGTGCCTAAAAGATAAAGGATATGGAGGCCTGGCAGCAGTCATTGACTCAACAGTGAAACCCATCACCAGTATAATTTTTAGCTGTTTAGAAAAGGCTCTGTATCTTTAAGATGCTTTAAGCTTTGTGCCTCTCGCGGTTGGGGGGCTGTAAACAATTCACAAGTTGTAAAAGTCCGGCAGATCGGTCAGGTAAGTTAGAAAGCTATCAGAGGGGTTAGACCGAGACATTCTTTTTATATGCAGGAGACTGTTAACTTGAGCCCTAAGTTAATTCCTTTTAGAGGCAGAAGAGTGGAAAGCACAGTGCAATAAGGCAGGCAGACTCTGGCTTTTGGGGGTAGATGTTCAGGAAAACCCAGGGGGAACTCCTGAAGCCAGATCACGCCTTTGTGTATGTCTGGCTTCCTTCCTCATGACCTTTGCCACGGGTGGGATTCCTCATGCTGGCTCCCAGCAGCATGCCAGGCTTCCCTGTCCATCACCAACTACCGGAGTTCACCCAAACTCAAGTGCATTGAGTCGGTGATGCCATCCAGCTATCTCATCCTCTGTCATCCCCTTCTCCTCCTGTCCCCAATCCCTCCCAGCATCAGGGTTTTTTCCAATGAGTAAACTCTTCACATGAGGTGGCCACAGTATTGGAGTTTCAGCCTCAGCATCAGTCTTTCCAATGAACACCCAGGACTGATCTTCTTTAGGATGGACTGGTTGGATCTCCTTGCAGTCCAAGAGTCGCAAGAGTCTTCTCTAACACCACAGTTCGAAAGCATCAATTCTTAAGCACTCAGCTTTCTTCACAGTCCAACTTTCACATCCATACATGACCACTGGAAAAACCAAAGCCTTGACTAGACGGACTTTTGTTGGCAAAGCTCCAACAAAATGGAACAAATTTGAGTCTGTTCTAGAGAGGTGGATGAACCTAGGGTGAAATGAATCATAAAGAACAAAAAACAAATAATGTATGTTAAAACATATATGTGGAATCTAGAAATAGAGTACTGTTGAACCTATTTGCATGGAAGAAATGGAGACACAGATTAGAGAATGATCTTGTGGCAAGAAAAGCAGAGGATGGGGCAAATTGGAAAAATAGCATTGACATATATACATGATCACGTGTGAAACAGATAGCTAGTGAGAAGCTGCTATATGACACAGGGAGCCCTGTCTGGAGCTGGGACAGATGAGGGGTGTATATATATATATATATATATATATATATATATATATATATATTTATATATAATTATGACTGATTTGCATTGTTGTATAGCAAGAACGAACACAATGTTGTAAAGCAGTTTTCCTCCAATTAAAAAAATAAAATTTAGTAATTTAGTAGAACATATTTGAAACATGACTTCCAAGAGGCACCAACCAGCTGGTACTGATGCCTCTGAGCTCTGGAGAAAGATTTTCTATACCTGGGCAATGTGCTGCAAGTCCCTTCTTTCTTCTTTAACCTTGCAGTTTCTGTTTTATCACCTCCTATAACAGAATATAACCTGCAGACAACTGGCAAAGAAAAAATGTGGTTTGCAGAGTTTTCATTCCAGTATGACAAAGCGTAGAATGTGACTCTGGAGCTGAGAGTTGGTAACCTAATAGCTAGCTCATTTATCTTGCAAACTGGCTTTAGCCAGATGGATCCTTCTGAGGGTATAATGGTTCTAGAAGAACCAAGGAGTCTCTTGGCATAATCTTATTCCTTTGGTTTCAGAGAGGGTAGGAACAGAAGGTAGTCTTCTCTTTCTTTGTGTTGAGCTGGACTGGAGACATTTTACACAGGAAGTATATATCCATTGCACCTGGGTGCACCCTGTCCCTATCTGTCTGTCCCTATCTGACTCTTTACAAAGATCCTATGGAGAAGAGAAAGCCAGAGTTTTCCTTACTGGCTGGTTCTTTATAGTTTTTAATCATAGTGTTATAAAATATCTCTTAGTTTAATCTGATATCACTTTTCAATTTGGATACAATATCTTTGTCAAGAGCCTGAACGACTGCATATAAAGAGTATATTAGTGAAGTAAGTGAATTAAACTGGACAATATTGTCATTATGGAGACTTATAAAGGGGTAACTGAGGTAATAAAGACCAGAGTTCTCCAGCAAAACATTATCAACCTTTAAAATGCTGTATCTGGGTACATCTGGTAAACACTGAAGTATGGATTATTATACCAGAATGACTTAGCTGGAAAGAGGGACTTATTTGGCATGAAATAGATACATTTCAGGTCATTGTTTATGATGGGAAAGTGTAATGTGATCACTTTGGGTTTACAGAATAATAATGGCTCTTTTTGAGTGCTTTAAGGAAGACCATTGTGTCTGCCTTGTGGTCTGTATTATTTTATTGAGTCTGTTTTTCCATGAAATTTTTACCATGAACTAATTGTTTATTCATATTATATTCTAATCTTCATTTTCCCTAAGTATTCTTTCTTATCCCCCTAATCCCCTTTAACTAGTCCTTACGTCTTTTCCATATATTAAATCATTATTCATTAAGAGAGGCAGGTTTCATCATGGAGAGACCTCTGGGGAAGAGTCAGCTCTTGGTTTTGCTGAAGTGTTGTATAAAAGTCTATCCACAAGTTAGAATTTTAGGGCTTCAGTTTTATCTTCCATAAAGTGAATAAATTAGGCTATGTATTAGACTAAGATTGCATAAATTTCTAACATTGTATAATTCTGGAACTTTGTTGGGGATGGTTTCCGGTCTGAAGACTACTGCTCTAATAAATACTGTTCACATGGAGGAAAAAGATTTTTCACATAGACAACCTCCATAGAAAAAATGATCATTGTTTAAATAACAAGTAAGACTCTTCCAAAATAAAGAACTTTAGCATCTCTTAATATCCAATGATCCCACATTCTGAGATTGCAGCGGACTTTTTATCCAGGGCAGACATTTAAAATAGATATAATAGTGGTGACCTGTTGGCTGCTTTAAAGTTAAAAGAAACAAAATGAACAGTCTAAGTTGCTAATTACTGCAGGTTTACAGACTGTGAAACAAATTTCTAGAACTACAAGTCCTTTTCAAGAGGAGTTGTAGTTGTAGGTGAAGGTTTCCTTGAGATAAAATTACAAGATACATCTCTAAATCAGTTTAGGGCTGAAATAACGGACAGAAAATTGAATCGGTAGGCCTGAAAGCACTGTTTAGTGGAGCAATTAGGCTGTAACATCTGTCATTCTATTGATCTCTTGGATTGATTGGACGTATCTGGCAAACCAGGCCAGTGTCTCCTAATCCCTTCCCTGTCTCAGTGCATGTTTTAGAGAGGTTAGTCTACATATAGGAGAAAACCTTTTTCACAGTTAAGCTGTGCTCCGGTGCTAGGATCCCAGCTCCTGTTTACGGAGAGTGGTAGTAATATACTTAGTGTCATTTTCCCAAAAGAAATAGATGAGTCCATTCAATTTCAGTGATTCACTTATTCACCCACCATTCATTCCATAAATGTGTAGTGAGCATCTGCCACAGACCAGGCACTGTGACAAGCGCTGAATCTGACCTGAGCAAGTCAGATATGGCCCTGGCCTCGTGGAGGCTTTAGTCTCTCCCATAAGTCCCATTAGACTTCTCATCCTCACTCATTCTGTACCCACTCCTTCAATTTCCCAAACCTCCAGAAGGTTTGACCATATTTTTGTCATTGAAAGCTTTTCTTTTTTTACAGGGTAAAAATTATGTAGTACAAATCTTAAAGGAAGAGTTCACAGGATTTTGTTGGTTCTGATAGACTTCAAATGCTTCAGAAGATCAACCATTGAAATCTTTAGGAGATTCCATTGAGCAAAACTTTTGCCTGCTGAAATGGATGGATTTTACCATTCTTATTTGTGGCTTTAATATGTGGCCTTTCCCCCTCATCCTCAAGGCAAAAGAAGCAGCTTTTATTAATAATGCTATTGCTAATAGTAAAACAATGTTTATTGTTGCATACCAGGCAGTGTGCCTTGAATTTCTAGTAAGGTGTGTATTCTCTTTGCCAGGACAATACTTTCTTTATTGAATTCTGATAAAGTAATCTGCAAATTGCAAGGGTTCAAATGTACTGCTGACACATTGATCCTTTAACCTATTTTTTCTTCTTGATCAATACATTACAGGTCACTGTGTATCAGCCTTAAATTCTTCCAAGGATTTAAAACTATTTTTATAATTTAGATATCTATAGCTTCTTTTTGAGATCAGTGTTTGGCAGCATTCTGATATAAGCCTCCCAGAGATGTATGCATATTATCATTTCCAATGTGGCCTCTTTCAGAGCCTTGGCTACTGTAGAAATTTGGCTTATTATGAATATTTGAATGAATATCACTTGTTGCTAATCCTTTTTAAGTCAAAAAATATCTCCATGATATACCCCAAGCATGCCAGGTGGTAATATGTGGTATTTTGAACATACCATTGGAGAAGGAAATGGCAACCCACTCCAGTGTTCTTGCCTGGAGAATCCCAGGGACGGGGGAGCCTGGTGGGCTGCCATCTATGGGGTCACACAGAGTCGGACATGACTGAAGTGACTTAGTACCTAGCAGAACATACCATAATGTGCTTTTCTCTAACTCAGTTCTATCAGCTCAAAGTATCACAGAGTTCAGAATCTAATCCAGTGGATAGAAAAATCTCTATTTCAAAAATATCTCCTTTCATGATTAGCTACTGTGATTGTATTTTATAGTGTCACAGAAGCCTCTGAACCTATCAGTTCTCTTTAATGGGGATTCAATCATGTATGCAATCATGTATCAGTTCTCTTTAATGGGGATTCAATCATGTATTGAGCCTTTTATAGGTGGCCTGTGACAAGACCTTGCCTTGAAAGGGCCTCCTATGCCTGTAATTAAGATAGCCACACAATGAGGTTAGGCAAGTCCCTTGTAGAAATTCCATCCTGGTATAGTATATGTAATTTCCTTTCCTCTGACTTTTGTAACAAATAATACTTCTGGTTGAGGAACACAATTCTGAAGTTGGGCTTCTACCCCTTACCCAGTCACCCAATCAGTCAGTGTAAGGACTCTCAGAAAACAGTGTGTCTGTGTGTGTGCATGTATGTTTGTATGTGTGTGCTTGTGTATCTTTGTATTCTGGGAATTTTCAAACACACACAAAGTAGTAAGAACAAAATATCTTCTGTGTCTTTATATTCATAAATATCATCATTTTTCTGCTTTTCATCTGTTAACCCATTTTTTTTCTTGCAGCATTTCTACTAAATCCCAGGTAACCCATAAATACTTTGAAACATTTCCTAGAATTTTAATGTTAGGTGAAAGTTTGAGACAAAAATTGTTGAATTTACTTCATTCTTGTTTTTGTCTGCAACTAGCATAGTTCCATTAAATTAGAACATGTTCCTTGTTGATAAGTTTAGTTTTCCTAAGTTCATTTTTATCTCTTCTTGACTGCCACCAAACCCCTGTTTTGTTCTTGTCATACTCAGCAGTTATTCCACTGGTTCTAGTATAAACAGAGCTCAGCAACTACACAATTAATGCATATGTATAAGTGATTTTAAAACTCTGTCCTCATTGACTATTTCTGTTTCATAGGAGACAGATCATTAGTGTAAGATTTTTTACTTTAGGCATAAATCATCACTTTCCTATTAAACTCTAGGCATTTGCACATAGGAATGGAGTGGATGTTTTGAGTATAGGCTAATAAAAGGTGTGAACCTAGGTAAGTGTGATTTGGATTTTAGGAGTCAGGAATTATTCTACTTTACGATATAGTTCTATGTGTGTTTCTGTTCTGAAACTATATAATGTTGGCCGGCTTTAAAAACATAAAGAACCGGAGATATTTATTAATAGTTTCCTGCTTCACTTCTATTGCTCGTAGGCTCAAATCAGTCGTGATAGCTCTGAGACTCTGACTAAGTGGCTACTGTCTTTTCAGCGGAACTCCCGCCTCCGTATACAGCCATTGTCAGCCCAGATGCCAGCGGAATTCCAGTCATAAACTGCCGTGTGTGCCAGTCTCTCATCAATTTGGATGGCAAGCTTCACCAGCATGTGGTTAAGTGCACAGTTTGCAATGAAGCTACGGTAAGTGGGGATTTTCATTAATAAAGCCCAAATTATTATTTAAAATCTTCTCCCTAAAGAAGTGTGTCAATAATGTTACTTAAAAGTAGATGTGGGCGGGTTACAGAAATGGCCATTATTTTTTTACGTTTCTTTCTTCTCTCTAGCTGTTTCTCTTTTATCATACAAAGATGCCTCCAGTGTTTAACTCCATTATGAAAATTTCATGAGGAATTATTTAACTGTAATGCCATTTGGCTCTTTATTTTCAAAAATGAGGCTGAATGTGAACAATCGCTTATAATTATCTTCAGTGTTATCCACATCGCAACTGAATCTATTCTGATTTTTACCAAAATGAAATATACTGAAGTTCCCTATAAATGTGGACTTTGTACTTCTTATGTGGAAAGTATTTAAATTTGTTCACACCTGTAGGATATAGTTTTTCTGGGATTTTGTGACTGTGAGTTTGTTACTGACATTTGTGTTGAAGTGCTTATTAACAGCTTGTATATTATTCCATTTTTTGATATTAATTTAGTGAAATATTTTTAAAAATTGAAGGGCATTTTTTTTCCCTGAACTTTGGAAAGAGCAACTAAATTTTAAGTAAGATTTTTAAGATTGTAAGTAATAAACTGGCCAAGTGTATACTGGTTAAATTAAGTATATTTCTGCTTTCATGGTTAGGCTTTAGTTTTAAATTTTCAATCTCTCAAAATTTGAAATTAATTAATAATTTTTTTTTTGGCATTTGCATTTTTTTCTCCTTAGAAAAAGTCTTTAAAAAGTCAACCAATGATTATTGTGTCTCTAAGAATCATGAAAGATTAATGTGGGGGACTTTATATGTTTTATGGAAAAGTCATAAGATAAAACCTTCAGTCATGAAGCAATATATTTCATTTTTATAAGGGATATCATTTAAGGAACTTTATTGTATAAATAAATCATACCTACAAAACTAGCTATTTTCTTTTTTTCAGTTGAACACTTAAATGTACGTACCTGCTAAGTCACTTGACTTGTGTCTGACTCTTTCCAGAGAAGCCTATGGACTGTTGCCTGCCAGGCTCCTCTGTCCGTGGGATTCTCCAGGCAAGAGTACTGGAGTGGGTTGCCATGCCCTCCTCCAGGGGATCTCCCCAACCCAGGGTCTGAACCCACATCCCTTACCTCTCCTGCATTGGCAGGCAGGTTCTTTATCACTAGTGCTACCTGGGAAGCCTGAGAGCATTCCTTAAAGTGTTGGGTTCTTTTTTCCCACCTTATTTTCCTCCCTTGTAATATTACTAATTCCATACAAGGCAATCTAATTAAATACTATTCATTTTCTCTAGAATACTCACAATTATTTACGTTTCTTTATTTATTAGGGGTAGTAATCATGTAAAGTGTTAGTTGCTCAGTCGTGTCCCGCTCTTTGCCACCTCAAGGACTATAGCCCGCCACGCTCCTCTGTCCACAAAATACTCCAGGCAAAAATACTGGAGTGGGCTGCCTTTCCCTTCTCTAGGGAATCTTTCCAACCCAAGGATCAAGCCCGGGTCTACCTGCATTGCAGGCAGATCCTTTACCATCTTAATGAGAGAAAGCAAAGAGGAATTAAAGAACCTCTTGATAAAAGTGAAAGAGGAGAGTGAGAAAGCTGGCTTAAAACTCACCATTCAAAAAACTAAGATCATGGCATCTGGTCCCATCACTTCATAGCAAATAGATGGGGGAGAAATGGAAACAGTGACAGACTTGATTTTCTTGGGCTCCAAAATTACTGTGGATGGTGACTGCAGCCATGAAATTAAGACACTTGCTCCTTGGAACAAAAACTATGAGAAACCTAGACAGAATATTTAATAAAGCAGACACATCACTTTGCCTACAAAGGTCCCTCTAGTCAAAGCTATGGGTTTCCCAGTATTCATGTAAGGAGGTGAGAGTTGGACCATAAAGAAGTCTGAGCGACAAAGAATTGGTGCTTTTGAACTGTGGTGCTGGAGAAAACTCTTGAGAGTCTCTTGGACAATAAGGGGATCAAACCAGTCAATCCTAAAGGAAATCAGCTCTGAGTTTTCATTGGAAGGACTGATGATGCTAAAGCCTAAACTCCAGTACTTTGGCCACCTGATGCTAAGAGCTGACTCATTGGGAAAGACCCTGATGCTGGGAAAGATTGAAGGTAGGAGGAGAAGGGGATGACAGAGGATGAGATGATTGGATGGCATCATCAACTTAATGGACATGAATTTGAGCAAGCTCTGGGAGATAGTAAAAGACAGGGAAGCCTGGCGTGCTGCAGTCCAAGGGGTCACAAACAGTCAGACACGTCTGAGTGACTGAACAACAACAAATCATATAAAAATTCCAGCCCAATTTTCTTTATGTCCAGAAGTAGCTTATTATAGCCAAATTTTATTGGTCCTGTATGAACTCATCACTTCAGGGAACCAGATTTAGACTGTTGGTTAAATCCACAGTGATACATCTATCCGGGAACCACTATCTCTGGCAGCTGTAGCCTTATAAAATCTATTTCTTAAAAAATGAAACTTGAAAGTCGAAATTGCTTCTTGATCCATGGACTGTAGAATGGATGTTGTGTTAGCAAGCATGAAAAACAATTTTATTGTACATCTCCATAAGAGCCCTTGGGTGACCAGCTGCACTATCAATAGGAGGTAATATTTTGAAAGGAATTTTTTTTTCAGCCGTAGGTATCAACAGTGGACTTAAAATGTTCAGTAAACTGTTCTGTAAATAGATGTGCTGTCTTCCAGACTTTGTTCTAGTGGCAGTGCAGTTTTAGCATAATTCTTTAAGGGCCCTAGGATTTTCAGAACGGTAAATGAAAGCATTGGCTTCGACTTAGACACCAGCTGCATTAGCCCCTAACAAGAGAGTCAACCTGTCCTTTGAAGCTTTGAAACCAGGCACTATTTTCTCCTTTTTGTCTATGAAGATCCCAGATGACATGTTTTTCCTGTATAGGGAAGAAGAAAATATGTTGAAACTATGTTGTTGAGTGTAGCCGCTTTCATTAATTAGCTTGGCTAGATCTTCTGAATAGCTTGCTACAGTTTCTGCCTCAGAACTTGTTACTTTATGTTGCAATTTTTTTTTTACTGAAGTATGATTTACAATGTTGTGTTAGTTTGCAAGTGAAAGTGAAAGTCGCTCAGTCGTGTCTGACTCTTTGTGACCCCATGGACTGACTGTACAGTCCATGGAATTCTCCAGGCCACAATACTGAAGTGGGTAGCCTTTCCCTTCTCCAGGAGATCTTACCAACCCAGGGGCCAAACCCAGGTCTCCCTAATGGCAGGTGGACTCTTCACCAGCTGAGCCACCAGGGAAGCCCAAGAATACTGGAGTGGGTAGCCTATCCCTTCTCCAGCAGATCTTCTGACCCAGGAATCAAACCGGGGTCTCCTGCATTGCAGGTGAATTCTTTGCCAGCTGAGATACTTTGAAGTATATAGCAAAGTGATTCATATATATATATTTATATACATATATAATTTTTCATCTTCATTTACCTTATAGGTTATTATAAAATATTGAGTGTCTCTGTGCTATACAGTTGGTATTCATTGGTTGTCTGTTTTATATATGGTGTGTATGTGTATTTAATCCCAAACTCCTAATTTATCCTTCATTCCTCCACCTTTTCCACTTTGGTGACCATCAGTTTGTTTTCTACATCTGTGGGTCTATTTATATTTTGCATATAACTTCATTTGTATAATTTTTTTCAGATTCCATGTACAAGCAGTAATGTATGGTATGGGCCTTTTTTTTTTTGCCTGACATTTCACTTAGTGTGATAATGTCTAGGGCCATCCGTGTAGCTGCGTATGGCATTATTTATTCTTTTCATGGCTGGGTAATATTCCATTGTCAGTCAGTCGTTGCTCGCCATGTCCCACCAGGCTCCTCTGTCCATGGGATTCTCTAGGCAAGAATACTGGAGTGGGTTGCCATTGCCTTCTCCAGGGGATCTTCCCAACCCATGGAGAACCTCTGGTTCAATCCAGGATAGAACCCAAGTCTCCTGCATTGCAGGGAGATTGTTTACTGTCTGAGCCACCTAGCTTTCTATAAGTCTGCAACATGTTTTTTTTTTTAAGATTTAAAAATTTTAAGTAAATAACCGTGGTAGAAATATGTATAAGTTAGCAATAAGTCAACTGTAATTTATTAAACTATATTATTATAGAATCTGACAATCTAAAATATCCAGAATATATTGCTATACAATATAAAGTACCAAGAACCAGAATCCGTGTTAATTTCTCTAAATTCTTATTTACCATTAAGCAAACATGTTAGCTGATACAAACCATTATATTGCTATATAGAATGGATAAACAACAGAGTCCTACTGTATAGCATGCTAAGTTGCTCAGTAGTGTCCAACTCTTTGCGACCCCATGGGTTGTAGCTCACCAGGCTCCTCTACCCATGGGGTCCCCCAGGCAAGAATGATGGAGTGGATTGCCATTTCCTCCCCCAGGGAATCTTCCCAACCCAGGGGCTGAACCTGTATCACTTATGTCTCCTGCATTGGCAGGAGAATTCTTTACCACCTAATGCCAATATCCAAAAGAATATGAAAAAGAATATATTTATATGGATAACTGAATCACCTTGCTGTACAGCAGAAATTACCAGAGTATTGTAAATCAACTATACTTCAATAAAATAAGTTTTTAAGAAAAGAAAAAATAAAAATAAAAAAAAATATATATATATAAATTATATATTGCATTTGGTTATCATGTTTCTTTAATCTTCCTTAATCTGAAATTTAGTCTTTGTCTTCCATTGCCTTGACAATTTTGAAGAGTACAAGTAAGACATTCTGTAGAATGTTCCTTGTTTGGGTTTGTCTGGTGCTCTCTCATGATTAGGTTCAGGTTATACATCCTTGGCAAGTATGCCACAGGAGTGGTGTTCTATTCCTCTCACTGCACCATAGCTTATTTACTTTAACAAGCTTTCATCCTTGTAATGAAAGGAGTGTTTTCTTTAGTGCTTAGTCTAGCTTTTAAATTTACTGTGAAGAAATACTTGGATTAAGAGCTGTAATAAGTTTCAAATTTGTGATACGCTCCTCTTTCCCTGCTATTCTTCTTGAGCTTGCTTTCCCTGGACATGTGCAAAAACCCTTGGCCAGGCAGGTTTGATGATCCTGTCTTGTGAACTTCAAATGGAAAACAATTCAAACTAATTTTGAAACATGCCCTTCATAATTCAATCTCTGCAGTCCCCCAAATTTTATAGAGTGTTTCCAAATACTTGAGCTATTTAAAATCACTTATGATTCATCACTAATTATTAGAGAAATACACATCAAAACTACAATGAGGTACCACTTCACACCTGTCAGAATGGCCATTATTAAAAAGACTACAAATAATAATTGCTGGAGAGGGTGTGGAGAAAAAGGGACCTTCATGCACTGTTCAGAGAAGACAATGGCCACCCACTCCAGTACTCTTGCCTGGAAAATCCCATGGACAGAGGAGCCTGGTGGGCTGCAGTCCATGGGGTCGCAAAGAGTCGGACATGACTGAGCGACTTCATTTTCACTTTTCACTTTCATGCATTGGAGAAGGAAATGGCAACCCAATCCGGTATTCTTGCCTGGAGAATCCCAGGCACAGGAGCCTGGTGGGCTGCCGTCTATGCAGTTGCAGAGGTGGACACGACTAAAGCAACTTAGCAGCAGCAACAGCATGCACTGTTAGTGGGAATGGAAACTGGTGCAGCCACTATGGAAAAGAGTGTGGGAGGTTCCTCAAAAAACCTAAAATCAGAGTTGCCATATGATCAAACAGTTCTACTCTTGGGCATGTATCTAGTCATATATCTAAATTGGAAAGGTAGAATAGCAGCAGTATTTACCATAGCCAAGACATGGAAACAGCCTAAACGTCCACTGACGGACGGATGGATACAGAAGATGTGAGATATCTATATGTCTAGACCAAGTCAGAAAGACAAAGGCAAACACCATATGATGCCATTTACATGGGGCGAGTCTAAGACATGATACAAATGAAACCACCTACAAAGCAGAAACAGACTCACAGACATTGAGGAAAGACTTGTGCTTGTCAAAGTGCAGGGGGTTGGAAGGGAAGGACTGGGAGGTTGGGACTAGCAGATGTGAACTTTTAGACCTAGCAGGGGTCCCCAGCGTCCCCAGCCCCTGGGCCATGGGCTGGCGCTGGTCTGTGGCCTGTCAGGAACTGGGCCACGCTGCAGGAGGTGAGTACGGCACAGTAAGCAAAGCTCCATCTGTATTTGCAGCTGCTCCCCATCACTCACACTATTGCCTGAATTCCACCTCTTGTCAGATCAGCAACAGGATAATGAATGTAACACATCTGAAACATCCGGCACTGCACCCTCCCCAGCCCCCCACCCCCTAGTCTATGGAAAAATTGTCTTTCACAAAACGAGTCCCTGATACCAAAAAAGATGGGGACCACTGATATATATGATGGATATACAACAAGGCACTACTGTGTTGGGAGCCGCGTTAGGCATTACTGACAAAATGGAGGCACGGCCCCAACCCCTTCTCCCGCAGGCATGGTCCCAGGATGAAGGAGTTAGGTCTTGTGATTCTGACTTGTTCTTTCCTTTCTTCGGTTAAGTTGGCTGGAAAGAATGTTGAGATGCTTATTGTTCTTGAGAAAGCATGAAAAAGCACAAAGCCTTCTGCAGTTGTGCCCAGAAAATAATCTATAAAGTAACCATTGACATTTGTTCAAGGATCTTTACAAAGAATGTTCCAGGATGAGCACGTAGGCCGCAGCTTGAGGCCATGGGAAGGATTGTTATCTGAGACCTGTTTGTGAGGGGAATTTTTATGGCAAAGGAAGTTTGCTGAGCTTACAGTTTAGGAATAAAGAATAGCTAGGCTATGGCATCCCACTCCAGTACTCTTGCCTGGAAAATCCCATGGACAGAGGAGCCTGGAAGGCTGCAGTCCATGGGGTCACTCAGGGTCAGACACGACTGAGCGACTTCACTTTCACTTTTCACTTTCATGCATTGGAGAAGGAAATGGCAACCCACTCCAGTGTTCTTGCTTGGAGAATCCCAGGGACGGAGGAGCCTGGTGGGCTGCCGTCTGTGGGGTCGCACAGAGTCATACACAACTGAAGTGACTTAGCAGCAGCAGCAGCAGCAGCAGCCGCCGCCGCCTTTTTAGGAGACAGAGAGCTTAAGATACTAGGGGCAAGCAGGATTTAGAAAGATAAGAAATAAACTGAGGAATGTGATATGCAGCCCAGACATAAGCCTGAGTTACAGTGTAATCACAAGTAAACATGATTCTGAGAGAATCGCTGAAGCAGGAACTCTGTTTGAAGAGCAACCAGGAGACAATAAATCTGGGTGAGGGGGAGCTGAAAATGTAAAACCTCTGACCTAATGCTTTTGTCAAAGTATAAACGAAGACCTGATGCTTGAAATAAACATACCATCCCACACCTTGAGTCAGAGGCTGCATCATTCTCCACCGACACCGCTTATCTCTTCAGACTGATTCCCTGGCTGCTGGAGCTGGACTCCGGCACTACTGTGTAGCATAAGGGACTATATTCACTATTCTGTCAATAAACCATGATGGAATAGAATATGAGACATTCCATCAGCAAATCATGATGGAATAGAATATGAAAAAGAATATATAAATATATGACCAAGTCACTTTGCTGTACAGTAGAAGTTAACACAATGCTACAAATCAACTATATTTCAATAAAATACATCATTTATGATGTAATTTTCCTTAATTTGTACTTTGGTAGCACTATGTGCAGCTTTAGATTTTTAGGATTCATTTCCTCTTTATACACAAGCAAGCTTTGGCAATCTGTACTTCAGTTAATTCGCTTTGTTTGTATTTTCTTCTCTTACCTAGCCAATCAAAAATCCCCCAACAGGGAAGAAATACGTTAGATGCCCTTGTAATTGTCTCCTCATTTGTAAGGACACATCACGGCGAATAGGATGTCCAAGACCCAACTGGTAAGACATAAAGATTCATCTATCCATTCATTTGTTCATTTGACAAGTCCTTATTAAAGATTCATTGTGTGGCAGGGTTTGTTCTAAACAGAGTCTTTATCCTCAAAGTAATTATAAGACCTTCAATATTTTTTCTTTGTTAAAGGAGTGATACTGCTTAGTTTGAAATTAATGGTTACAAGTATTCATAAACCAAAATTCTTGAATGAACAATTCAAGTTATCTTGATGTTATATAACTATTTAATGCACTGTAATAAATCAGTGACTAAGAATAACTGATTAGTTTATCTTTGAATCTTTGATATATTTCATCTTAATTTGGGAGTGTTTTAGTAATCATTGTGCACTTTACCACGTGTTAATACACTAGTCTTTGCTAAGTATAAGTGAGTGAGTCAAGTTGCTCAGTCATGTCTGACTCTTTGAGACCCCATGGACTGTAGCCCACCAGGCTCCTCCATCCATGAGATTTTCTAGGCAAGGATACTAGAGTGGGTTGCCATTTCCTTCTCCAGGAGATCTTCCCGACCCAGGGATCGAACCCGGGTCTCCTGTGTTGTAGACAGACGCTTTACCGTCTAAGCCACCAGGGAAGTCCTTTGCTAAGTATAATCCACTTAAATAAATTCTATAGTTATTTGCCCCTGCCAAATGCCATATGGAGTGCCCAAACAGGAGTATATCAAAACCTTAACTGTATTTTTTCCCTGTGATTTCTGTCATTTTGAATGTTAGTCAGTTAAAACCCTATCTAATGGTAACTGGGGAAAAAGAAAGGAAAGGAGCCTACCATTTTCTTTTCAGTCCAACTCTTATTAAATAGATATTAAGAAGTACCAGCCTACCCAGAAAAATTTGGTTTGACTCAGCACTTTGGTATCTTCATGGCACACATATAAATGTTAATTTAGAATATTTTAACTTCTTTAGTCTTTTATCAAACTCAAGTTATCTTCCTAGATAGGATAAGATAAGGTAAGATGAGGAATGATAAGATTTGAAATTATATGGAGCAGTTAAATGGTTCCTAAGGTCCAATTCCATCTTATTTTGTTACTTTTAAAATATTGACTATTGCTATTTTCTATGATTTTGGCCCTAAAGGCTGAAACTTAATTCACTTAATTTATAAAGCAAGAGTATCTTATTTTCAATGCTGTATCACATGTTTGGGCCCTATATTGTAGGTTTTGCCCTCTCTCCATTTGTGGGATAATGAGGTTTTCCCTTTTTCTTTCCACAGTAGACGCATAATTAACCTTGGCCCAGTAATGCTTATTTCTGAAGAGCAGCCCGCTCAACCTGCATTGCCAGTCCAACCAGAAGGAACAAGGGTCGTGTGTGGGCACTGTGGAAACACGTTCCTGGTATGTAACAAGACATCTGTCAGAGACATCAGTCTGTTCAATGTAGGTCATGATCACACAGATTTGACCACTGCTTGTAGTCTTATAGTTTAGTCCAAGTGCAAATTGACCAAAGGATTAAAATAAAGACTTTTTTAAAGAAAGATAGTTAATCAGAACTTCAGTTAATAATATACTGCATTATTTGTAAATTGCATATAAGGTGCATCCACTGACTCATTCATTTGCAAAAAGGGCCTCTCTGGATAGACCAATAATAAACAAGCACCTTGTCCTCTAGGCAGAGCAACTTGGGTATCTTGGCTTAGTGAGCAATTGAATCTACCTCCTACCCTCACCTCCTTAGTACAGCACAGAACATACAGCCTCATGCAGTGGCCTTGCTTGACTCTAGATTCATGGTTCTAGATTCAAGAAATATTCTTATTATAATTTATCAAAATTTTCTGATTTTTAAATATGAAACTTGGAGTTAAGGGAATAAACTCAGTTCATTTCAGTTCAGTCTCTCAGTCCAACTCTTTGCAACCCCATGGACTGCAGCATGCCAGGCTTCCCTGTCCATCACCAATGCCCTGAGCTTGCTCAAACTCACATTCATTGAGTCAGTGATGCAGTCTAACTATCTCATCCTCTGTTGTCCCCTTCTCCTCCTGCCTTCAATCTTGCCCAGCGTCAGGGTCTTTTCAAAGGCGTCAGTTCTTCACATTAGGTGGCCAAAGTATTATTGAAGTTTCAGCTTCAGCATCAGTTCCTCCAATGAGCATTCAGTATTGATTTCCTTTAGGATTTACTGGTTGGATCTCCTTGCAGTCCAAGTGACTCTTGAGTCTTCTCCAACACCACAGATCAGAAGCATCAATTCTTTGAAACTCAGCCTTCTTTATGATCCAACTCTCACCTCTGTACATGACTACTGGAAAAACCATAGCTTTGACTATACAGACCTTTATTGGTAAAGTAATGTCTCTGCTTTTTAATATGCTATCTAAGTTTCTCATAGCCTTTCTTCCAAGGAGCAAGTGTCTTTTAATTTCATGGCTGCACTTACCATCTCAGTGATTTTGGAGCCCAAGAAAATAAAGTCTGTCCTCTTTCCATTGTTTCCAAATCTATTTGCCATGAAATAACAGGACGGGATGCCATGATCTTCTTTTTTTGAATGTTGAGTTTTAAGCCAGCTTTTTCACCCTCCTTTTTCACCTTCATCAAGAGGCTGTTTAGCTCCTCTTCACTTTCTGCCATAAGGTGGTGTCATCTGCATATCTGAGGTTACCGATATTTCTTCCGGCAATCTTGATTCCAGCTTGTGCTTCATCCAGCCCTGCATTTTGCATGATGTACTCTGCATATAAGTTAAATAAGTAGGGTGACAATATACAGCCTTAATGTATTTCTCTCCGCATTTTAAATCAGTCTGTTGTTCCATGTCCAGTTCTAACTATTGCTTCTTGACCTGCATACAGGTTTCATAGGAGGCAGGTAATATGCTCTGGTATTCCCATCTCTTTAATAATTTTGCATAGTTTGTTGTGATCCACACAGTTAAAGACTTTAATGTAGTCAATGAAGCAGAAGTCGATGTTTTTCTGAAATTCTCTTGCTTTTTCTATGATCCAGTGGATGTTGGCAATTTGATCTCTGGTTCCTCTGCCTTTTCTAAATCCAGCTTGAACATCTGTAAATTCTTGGTACACGTACTGTTGAAGCCTGGCTTGGAGAATTTTGAGCATTACTTTACTAGCATGTGAAGTGAGTGCAATTGTGCGGTAGTTTGAGCATTCTTTGCATTGCCTTTCTTTGGGTTTGGAATGAAAACTGATCTCTTCCAGTCCTGTGGCCACTGCTGAGTTTTCCAAATTTGCTGGCATATTGAGTGCAGCACTTTCACAGCATCATCTTTCAGGATTTGAAATAGCTCAACTGGAATTCTATCACCTCCTCTAGCTTTGTTCATGGTGATGCTTCCTAAGGCCCACTTGACTTCATACTCCAAGATGTCTGGCTCTGGGTGAGTGATCACACTATGGTGGTTATCTGGGTCATGAAGATATTTTCTGTACAGTTATTCTGTGTATCCTTGCCACTTCTTCTTAATATCTTCTGCTTCTGTTAGGTCCATACCATTTCTGTCCTTTATTGTGCCCATCTTTGCATGAAATGTTTCCTTGGTATCTCTAATTTCCCTGAAGAGATCTCTAGTCTTTCCCATTCTATTGTTTTCCTCTATTTCTTTGCACTGATTCCTGAAGAAGGCTTTCTTATCTCTCCTTGTTATTCTTTGGAACTCTGCATTCAGATGGGTTTATCTTTCCCTTTCTCCTTTGCCTTTTGCTTCTCTTCTTTTCTCAGCTACTTATAAGGCCTCCTCAGACAGCCATTTTGCCTTTTTGCATTTCTTTTTCTTGGGGATGGTTTTGATCACCACCTTCTGTACAATGTCCCAAACCTCCATCCATAGTTCTTCCTTGGATTATCCAAATCCTTGACATGGATAATCCTTATAAACTACATTATAAGTGAGCTGACTTCAGTTGTTCAAAAATAAATATTGAGTGTGTACCAGACACTGGGTTACATGCTTGGGAAACAGGAAAGTGCAGTCCCTGCCCTCATGGAATTTTCCAATAATAGCAGGAGAAAGACAGTTAAAACAAGAATTATGTGCTGGAAAATCCCATGGACAGAGGAGCCTGGTGGGCTGCAGTCCATGGGATCACTAGGAGTCGGACACGACTGAGCGACTTCACTTTCACTTCTCACTTTCATTCATTGGAGAAGGACAAGGCAACCCACTGCAGTGTTCTTGCCTGGAGAATCCCAGGATGGGGGAGCCTGGTGGGCTGCTGTCTATGGGGTCTCACAGAGTTGGACACGACTGAAGTGACTTAGCAGCAGCAGCAGCATTTAGGCTACAGCAGGGAAATACAGAATGTTCTTAGTGTATATATAGAAGCATCTAGGCTAGTTGAAGTGACATTATCTTAAGAGTAATGGAAAGCTAAAGCAGAGATTTATAATTAAAATGTATTTGTGGATATTATGTATATAATTTATTGCATATGGGCAAGTCCGAAGCAATAAGATATTTAGGCTTTATTATTCAGAAAAATGATGACAGTGGTTATGAATAGCGTAAAGAATTTCAGAGAGAATTAGCCAAACTGATACTAGGATAGATAAGGGAACGAGACAAAAATAAAACTAAAGACAACTGTTACAAAGCTTTATATTTAACTTTTGGAATCATCTAGAAATGAACTCTAGAGAATGATCTAAGTTAAGAGGTTAGATAGATGTATGTGACATTACTTTATACATTTATGCATAAAAAATTTGGGGTTTAAATATTTTCCCCTCAGAAGAAAGTCACTAAGTTTTATGTAAGCCAGAAATGAACTTGTAACTTACTTAACATTCAGTGCAAGCACGTGAATCTTATTAGCATAGTAATTATGACTTAAAAATTTTATGTCTTTGGCAGGAAAGGGTGTTTTGGATTAACACCCATGGTATTTAAAGATGATTTCAAAATTCCCTGAAAACAAAGTTTTTTGTGATTAAGAGAACACAGTACATCCCTTTAGGGTGGCTATTACCTTTGAGAGTTTCAGACTAATGAGAGATGCTGAGGGTTACAAAGAATAAACTCTCCATTCTCAAGTGAGAACTTCACCTCATCGTTATTATTATGCCAATACAGGTAACCTTAGATTCTTTGTAGTAGTCTTTATCCTTCAAACTTTCATCTAATAGGATAATTCATCAACTTATTCCATACCTTGCTTCAGCCTTGGTTTACAAGGCCCATAAGCAACTGAAACAAGTTACAAAGTCCAGTAGCTTTGAAAAATAAAACATGCAAAATCAAGGAGATGAAAAATAGGGCAGAAATATAATGAACTCATATATAAGAATATAAGTATGTGCAATATTCAGTCCTGTGCAGTTGTTAAAATTTGACTGAATTTTAGTGGTGTGCCTTCTATAGTTAATGAAAAGAGGAAAGCATGATCTATTACAAGACATTTGTGATGTTTTCTGGAAAGTTCACATAGCAAATTTTACTGAAATACTGAGACCTAAGAGAAAATCATTCCCATGGGTTGAAAGTATAAAGGACTGTGTCCTCAATGATATTTTTCATTTATAACAAATAATATAATATGATGTAATATAATATCACTGCCATAATGCTAAAATTATATTTACTAGAAATTCACACAATTCACAGTATTCATTTAACAGCCTGTCTGGAACAGTGGATAGTGTTGAGAAAAGCTAAATTTGTGTTTTCCAAAGCATACTCATCAGAATGCTCATTTTACAGGATAATAATAAGTATTATGTGAGTAAAGAGTTCCAAGATTGTAAGGAATTGCTAGGATAAAAAAATTAAGCAGAATTTTTATAGGTATATTCTTTAGCACTTTTAGTATACAATATGTTAAAATAATAATAATTAAATAATGTTAAACCATTAAATAATAATTATTACAATTTAATTAAACTTAATTTCTTATAAATAATTAAATAATATTAAGATCCAAGAGGAAGTTTTATGTAGTATGTGTAAACATATTAAGATGTCAAAACAGTTTTGAGGGGATTATCTCACCAGACTACTGTTTTGGGGGACTTTGTTTAGAAAATAATTTTCCAGAAGAATAAAAGCATTACAGACTAGTTCTCCATGAACATAAAGAGGTTTATTAAGACAACTAACCAGCAAAGAGTTTAATTGCGTCTGTGTGGGATAGGTGTTTTCCGTTACTGATGGAAGGCAGGTCCACGTGCTGGGTAGGGTTGGCATTTCCCAGTGAAATCTAACACAACCCATCATAGATGAGAGTTCAAACTTTGCCTGGAGGTGGGCCAATATAGTCCCTTCAGACAGGTTCCGGTTTTCTTCACTCGTTCGTAGGGTTCTATAGTTCGGTTGCTTAGCAGAGTGACAACAGTGAACACACTTTAAAGTAATGACATGTGTGTGCTCAGTTGCTCAGCTGGCCTGACTCTTTGTGACCCCATGGACTGAAGCCTCCCAAGCGCCTCTGTCCATGGAGTTATCCAGGCCGGAATACTGGAGTGGGTTGCCTTTTCCTACTCCAGGGGATCTCTCCAACCCAGAGATCAAATGACCCCAGTTGTCTGTTGTACCCATTAGAAAATCTAGTAGGGTACTATCAGCTGACTAGTTTTTAGTAGTATTACTTTCTTATATGCCTCCTAAGATCAACTTAAAATATACCTTGATGAAACTAAGTTATCTATTATATATTATAGAATGGTTAAAAATAAGCCAAGTATTGGAAGACCGCTACTAAAAACAATTGAGTTTTAGAGAAGTTGCTTTTAAAAAGGATGTGGGGCTTACCACGTGGTGTTAGTGGTAAAGAACCTGCCTGCCAGTGCAGGAGATGCAAGAGACGTGGGTTTGATCCCTGGGTCTGGAAGATCCCCTGGAGTAGGAAATGGCAAACCCTCCCCAGTATTCTTGCCTGGAAAATTCCATGGACAAATGAGCCTTGGTGGGCTACAGTCCCTGGGGCCACAAAGAGTTAGACATGACTGAGTGAGTGAGCACAAACAAAAATACACAATGGAATGTTATTCAGCCACAGGAAATGATTTGGAGAAGGGAATGGCAACCCACTCCAGTATCCTTGCCTGGAGAATCCCATGGACAGAGGAGCCTGGCGGACTATAGTCCTTGGGATACTACTGAGTGACTAACACTACTACAAGAAATGAGGATATTCTGCCATTTATGACAACACAGAGGACCTTGAGCACATTTGCTAAACAAGGTAAGTGAGCCAGAGATAGATATCCCTTAATTATAGAGTGGAAAAAAATTGAACCTGTAAAAACAGGAAAATGGTGGGTACCAAAAGATGTCAGAACATGGGAGGTGGGGGATAAGACTCATGGTACAAACTTGTAACAATTAGTAAATAAGTCATGGAGATCTAAGTATAATGAAGCACAGTATAATGAACATTGTTGTAGTTCAATCTCTCAGTTGTATCCAACTCTGTGACCCTGTGGAGTGCAGCCGCCAGGCTTCCCTGTCCTTCACTATCTCCCCAAGTTTATAATGAATATAGACAGTAATAGTTATAATTATGTAATGGGATAAAGGTCACTACAGTGACAACCATGTTACAATGTATAAACATATCAAAGTAGTAGACTGTACACCTTAAATTTACACAAGGTTACCTGTCAAATTTATCCAATTAAAAACAGGAAAAATTAGATTTTTTTTTTTTCTGTTGACACTTCAAGGTTTTGGCAGTAAAATTTTAAGAGTGCAGAGGCTGCATTTTAGATAAGAGAACAGTGGTAAATCCTTTCAAAAGGACAGGTATTTGCATTCATTCAAATAGATTATGACAAAGTTATTTCTAATAATACATGTTTTTCTAGTCTTAGTTGGCCACATTTAAAATAATTCTTGTAGATAACAACAAAACCAGATATGCTAGGTTCCTGCCTGTATAAGTTACTAATTATATGACAGTCTTGGTTGTTTGTCAGTTATAATCAAATTTATTGTGCATAATCTGTGCTAAAATGATAAAACCTGACTAATCTCCTGTAGGTTGGTCATCTAAAAATTCTAGAATTTCTTTGCCAACGTATTAGCCTTCAAACTTGAATTTTGAGTTACTCTCTTAGTTCAGTTCAGTCGGTCAGTCATGTCTGACTCTTTGTGACCCCATGGACTGCAGCACGCCAGGCCTCCCTATCCATCACCAATTCCCAGAGTTTACTCAAACTCATGTCCATCGAGTTGGTGATGCCATCCAACCATCTTATCCTCTGTTGTCCCTTTCTCCTCTCACCTTTAATCTTTCCCAGCATCAGGGTCTTTTCAAATGAGTCAGTTCTTTGGATCAGGTGGCCAAAGTATTGGAGTTTCAGCTTCAGCTTTCAGCTTTAAGGAGTTTCATAATTGCTTCCTCAGCCACTTTGCTTCTTTTAACAAAGAAAAACTTAAATTTGTTTTTTATAAATAAAATTTGCAATGACATTACAAGTTCAACAAGGGTTTCCCTTGTGGCTCAGCTGGTGAAGAATCCGCCTGCAATGCAGGAGACCTGGGTTCGATCCCTGGGTTGGGAAAATCACCTGGAGAAGGGAAAGGCTACCCACTGCAGTATTCCGGCCTAGAGAATTTCTTGAACTGTATAGTCCATGGGATTGCAAAGAGTTGGACATGACTGAGTGACTTTCACTTTCACTACAAGTTCAACAACTGTCTTATAACTAATTTACAAATATATAAAAAGTAATTAGTAAGATTTCTATATTCTTCACTTCTTAATGTTCTATGCCAATTTCTATAAAAATCTATGTATGTCTCTATTTAGTGCATTAATTTTAGCATTTTTATTATTAATGATAAGCTTTGAAATAAATTCATTACAATATAAGTAGTGAAAGAAACAGTTATCGGTGCTTGAAAAAACTGTAGCCTTGGTTTAGCTTTCTCAAATATTGAAAAATAATCATTGTGAAAAGAGTGAACATTCATGTAAAGTTTCATTTCTAGTTTATTTACCTTAGGTCTGTGTATTCCTACTGTGATTGAGAGAGATTATTTCAAAATTACATAACTTTCAGAAAGTTTGAAATTAAAATGAATAAAAAGAAGTCCAAACTCAGATTTATTTGTCTTTTTAGAAGTTAATCATTAAAAAATTTTTTTAAAGTCATGTATCAGATATTTTCTGAACATTATCTTCTATTGTGTGGAAAACATTTGAATATGCGTAACTTATTGAAGCCCCACTATAGCTAGAACTTGAGAGTTATGATGAAAAAAGAGTGACCCGGAATCATAAACAAAAATTAATATTAATGAAAGAAAGGTTGTTTTGATGATAAAACTGTTAATGTACTTGAAGGAATTCTATAAAGGAAGTGTACACTTTACAAGAAGATATGTAGAAAAGCAAATGATGGGAGGTAAAAGCAGACAGATTTTTTACCAGATGAGCCACAAGGGAAACCCTTGTTGAACTTGTAATGTCATTGCAAATTTTGTTTAAAAATAACAAATTTAAGTTTTTCTTTGTTAAAAGAAGCAAAGTGGCTGAGGAAATACATTTTTGTGGTGAAGAGTTACTTTTTTATTAATTATTTTTTAATTGGAGGATAATTGCTTTGCAATGCTGTGTTGGTTTCTACCATACAACAATAAAAATCACTCATAATTATACGTATATATATATGTATATATATGTGTGTGAAGTGAAGTGAAGTCACTCAGTCGTGTCCTACTCTTTGCGACCCCATGGATTGTAGCCCACCAGGCTCCTCCCTCCACGGGATTCTCCAGGCAAGAGTACTGGTGTGGGTTGCCATTTCCTTCTCCAGGGGATCTTTCCGACCCAGGGATCAAACCTGGGTCTCCCGCATTCCCAGCAGACTCTTTAACCTCCTAGCCACCAGCAATTTGGCCATATATATATATATATATATATATATATATATATATATATGTATATATACATGTATCCTTTCCCTCTTGACTGCCATCCTACCATCTATCTCCCCATGCTACATATATCTTCCCACTAGCTATCTATTTTGCACATGGTAGTTTATATATGTCAGTGCTAGTAATACTTATTTTAAACTTATATTGCACATCTTTTCAAACACTTTAACCTACTTTTAATGCCAGTAAGCTGTTTCAAGTATCTGGATAACAGTACTGTGGGGAAGGTAGCCCACTTTATCCCTATATTACAAGGAAGATATATTAATAAAGTTGAAGCTATGATTTTTCCAGTAGTCATGTACAGGGATGAGAGTTGGACCATAAAGAAGGCTGAGTGCCAAAGAATTGATGCTTTTGAACTGTGGTGCTGGAGTAGACTTTCAAGAGTCATTTGGACTGCAAGGAGATCCAACCAATCAATCCTAAAGGAAATCAGTCCTGAATATTCATTGGAAGGACTGATGCTGAAGCTGAAACTCCAATACTTTGGCCACCTGATGCAAAGAACTGACTTTTTAGAAAAGACTCTGATGCTGGGAAAGATTAAAGGCAGGAGGAAAAGAGGGCAATACAGGATGAGATAGTTGGATGGCATCATCGACTCAGTGGACGTGAGTCTGAGCAAACTCCAGGAGATAATGAAGGGCAGGGAAGCCTGGCATGCTGCAGTCCATGGGATCGCAATGAATGACTGAACAACACAGGGAAGAAAACTGAGAGAAAGTTGTTCATAGGAGTGTGTTTTTTGTTTTTTTTACATAGAATAAGCAACTATAAGCAGAAAGCAGTTTCCTCGCATTAATTCTCAGTTCAGCTCAGTCGTGTCTGACTCTTTGTGACCCCATGGACTGCAGCACGCCAGGCCTCCCTGTCCATCACCAACTCCCGGGGTTTACTCAAACTCATGTCCATCGAGTCGATGATGCCATCCAACCATCTCATCCTGTGTCATTCCCTTTTCCTCCTGCCTTCACTCTTGCCCAGCATCAGGGTCTTTTCAAATGAGTCAGTTCTTCACATCAGGTGGCCATTAGTTCTACTTGTATCTAATTTGTTTTATTTACCTTGTGCATTTTCTATATAAATAGAATAATTGTATTTTGGTATTGAGTCTTAATATCCATGTATTTTTAAAAGCTAGTCATTAATATTCAGAGAAGAAACAACTTTGGAGATATATGAAATATATTTTTATTTTCTGATAATGGACTGAGACATAAAGCTGAGTAAAATGACCCCAATTATGACATGACATTCAGTTTTCATTGTAAAGCAAACCTAGATTGCATCAGAAAATCGGGAAAACCTTGGGAACTGTTTCAGAGGGGAAGTGTAACCTTTATTTTAAGGGAGGGGGAGATGAGTTGGAGGGGGGAAGCTCATATAAACATGAAAAGGTTGATGGCTTCTGGCGTGATCCCTGAGAACATTTGAACTAAAAGAAACAGCTTATCAGATTGGATAGTTTTCAGTTGTTTTTCTTTTCAACCTCTCTTCTCATTTATTTTACAGTGGATGGAATTGAGGTTCAACACTCTGGCAAAATGCCCACACTGCAAAAAAATGTAAGTTCTGTACCACTGGCAATACTACTGGGAAATATTTGAGAACAATTTAAACAGTTCAGAATTTTCACTGAAGTAAATTTCGATTTTAAGATATAGTTCAGAATGTATGCATGGTTAACATGTTTATGATTTTCAAAACTAAAAAAAAAAGACATCTTTGAACTGATTCATATATTCCATTTTTCAATTAAAATGATTGGACTTAACCTATTCTCTAAAGGTAAAGCAATTTCTAAGAAGGTGGACATTACAAAAACTAACTGTAACCTAGTGAGGATTTTCAAATGTTCTAAGTGGCTATAATTTGTTTTAAATAATCTAAAATTTATATTTTTAAAAGTGGGCTGTAATCTAGGAGAAAGCCAGGTTTCAGGGGGTTAATAATTAGGTCATTGAATGGCAACATTTTTATAATTATTTCTCTCTCTTAACTGTTCAATTTCTCTGTGTTCCTAAATGGTGTACCTAGGAAAAAATAACAAAAAGCAATATAAAAATGGGAAAAAAAATAGATATTTTGATTAAAGACATTTTATGCCATCTGTGTTGAGAGTCCCCAAGTCACCCTAAGGGTTTTTGACATTTTAGGAGAACTAGTAGGAATTCGGAGAAGGCAATGGCACCCCACTCCAGTACTCTTGCCTGGAAAACCCCATGGACGGAGGAGCCTGGTGGGCTGCAGTCCATGGGGTCGCTAAGAGTCGGACACGACTGAGCGACTTCCCTTTCACTTTTTACTTTCATGCACTGGAGAAGGAAATGGCAACCCACTCCAGTGTTCTTGCCTGGAGAATCCCAGGGACGGAGGAGCCTGGTGGGCTGCCGTCTATGGGGTCGCACAGAGTCGGACACGACTGAAGTGACTTAGCAGCAGCGGTAGGAATAGTATACAGTTGTGCTCACAGCTTTATGGTGAACACATGCAAAGTAAAATCAGCAAAAGAAAAAAGGCACCTGGAGCAGTCTGGAGGCAACCAGGAGCAAGCTTTCAAGAGTCCTCTCCCAGTGGAGTCACACAGGATTTATTCCTCCATCAGTAAACTGTTACAAAACATGTGAAACGTTGTGGGGGGCTTCCCCCTTGGCTCGGCAGTAAAGAATCTGCCTGCAATGCAGGAGATGTGGGTTGTATCCCTGGGTCGGGAAGATCCCCTGAGGAGGAAATGGTAACCCACTCCAGTATTCTTGCCTGGAAAATTCCATGGACAGAAGAGCCTGGTGGGCTGCATACAGTCTGTGAGGTCTTTTAGAGTCAGGCATGCCTAAGCATACATGCGTGTGAAATGTTTTTGACAAGAGAAGCTTATTGGAGACTCAATGTCCATGGTATAATTTGAGCTGGTCACATAGGCACCTGTTGCATAGCACATACCACAATTCCATACTCCCAGAAGGAAAGCAGGCATTCGACATAAACCATAGTTTACTTTGTACAAGCAGTTTAGGCATAGCAAACCACTCATCAGTAAGGGAATAGTTAGAACTATTTTGAAATCTAAGTTCCCAGGAGAACAGCTGGACAGCTATATTAACTGTTTTCTGCATAACATCTATTTTGATAATAAAATTTCAATTCAAAAATTACTGTTTTCCACTTACATGTGTGGAAAGTAAGCAAAGGAAATTAAACTGGAATGTTTTGGTAATTCAATATTTAAAATGAAAAATATGAACTCATAGTTAAATTTTTGTGATCCTTTGAATGAAGTAAGTAAATACTGTATCTATTTTGAGAGTAAAGCAATTCTAAGAATGGTTTATAGGAGGAAAGAATTTAAAAATGTCTGAGAAGTAGAACATATGTAACAAGATATCTCCTTTTATTTGTGCTATGATTGATTGCTATGATTCCAGCTAAATATAATCCTATGAGAATAACTTTACAGCATATTTCTAGCTTCAAAGGAACAGATATTTCCTTTTTTATTTGTGAAATTAATCATCTGAATGTTTAACTTAGCTGAATCTAAGACAAGTCTGCACATGGTGAAGCAAAGTGGATAACCTCAGATAAGTGCACAGAAAATGGATACTTCAGGGACATACCAAACACACATGTGTGTGAATATGTGTGTGAATAATCCATATTTCTGTATGTTACCTATATTTTCCCAAAAATGAAGACAATTAAATTACATCCTCACCAGAAGGATTAAGTTAGATTTTAAAAAATCTTTTAGAAAATAAAAAACAGAGACTTCTCATGATTAGCAGATTGTGTGCTAAGCACAGTGATCATGCCTTTGTATGCACATATACTATTTGTAATCTTTACAAGTCCTGGGTAGCAGGAATTATTATCCTCATTTTATAAATGAGGAGCTGTTAGAAAGGACAATGATTTTGCTCAAGTGACTTGCTTGGTTGGTTTATTTTAGAACAATGGCAATATTTTACTAATAAGAAAGAAGTATTGAATGTTTAGATATTCTACCACAAGGCTGTGTTCTAGTGTAAGAAGAATTCGTATCTCTTTCTTAAGGAACAATTTGCCTAGAAATTCACTTGAAATAAATCAGCTTAAATGTCATTCTTAGAGGAATGTGTATAGAATTGGAATCACATGCTGAACACGAGAGGACTTAGGACATTCATTACTTATTTGAGGAAAGATCATGTTATCACATGAACACTCACGGGTCATATCTAGATTTCTTTTCTCTTTGAATATTTTTCTTAACAAAATGATGAGTCGTCTATTGAAGTAAGATTCTGAGATTTTTATTTTTTAATCTCAAATAGCAAATATCTTAAAATTATTTTTTTGTTATAGAAATTACTAAATCATTGTTATGGAACTAGCATTATTTTTATATCTCACAAAACAAGTTGGGGGAGTACCTTCCCCCAGGGCTCCAGAGACCAAGAAACATTTTTTAATGTCACTGTTTCTTATTCCCACAATCACCGAGGCTGTAACAGCTAATGGTGAGGTTTCTCTTTCGATTAGGCAACTTGTGGCTAATGCTGGACAGGAGTTGTAGTCCTAGCATTCTGAAATGTCAACCTGGACCATTTTTCCATGAAAATGTTTTAATGGATTTACGATTAGTGACATGATGACTTAATCCATGATAATTATCAATAAATATCATTCCTTCCACATCACTGAGGTACTTTTGTGTGGATCTCTTTCTACCATTTTAAACAAAAGCAATTTAAAACCTCTTATTCTCATAAGTTGGGGCTTCTCTGATGCCTCAGTGGTAAAGAATCTGCCTGCTAGTGCAGGAGACATGGGTTCGATCCCTGATCAGAAATATCCCCTGGAGAAGGAAATGGCAACTCATTCCAGTATTCTTGCCTGGGAAATCCCAGGGATGAAGGAGCCTGGCAGGCTACAGTCTGCAGGATTGCAAAGGGCTCAGAGACGACTTAGCAACTAAACGACAACAATAAATTCTCATAAATTATCATTTTACTTTTCTGGTTAGTGCTTGCTTTTATAATTATTCACTAATTCAACAGTTCTGTGCTGGGTACCAACTGCTCAAAATAAAGATACAATCTTGCCTTCAAGGAACTTTGTCTTATGGATATGTGGAAGAGAACAATTACAACAAAATTGTACGATAAAGTGCTTTGGAAGGTTATACTTAGCATGTTCTGCTCTGAAGAGGTCCTAATCCAGACTGGAGGGAAACGAAATATGAAAGGAAGCTTCCAGAAAAGAGGGATATTAAAGGTGACTGGTGATGCAATATACTTAAGTGAAGAAAGGGAAGAAGCTACAACCCAGAATACTCTACCCAGCAAGACTGTAGTTCAGATTTGACAGAGAAGTCAAAAGCTTTCCAGACAAGCAAAAGTTAAGAGAATTCAGCACCACTGAACCAGCTTTACAAGTGCTAAAGCAGTGTTTCAAGGCAGGAAACACAAGAGAAGGGAAATACCTATAAAAATAAACCCAAAACAATTAAAATTGTAATAGAATCATACATACTGATAATTAACTTAAATGTAAATGGATTACATGCACTAATCAAGGGCTTCCCCAGTGGCTCAGTGGAAAAGAATCTGCCTGCAGTGCAGGAGCCATAGAAGTCACCGGTTCAATCCCTGGGCTGGGAGCATCCCCTGGAGGAGAGCATGGCAACCCACTCCAGTATTCTTGCCTGGAGAATCTCCATAGACAGAGGAGCCTGGCGGGCTACAGTCCATAGGGTCACAAAGAGTCGGACGTGACTGAAGCGACAGCACGCATGCACTAACCAAAAGACCTAGACTGGCTGGTAGATGAAGACATGTGCATTTATGCCCTTCCGCTTACCACATCACTCTACTTAACCCCCCACATTGTATATAAATATTTTAAAATTTATTTATTTTAATTGGAGGACAATTACTTGGCAACACTGTGGTGTTTTTGAATCAGCCTCGGGTATACACGCATCCCCCGACCTGGAACTCTGCTTGCAGCTCCCTCCCCACCCCACCCCTTTGGGTTGTCCCAGAGCACCAGTTTTGGGTGCCCTGCTTCATGCACCGAACTTGCACTGGCCACCTGTTTTGCATGTGGTAATGTACATGTTTGAGTGCTACTGGGTTAATCATGTTTCCATTATGGCTTGCAACTGTAATTATCTTTTATTTTTTGTTTGGCTATTGATTGTGAAAATGGATAAATATCTTTCACTATAGTGATTATGTAACTATTATTCATTTTAATATGTTGAATTAAATAATGGAATTATATATCACTGTATATATGCATCTAATTATACTTAACAATTGTATATCACAGAAAATAATAGAATTATACATCACTAACTATCATTTAATATAAAAACCTATAATCACTCTTTAAAATCCAGAAGTACACTAGAATTATCTTGGAATTTCCTGAAAAATGCAAATGCCCAGGTATTGCTACTTTTTTGAAAACTCCAAATGTGATTATAATGACCAAACTAGCTGACATATTGAGTGCAGCACTTTCACAGCATCATGTTTTAGGATTTGAAATAGCTCCACTGGTATTTCATCTCCTCCACTAGCTTTGTTCATGGTGATGCTTTTGAAGGCCTACTTGACTTCACATTCCAGGATGTCTGGCTTTGGCTGAGTGATCACACCATCATGGTTATCTGGGTCATTAAGACCTTTTTTGTACAGTTCTTCTATGTAGTCTTCTTAATCTCTTCTGTTTCTGTTACGTCCACTGTTTCTGTCTTTTATTGTGCCCTTCTTTGCATGAAGTGTTCCCTTGGTATCTCTAATTTTCTTGAAGAAGTCCACAGTCTTTCCCATTCTGTTGTTTTTTTGTTTCTTTGCATTGCTCCCTTAAGAAGGCTTTCTTATCTCTCCTTGTTCTTTGGAACTCAGCATTCAGATGGGCCTATCTTTCCTTTTCTCCTGTGCGTTTCACTTCTCTTCTTCTCTCAGTTATTTGTAAGGCCTCCTCAGACAGCCATTTTGCCTGTTGCATTTCTTTTTCTTGGTGTGGTTTTGATCACAGCCTCCTATACCATGTTATGAACCTCTGTCCATAGTTCATCAGGCACTCTGTCTGTCAGAGCTAATCCCTTGAATGTGTTTGTCACTTCCACTGTATAATCATAAGGGATTTGATTTAGGTTATACTTGAATGGCCTAGTGGTTTTCCCTACTTTCTTCACTTTGTCTGAATTTTGCAATAAGGAGTTCATGATCTGAGCCACAGTCAGCTCCTGGTCTTGTTTTGGCTGACTCTATAGAATGTCTCCATCTTTGGCTGCAAAGAATATAACATAATCAATCTGATTTCAGTACTGACACACAAATGAATATAAATAAAATAGGAATTATGAATATCAGTGGATTGTATTACTGTCAATACATTGGTTATAATATCGTATAAATGTTGCCATTGGGGAAACTGGTTAGAAAACAAATGAGATCTCTCTGTATTGTTTCTTATAACGGCTTTTGAGTCGACATTTGTCTAAAACAAAAAAAATTAATTAACCCAAACGATAAGCAGGCAGCCTTTTAAAAACACAACGAAACTTGTAGAAATTAAAAGTTACAGAAGTGAAAATACAGTAGAACAAGCTAACCAGCAGATCAGATTAATTCGACAGATGAAGCTGTGGATTGGAAGACAGAATTAAGTAAATTACCTAGAATCCATCAGAGAGAAATATAAAAATAAAATTAAAAGGAACATATGTAAGAGCATCTGATATATTTCTAATTTAGGAGGAAAAAGTAGGGAATGGGATAGAGGTATTTTGAAGAGATAATCCCTAAGGATTTTCAGAGATATGATAGATATGATCCCATAGATTCAAAGAGCACAATGAACCCCAAGCAGAATAAATAAATGAGTTATAGTGAAATTTCAGACAGCTAAGATAAATAGAGGGTATTAAAAGCAGAGACAGAAAAGGCAGATTTTTAGTGTGAAAAAGATAGCAGTTCTGGCAGCAAGCCTCTCAATAGCAACAAGGGAAGCCAAAAAGTTTAAAAATACTTCAAAGTTCTAAGAGAAATCAACTGTCAAACTGTTGTTGTAGACCTATCTAAACCATCACAGGCTAATGAAGTTTTAAAAAAGATATTGGCAAATGCAGAACTAACTAACCAGTCAGAACAATCTTCCCAACCCAGGGATCGAACCCGGGTCTCCCACATTGCAGGCAGATCCCCACCAGCAGTAAAAACCAAAACAGAGTGGTTGCCATTCTGATACTCCCACTAAAGAGACTGATGAGAGATGAACTCAGGGAAAATATCCTTGAAGACATTTCTGCACTGCAAGAGTAAAGAAAGTATGAGCCAAGAAATGCTAAACATTCGTCAGAAGCACTGACTGTAAAATAGCAAACACAATAACAATGGGACTTCCCGGGAGGTCCAGGGGTTAAGAATCCACCTGCCAGTGGAGAGGATACAGGTTTGATCCCTGATCTGGGAACGAAGATCCCACGTGAGTGAGTGAGTGAAGTCGCTTAGTCGTGTCGACTCTTTGCGACCCTATGGTCTGTAGCTTGCCAGACTCCTCTGTCCATGGGATTTTCCAGGCAAGGATACTGGAGTGGGTTGACGTTTCCTTCTCCACATGCCGGGAGGCAAATAAGTCCCAGCGCTAACGGTACTGAGCCTGTGCTCTGGAGGCCGTGAGCCCAGCTATTGAGCGCACTCCCGGCTTATGCTGAAGCCCACACGCCCGAGAGACTGTCCTCCAGCACAGGGGAAGCCAGGCAGTGAGAAGTTTGCACAGCGCAGCCAGAGCGTAGATCCGGCTCACTGCGACTAGAGACAGCCTGTGCGCAGCAGCGGAGACCTAGGGCAGCCAAAATGAATAAATTAAAAAAACGATAACAGGGGCTTCCCTGGTGGCTCAGTGGGAGAGAATCCACCTGTCAGTTGCAGGAGACGTGGGTTCGATCCCTGGTCAGGGAGAATCCCACCTGCCGTGGAGCAACTAAGCCCATGTGCTGTAAGGACTGAAGCCTACATGGCCTGGAGCCCTGCTCTCTTAACAGGCCAGGCCCCCGCAGTGAGAAGCCAGCACCCTGCAGCTGGAGAGTGGCCCCTGCTTGCCACAACTGGAGAAAAAACCCACACAGCAACAAACACCCAGCACAGCCAAAATACATAAGTAATACAAATCTTCATTTTTATTTAATAAATTTAATTTATTAATTTAATATTTTAATAGATTTAATTTATTAATTCAATAAATTTAAATTATTTCTTAAAAATAGATAAATAATAAAATTATAAGAAAACAATAACAAATACTATTAATGCTAACAAATTTGGAGAAACAAAAATAAAATTGAACTGACATATTGAAGAACAAAAACACATAACATGGGAATGGAGTATTTGGAGTTAAAGCTTTCTAAGATCCTTGCATTTGTTGGAAAGATAGATTTTTCAAATGATTTTAGTTTTCAAATGGTGTGCATATTAAAATTTAAGTTCCACTGCTAATTAAATAGAAATATACATCATTATGCCAGCAAATTTGGAAAACTCAGCAGTGGCCACAGGACTGGAAAAAGTCAGTTTTCATTCCAATCCCAAAGAAAGGCAATGCCAAAGAATGCTCAAACTACCACACAGTTGCACTCATCTCACACGCTAGTAAAGTAATGCTCAAAATTCTCCAAGCCAGGCTGCAGCAATACGTGAACCGTCAACTTCCAGATGTTCAAGCTGGTTTTAGAAAAGGCAGAGGAACCAGAGATCAAATTGCCAACATCTGCTAGATCATCGAAAAGCAAGAGAGTTCCAGAAAAACATCTACTTCTGCTTTATTGACTATGCCAAAGCCTTTGACTGTGTGGATCACAATAAACTGTGGAAAATTCTGAGAGAGATGGGAATACCAGACCACCTGACCTGCCTCTTGAGAAACCTGTATGCAGGTCAGGAAGCAACAGTTAGAACTGGACATGGAACAACAGACTGGTTCCAAATAGGAAAAGGAGTACATCAAGGCTGTATATTGTCACCCTGCTTATTGAACTTACATACAGAGTACATCATGAGAAACGCTGGACTGGAAGAAACATAAGCTGGAATCAAGATTGCCAGGAGAATATCAATAACCTCAGATATGCAGATGACACCACTCTTATGGCAGAAAGTGAAGAGGAACTAAAAAGCCTCTTGATGAAAGTGAAAGAGGAGAGTGAATAGGTTGGCTTAAAGCTCAACATTCAGAAAACTAAGATCATGGCATCCGGTCCCATCACTTCATGGGAAATAGATGGGGAAACAGTGGAAACAGTGTCAGACTTTATTTTGGGGGGCTCCAAAATCACTGCAGATGGTGACTGCAGCCATGAAATTAAAAGACATTCACTCTTTGGAAGAAAAGTTATGATCAACCTAGATAGCATATTCAAAAGCAGAGATATTACTTTGCCAACAAAGATCTGTCTAGTCAAGGCTATGGTTTTTCCAGTGGTTATGTATGGATATGAGAGTTGGACTGTGAAGAAAGCTGAGCGCCAAAGAATTGATGCTTTTGAACTGTGTTGTTGGAGAAGACTCTTGAGAGTTCCTTGGACTGTAAGGAGGTTCAACCAGTTCATCCTAAAGATCAGTCCTGGGTGTTCATTGGAAGGACTGATGCTAAAGCTGAAACTCCAGTACGTTGGCCACCTCATGTGAAGAGCTGACTCATTTGAGAAGACCCTGATGCTGGGAGGGACTGGGGGCAGGAGGAGAAGAGGACAACAGAGGATGAGATGGCTGGATGGCATCACTGACTAGATGGACATGAGTTTGAGTAAACTCCGGGAGTTGGTGATGGACAGGGAGGCTTGTCGTGCTGTGATTCATGGGGTCACAAAGAGTCGGACATGACTGAGCGACTGAACTGAAGTAAACTGATACATCGTTAAAATTCAAAATAGTAGGTAGCAAATGAAATAAAAGCGTCAGCCGCTGCTGCTGCTAAGTCGTTTCAGTCGTGTCCGACTCTGTGCAACCCCGCAGACAGCAGCCCACCAGGCTCTCCTGTCCCTGGGATTCTCCAGGAAAGAACACCGGAGTGGGGTGCCATTCCCTTCTCCAACACATGAAAGTGAAGTGAAAGTGAAGTCGCTCAGTGGTGTCCAACTCTTCGCAACCCCATGGACTGCAGCCCACCAGGCTCCTCTGTCCATGGCATTTTCCAGGCAAGAGTACTGGAGTGGGGTGCCATTGCTTTCTCCAAAGAGCATCAGAGTCAATCCAAAAGAAATCTAGAAAAGGGGATGGAGGGCAAAGAAAACAGAGAGTAGAAAACTAAAATAAGAAGAAATAATCAATGTATATTAGTTGTCAGAATATATATAAACTTATTAAACTTGTGAGAAATTATCAGACTAGATTTAAAATGCATAAAATATGAGAACATGGAATAAAAGTAAAAAGTGAAACTGTGAAACACTAACCAAAAGGAAAGATATACCAGGCAAACACTAACCAACAGTAAAAGAGCAATAGTAATACTAGGTCAAATAGCAGAGACTGCTGTTCTTTTCTTCCTTACAGTGGAACTGTCAGTCTTAATGGCTGCTCAGCTAGAGACTCCACTTCCTAACCTCTCTTTCAGATGGTTGTGACCATGTGTTTGTGTTGAGGACCATGGAATATGAACTAAAGTGATGACTACATCTTCCTGGAACTCTGTTTAAAGACAAAACCTGCTTGTCCTGCTTTTTACTCCCTTCTTCCAGTTGCTTGGAGAAGGCACCTGCAGCAGGATGTTTGTTACCATATTGAGTGAGTGGCAGTCACGGAACAGAACTGTTTACTAGCCCTTGGTGTACATTTACCTTTGAATTCTTATGTGCAAGAGAAATAAAGCTACTGTTTTCTAGATTTCTCTGTTATAGCATTTTAGCATATACCTTAATTATATCATATGCTTTAGGGTATTATTATCATTATGGTCACTTCATTGGAAATATAAATTCCAAACTTGTGTGCAACAAGTAATCTAACTTTGATATATGTAAAATAAAAATGAATAATTATAAGAACTATGTTCTTGACAATCAACATAAATGCTGCCAACTGAAAAACAAGGCACAGTGTGAGAGTTGGGAGTCAAGTTTTATCAGGGATAGATACTGCTCCAGAGAGGTAGGGAGGAAGGTCAGTATATGTGTGGTTTTGGTGAAGGGGGAGTACATTGCAATCAAGCACCAATTTTTGCAGAAGATTGCTACTGGCCTTATGAAGTCATTAGTCGCTACTAGTGACTCTTACTACCCCTAGTAGACATAAGAGGAGTTGACATTAGTGCTTTTCTAGAAATGAGGAGCTGCAAGAATTGGGCTCATAAAATCTTCTCCTGAAGAGATCTATCTGAAGACCTGGTCTGCCAGATTTTCTCAGAGAACAAAGTGTCTCATTCCTGAACTCCACCCTGAACTCCTTTCAGGGAGGGTTGAAGGTCAGTAAGCTGCAGCAGCTCATGATTTAATCCTTGTAGAGGTAGCTGGCAAGTGCCAATTTGTAGCTGGCGATGCAAAAAGCAAAATTGTAATACTTTTAGAAGACAAGGTAGAAAAATATGTTTATGACAGAGGTAGAAAAGAATTTCCTAAAAAAGTACAAACATTAAAGGAAAAGATTGGTAGTTTTGACTGTATTAGAAGTACTTTGTATTACATTGGTATCACTAGTAAATACTCATATCAGAATATGTTATTAAAGATTAATTTGTAAAAACAGACTATAAGAAGATATGTATAGGGACTTCCCTGGCAGTCCAGTGGCTAAGACTTCACCTTCCAGTGCAGGGGCTGTGGGTTCAATCACAGGTCAGGGAGCTGAGACCTCACATGCTTCATGGCCAAAAAAACAAAACATGAAACAGAAGCACTGTTGTAACAGATTCAATAAAAACTTTAAAAATAGTCCATATTAAAAAATCCTTTAAAAAAAGATATGTGTGGTATATATAGCTGCATGGAATAGTATGCAGACTGTATAAGTATCATCTATGAATTATCTAAATACAGCCCAAGACAAAGAGACAATAGGTATGAACAAGCAATTAATAGAAAAAATCAGTAGTCAACCTGCATATGAGAAGATGTCCAACCTCACTACAAATTAGTTATATATTAATACATAATAAATCCACAATGAAATACCATTCACACTCATGAAATTCTCAAACCTGAGAACATACCAAGTGTTGCAGTGTTAATGAGGATATAGGTAGCACAGTGGAAGTTCTCATATAGTGTCAGTGGAGATATAAATTTGGCATTTGTGAAAAGTAAAGATATGTCTACAGTACAACCCAGCAATTCTATTCCTAGGTATATGTTTGATAAATTCCTGCATATTTACCTAAGGAAACATTTAGAGTGTATTTGAAACAGTCTTGTTATAATAGCAAAAGGAAAAAAATTTTTTAAGTCCCTGACCATCCTTCAGCAAGAAGAATGAGCAAGCTCCGTGTATGTGTGTGTGTGTGTGTGTGTGTGTGTGTGTGTATAATGGAAGATAGTTGTGAAAATGAATGAAGTAAATTTCTGCATGTGAATATGGGAAAGTCATGTAGTGTATCAAGGAGGAAAAAACAAGTCACAGAAGCAAACAGTTTAACACATGTATGTGTAAAAAGTTTTAACACTTGCAAAACAATATTATGTGTTACATACAGATACCACATTTGTATTAAATGTATAAGAGATTTTATTATCCATGCAATAGGTGTTTTTGGTCATTGCCTTTCCTTGTGATAAGATGGCATTTGGGTTGTAAAGTACTGGTAAATTATTTGTTTCCTGTGATGAAAAATGAGTGTGGGTTTTCTAAGTATTAGAAAACTAAAGTGTGTTTCTAAACACACTTTAAATGCAAAAGTGTGTTCCTTTGCCTCATAGAAAAGCTGCTACAGTATACACTTAGAAACTTTTGACTTATTCTAGTAAATTCAGTTGCCTTCTAATCCATGGTAGATTGGGCTTCCCTTGTGGCTCAGCTGGTAAAGAATCTGCCTGCAACGCGGGCGATCCGGGTTTGATCCCTGGGTTGGGAAGATCCCCTGGAGAAGGGGAAGTCTACCCACTCCAGTATTCTGGCCGGGAGAATTCTATGGACTGTATAGCCCATGGGGTCACAAAGAGTCAGACACAACTGAGCCACTTTCACTTTCGCTTCCATTGTAGATTAGACCGCCAGAGGCAGATACTTAGGTAAATGAGAAATGATGGCCAGCTGTGATATATAACACAGGAGAAATCACCAAATGCACACATGGTTATTAAAAGTAGTCAAAGTTAAATGTAACATACAGAGAGTGAGTCACAGATTCCCTATTAACTCCAGGTGATAGGCTGTATACTACTGCAATTAATGATAACCACCCCCCACTCCCAGATCATCCAGATGTTTCTGTTTTGGTTCAAGTATTGAGGAATTTTTATGATACATATTTGCAACAATATTCACCAATTTTAAAAAAGATTTGGGACTTAAAGGAAGCTACTTTTCTGTTATGCAAAAGTAACCTTTTTGGAATAGCACACTCCTAAATTATGCCTAGTAAGTGATGTATTTCTATATTTCATTTATTCAATAGACATTCTATGAGTAATTTACCACATGGTAGGTATAAAGTTGACACTGGCTGTACACAGACAAATCAGATAATTTTATATATATATATATATATATATATATATATATATATATATGCAGGGCCGTCTGCTGTCACCCTATTTAACCTGTTCACTGAGGACAAAATGAGAAATGCCAAGCTGGATGAGTTACAAGCTGGAATCAAGATAGGTGGGAGGAACATCACCAACCTCAGATATGAGGATGATACCACTCTAATGGCAGAAAGCAAAGAGGAACTAAAGAGCCTCTTGATGAGGGTGAAGGAGGAGAGTGAAAGAGCCAGATTAAAACTAGATATTAAAAAAATGAAGATCATGGCATCCAGCTGCATTACTTCATGGCAAATAGAAGGGGGAAAGGTGGAAATAATAACAGATTTCCTCCAGTTGGGCTCTAAAATCACTGCAGATGGTGACGGCAGTCATGAAATCAGAAGACGATTGCTTCTTGGCAGGAAGGCTATGACAAACCTAGACAGTGTGCTGAAAAGCAGAGACATTACTCTGCTGACAAAGGTCCGTATAATCAAGGCTATAGTCTTCCCAGTGGCCTTGTGTGGTTGTGAGAGCTGGACCATAAAGAAGGCAGAGAGCCAAAGAACTGATGCGTTCCAACTGTGGTGCTGGAGAAGACTCTTGAGAGTCCCTTGGACAGCAAGGAGATCAAACAAGTCAATTTTAAAAGAAATCAACCCTGAATATTCATTGGAAGGACTGATGCTGAAGCTGAAACTCCAGTATTTCAGTCACCTGATGCAAACAGTCAGCTCATTGGAAAAGTCCCTGATGTTGGGACAGATTGAAGGCAGAAGGAGAAGAGGGCATCAGAAGGTGAGATATCTGGATGGCATCACTGATGCAATGGACATGAACTTGGGCAAACTTCGGGAGATGGTGAGGGACGGAGAAGCCTGATGTGTTGCAGTCCATGGGGTCCCAAAGAGTCAGACACAACAGGGCAACTGAACAACAACAATACCATCCACTAACACAATATGTGATATATGATATGGGTTAATGTATGTTTGTTTAGGAAAAGAGAAAGTACTAGTTTGGCTTTTTGACCTTTGCTATACTTTTACTATTCTGAATTTTTTTTTCTTTGATTAGAAGTAGAGAGAACTGAAAACCATTGAATTTAGAATTTCAGTTGAGAGATATATTTTATGAATTTCCCATAGGCTTCTTGCATGTGTATTTAAGATTTTTAAAAGTTTAATCTCTTTAATTTTGTAATCCTAATTCTAACAATGCAAAAAATTAGTATTATTAAAATGGCCATACTACCCAAAGCAACATACAGATTTAAAGAGATCCCTATCAAATTACTCATGTCCTTTTTCACAGAATTAAACAAATAATTCTTACATTCATATGGAATCATAAAGGACCCAGAATTGCCAAAGCAATCCTGAAGAAAAAGAGCAAAGCTGAAGGCATAATGCTCCCAGACTTCAGACTACACTACAAAATTACAGTAATCAAAACAGCATGATATTGACACAAAAACATATATGGATCAGTGAAACAGAATAGAGAGCCCCCAAACAAATCCACACACCTATGGTCAATTCATCTTCAACAAAGGAAGCAAAAATATACCATAGGGAAAAAACAGTCTTTCCAGCAAGGGGTGTTGGGAAAGTTGAACAGCTACATCTCTAATGAAATTAGAAACACTGTCATACCATATGCAAAAATAACCTCAAAATGACTTAAAGACTTAAACATTAGACATGACACCATAAAACTCCTAGAAGAGAACATAGGCAAAACATCCTCCAGTATAAATTGTACCAATATTTTCTTAGGTCAGCCCCCCAAGGCAATAGAAATAAGAGCAAAAATAAACAAATGGGCCTAATGAAACTTACGAGCTTTTGTACAGCAAAAGAACCATTAAGAAAATGAAAAGAAAAGCTAGTGGCTGGGAGAAAATAACTTGCACATGATGTGACTGACAAGAGCTAAATTTTCAAAATATGCAAATAACTCAACAGCAACAAAACAAACAACCCAATTGAAAAATGGGCAAAAGACCTAAATAGGCATTTTCCAAAGACATACAAATGTGCCAAAAAGCACATTATAAGATGTTCAGCATGGCTAATTATTAGGGAAATGCAAGCAAAACTACAGTGAGGTCCCATCTCACACCGCTCAGAATGGAAATTGTTAAAAATTCTGCAAATAACAAATACTGGAGAGGAGTGGAGAAAAGGGAGCCCTCCTACGCTGTTACTGGGAGTGTAAGTTGGTTGCCATAGTGGTGGGGTAGGGGAGAAATAGATTGGGAGTTTGGGGTCAGCATATGCAAACTAGGATATGTAGAATGGATAAACAACAAGGCCCAACTATGTAGCACAGGGAACTATATTCAATATCCTGTGATAAACCATAATGGAAAAGAAAGTAAAGAATTTATATATATATATATATATATATATATATGTATATATATATGTGTATATATATATATACATATATATATGGTGGCTTTGACAGTAAAGCGTCTGCCCGCAATGCAGGAGACCCGGGTTCAATCCCTGGGTCGGGAAGATCCCCTGGAGAAGGAAATGGCAACCCACTCCAGTACTCTTGCCTAGAAAATCCATGGGGTCACAAAGAGTCGGACATGACTGAGTGACTTCACGACATATATATGTAAAATTGAGTCACTTTGTTGGACAGCAGAAATTAAAAAAAAAAAAAACATTGTAAATCACCTCTACTTCCACTTTTTAAAAAGCAGAATGATTTTAGATGTTGCTTGTGAAAGTAACTCAGTCATGTCCGACTCTTTGTAACCACTTCAACTATACAGTCCATGAAATTCTCCAGCCAGAATACTGGAGTGGGTAGCTGTTCCCTTCTCCAGGGGATCTTCCCAATCCAGGGATCGAACCCAGGTCTCCCACATTGCAGGTGGATTCTTTACCAGCTAAGCCACCAAGGAAGCTTGGCTGGCGTTATTTACAAGAAGGAAAATGCCAAGTGTCCAATAGTAGGGAATTCATTAAGTTATGTTATATTCATCTTTCAGAATTCTACTTTGAGAATACCTAATGATGTAAGAAAATGCTTATGCTAAATTGTTAAGTTAGAAAAGATGGCTGTAGAAAAATAGGCAAAATGTTCAGTGGTATTCATGGTAGTGGAATTATAGGTAATTTTCCTTTTTATTCTTTATTCTTTTTTTCTACACTAAACATATGCCAACAGTTATAAATGTAAGAGAATAAAATGCTATTTTTAAGATAGAACCTATTTTCCATTCTGAAATAGAGTTTTTTGGTAATAAAATTTTATCTTGGAAAATAATCATTGACTATTGTGGGTTTTTATGGATATTGTCAATGACCAAGACTTGAATCTTGTTTAAAACTACAACGAGTCACTACAACACAAACTCACTAATTATGATTTAGATAGCTCATTAAAAATATCATTCTTTTTTATTTTTATTTTGGTTGCACTGGGTCTTCGTTGTGGCCTGCAAGCTCTTTGTTGTGGTGCATGGGCTTTCTCTAGCTGCAGGGAGCAGGCTTCTCTTGTTGCAGTTTGGAGACTGCTCTAGTTCTGGCTCGAGGGCTTAATTGCCCTGCAGTATGTGGGTTCTTAGTTCCCTGACCAGGGGTTGAACCCACGTCCCCTGCATTGAAAGGTGAATTCTAAACCACCAGACCACCAGGGAAGTCCCCCCAAATATCATTCTTATTATGCACGTTCTTGTCTCTCAAGTTGAAGAAATAAATAGAAGCATATATATGTTACTAAAGTCGTGAATTAGTACTCACAATGATGATATGGAGAACCTTCATGTTCATACTTAATATTCTTTTTTGTTCTCATGAAATTTACAGTTCTTCAGTGGGTAGTGCACTTCCTCGAAGGCGCTGCTGTGTATATATTACCATTGGAATGATATGTATTTTCATTGGGATTGGATTAACTGTGAGTATTACTCTATTCCTTGTTAGAATTCTTTCCTCTTAACTTGATCAGTAGTAAATGGTGAGGTTTGGAACAACTTTCGTTGATCCCTAAAGAACCTGCCTCCCTGACATACCAGGCCAGAAGCTTCTAAAAAATTTTGAGCAATCTGAAGGCAATCCATGGGCTTGTTCTCAGCGGAGTTTGCCCATCCAGGTGAAATCATGTCTTGGGATCCCTCTGAAAGTTCTTGATATTGGGAACTTTTATCATGCATTTAACAAAAAGCCCATTTGTTTTTATTCAGTGCCAGCCCTAGTTTTGCCATGGCCAGAGCTGAAGCAATCCTCATTCAGCTACAATGGTCTAAAAAACTCTTCTTTTTATTCAAATCAGACAAAGATTTATTATCAATATGGGGATGGCATCAGGGATATAGATTAAATTCCTTTATAAATGGTTTAATGGGATTTTTGTTGATTTGATAAAATGTATAGTTAACATAACCTGCTATGTCATTTTATGAAATTTTGCTCTATCCGTATCAGTCAACAAATGCAGCAACTCATATTTTGTCATCTCGGGAATATGTTTCATAAAAATCACCAAAAAAGCCAACGCAAATTCTCAGTTTCTAACCTTTTATTTTTATATTGCTTTTTATTTTAGGTTGGCACCCAAGATTTTGCAAGACGATTTCATGCAACCTATGTTTCTTGGGCAATTGCTTATCTCTTAGGTTTGGTCTGCCTTATCCGAGCTTGTTATTGGGGAGCCATAAGAGTGAGTTATCCAGAACACAGTTTTGCATAAGCTTATTTATGACCTTATGATGCGGTTGAGGGTATCTAACAGTTCTTGATAAGCTACTCTGGACATCTTAAATCATTTACATAATGGATTTCATTTTCATTTATGTATGAAGTTTTAAGACTGGGAGCCTTATATGAACAAACATTTATTGTACTACATTATAGGCAAATAGTTTCTTTTGCTGCTAAGTTTTCAAGCTCCAAATAATAAAGCTTGGTCTTCATGTTCTTTTACATGTCTTAAAGGTATTTTTGATTTGTTCCCAATCATTATACCTAACAGCACACTTTCATTATTTTTAAATCAATTATTCTATTACTTGCTGGTCTGTGAGTATTCTCAAGGAGTGTTTATAAATATTGCTGTAATAGCTTCACATTTATACTCACTTTTTAATTAAGCTATCACAATTGCTTGCTTTAAATCTAAGCAATATGCATTTTGCTTGAACTGCTTATAGTAACTTTAACCTAAGATCATAGTGACATCGTTCAGGAAGAAAAAATATGTTTAGTGTACCTTCAAAGACTTGACATTCTTGTCAGATAAAGACCATTTCTAGATACTGTATGCTTGTTTTATGTTGTTTGTAGAAATAAATAATATTTTGGTAGTAATTTAAAATACGAGAATAAAAATATTTATTTGTCCACCGTTGGAGATATGTTGGATAAATGTTTGTTCTCAAAGATCACAGGACTTTTGTCTTTCATTTTTGTCATTGTTTGAAAATGTTCTAATTAGAAAAGTTCTGGCCTAGATTTATGAAATTTAATATTAACCAGCTCTATGTATTCCTTTATGGAACTTGAAGAAAGTGTTTCACATAACGTTTCATAATATTTAACAGTTTACAAAAATGTATCTGTATCAGATTGTCCTCCTTTTCATTAGATCATGGTTAATTTTTCTTATTGGGGTGTGTGTGTGTTTTAGTCGCTCAGTCGTGTCTGATTCTTTGCACGTCCATGGACTGTAGCCTGCCAGGCTCCTCTGTCCGTGAAGTTCTTCAGGCAGGAATACGGGAGTGGGTTGCCATGCCCTTAGTTTATGGAATACGTGGGGCTTCCCAGATGACACAGTGGTAAAGAATCTGCTTGCCAGTGCAGGAGATGCAAGAGACTTGGGTTCAATGCCTGGGTTGAGAAGATTCCCTGGAGGAGGAAATGGCAACCCACTCCAGTATTCTTGCCTGGAAAATTCCATAGACAGAGAAGCCTGGAGGGCTATAATCCATGGAGTCACAGTCAGTCAGACACAACTGAGCACACACACATGGAATACTGAAATGTGAAGGAAGCCTGTGACATTTTACACGGGCTAAAATGTTAAGATTAGATGCAGTTAGTTTTATCATCCTTCTCAAAGATAGCTGGTCAAATGATTACCAAATTTATTCCAAATACAGATCAAAGACAAAAAGCAATGTAGTTTTCTAGGAATTCACTAGGATTTAAAGAATCACCTCTTGTACTGCCCATCTTTGTAGTTTTAAAAAGAAATTACTTAGCTGAAAGGTAATAGTCTAAAGCTTTTGAAGTAGTACTGAATAGAATTAGATAATGAGGTGATCTGAGTAAATCAATTGGCTGTTCCAGAGATAAGAATAATATTTTTAATTATTTATGTTCCTGATTAGTATAAAATGTACTCATCAGAGAGTTTGGGGCAAAATGCACATAAATTTCAAGGAGTAAATGATAAATGTATAAATGCACTAGCTCAGGATTATATGTATCTTTGAAAATACACTAATAAAGATTATTGTTCAAAAATTACCTTGTTCTATTCCATTAAAAAAAAAAGAGGTCTTTCCAAAGTTGCCTTGAGATCTTACTCTAAAGTTGTCATGTTCAAGAATGCATATGATGTTCCTTTATATAATATTCAGTTACATTTTTCCAGTATTTTTGTGCTTTATTTTAAATATTTAAACAAAGGTTTTTAATCCATTTGTAATATACTTGATCCTAGGTATGAAATAATCTATTTTTTTCCTCAATGGTTGACTAGTTGTAGCATCATTGTATACTGAATAATACATTCCTCCCCCCATTAACTTTAAACCACATTAAATTATATCCTGTTTGATCATATTCCTTTTGGAATATAACTCATAATAGCAAGAAACTTGGTCTTATTTGTTGCTTTATTTCCAGCATTTAGAACAATGCCTAGTGTGTATGTTCAATAGATGCTTGTTGCACAAGTGAATAAATGATTGAATGAATTGGTATGTTAAATTCTTATATACTGTGTATAGGTAAATATTTGTATAGACTTGTGATAAGGAAAGAGTTTCCAAGTAGAACCTCAAAGCAGATATTAATAAGAAATTCAACATCTATTTGTGATTAAAAAAAAAAACTCTCAACTATGTGGGTGTAGAGGGAACATACCTCAAGATAAGAAAAGCCATATATGACAGTTCAGTTCAGTTCAGTTCAGTTCAGTCGCTCAGTCGTGTCTGACTCTTTGCGACCCCATGAATCACAGCACGCCAGGCCTCCCTGTCCATCACCAACTCCCAGAGTTCACTCAGATTCACATCCATCGAGTCGGTGATGCCATCCAGCCATCTCATCCTCAGTCGTCCCCTTCTCCTCCTGCCCCCAATCCCTCCCAGCATCAGAGTCTTTGCCAATGAGTCAACTCTTTGCATGAGGTGGCCAAAGTTCTGGAGTTTCAGCTTCAGCATCAGTCCTTCCAAAGAACACCCAGGACTGATCTCCTTCAGAATGGACTGGTTGGATCTCCTTGCAGTCCAAGGGACTCTCAAGAGTCTTCTCCAACACCACAGTTCAAAAGCATCAATTCTTTGGCGCTCAGCTTTCTTCACAGTCCAACTTTCACATCCATACATGACCACTGGAAAAACCATAGCCTTGACTAGACGGACCTTTGTTGACAAAGTAATGTCTCTGCTTTTTAATATATATGACAAGCCTACAGCAATATCATAGTCAACAGTGAAAAGCCGAAAGCCTTTCCTCAAAGATCAGGAAAAGGACAAGGTGTCCACTCTTGCCACTTTTAATTCAACATAGAATTGGGAGTCCTTCCTAGCTATGGCAATCGGGGCTTCTGCCACCAGGTGGCGCTAGTGGTAAAGAATCCGCCTGCCAATGCAGGACGTGCAAGAGAGGTGGATATGATCCCAGGGCAGGAAGATCACCTAGAGTAGGGAATGGCAACCCGCTCCAGTATTCTTGCCTGGAACATCCCATGGACAGAAGACCCTGGCAGGCTACAGTCCATGGAGTTGCAGTGAGTCGGATGCGACTGAGTGCGCACACACACACCCACACACACACAGCTACAGCAATCAGATAAGGAAAAGCAATAAAAGGAATCCAAACTGGCAAGGAAGAAGTAAAACTGTCACTGTTTGCCAATTATATGATACTATATACATAAATACAGAAAATGTTAAAGACACCACCGAAAAACTACTAAAACTAATAAATGAATTCAGCACCTTGTAGGACAGAAGATTAATATATAGAAATCTGTTGACTTGTATACACTATCAGAAAGAAAACCCCATTTTTGTAATGGATAATTTGTAAATGATCCATTTGCAATTGTATCAAAAAGAATAAAATACCCAGGATTAAATCTAATCAATCTTTTACAAGAGGTGAAAGACTTATTAAACTATGACATTAATGAAAGAAATTGAAGACCACACAAACAAATGAAAAGATATGCCATCCTCATGTATTGGAAGAATTAATGCTGCTAAAATAAGATTCATCATAATCCCTATCAAAGCACCAATGGCATTTTTCACAGAACTAAGACAAATAATTCTTAAATTTTACAGAAACACAAAAGACCTTGAATAGCCAAAATAATTGTGATAAAAATGAACAAAACTGGATATATTATGCTCCCTAATTTCAAACTATACTACAAAGCTGCTGTAATCAAGACAGTATGATGCTGGCAAGAAAACAAACATTAATGGAATCAAGAATCAAGAGCCGGAAATAAATCCACACATATGTGGTCAGTTAATCTGGAAGGAAGGCAAGAACATATGATGGGTAAAGACGTCTTCAATAAATGGTGAACAGTTAGATGCAAGAGAATCAAACTGGACTAGTTTCTCATATCACATACAAAAATAAACTCGAGTTAAAGACTTAAATGTAAGACCTGAAACCATAAAACTCCTAGAAGAAACATAGGCAGTATGTTCTTTGAGTTGAGTCTTACCAATATTTTTATGGGTATGTCTCATGAGGCAAGGGAAACAAAGTCAAAAATGAACAAATGCGACCACATCAAGCTAAAGCTTTTTCTCAGCAAAGGGAACTATCAACAAAACGAAAGGCAACCTATTGAATGGGAGAAGATCTTTGCAAACAGTACATCTGATACTAGGTTAATATCCAAAATATATATGTAAAAAACTCATACTACTCAACATCAAAACAAAAATTAAAAAATGGGCTGAAGACCTGAATAGACATTTTTCAAAGAATACATATAGATGGTCAACAGACACATGAGGAGATGCTCAGTATCACTTATATCAGGGAAATGCAAACCAGAGCTGCAAGAAACCAACTTAGAGAATATTTATTATAAAAAAGATAACAAATAACAAGTATTGGTGAGGATGTGAATCAGAGGGAATTACTGATCACTGTTGGTGTGAATGCAAATAGGTACAGATACATGGAACATAGTATTTAGGTTCCTCAAAAAACTAAAAATAGAACTACCATGGGATGCTGCAATTTCACTTCTGCGTGTTTTTGTGAAGGAAAGGAAAGCATTAGGCATATGTACCCCTATTTTCAGTGTAGCATTATTTATGATAGCCAGGACATGGGTGGAGCCTAACTGTCTATTAAAGGATGAATGGCTAGAGAAGATGTGGCATGCATAGTAAATGGAATGCTACTCAGCTGTGAAAGAAGAATGAAATCTTGCCATTTGTGACAACATGCATAAACCTAAAGAGTATTACGCTAAGTGAAATAAGTCAGAAAAACACAAATACCATGTGATTTCACTTATATGTGAAGTCTAACAAACAAAGCAAACAAAACAGAAACAGATCCATTAATACAGAAAGCAAATAGGTAGGGTCTGAAGGAGATAAGTGAAATATATGAGAGAGATTAAGAGGTACGTACAGACTTTCAATTACAAAATAAATAAGTCACAGGGATATAATGTATAACATAGGGAATATAATAAATCATGATCAATAACAATATAGGGCATATAGTAAATAATATTTAATAACAGTACAGTGATAGGTGGTAACTAGATATTTTATGGTGATCATTTTGTGGTGTATTAAAATATCAGATCATTATGTTACATCCCTGAAATATATTGTAAGTCATTATAATACTTGTTTTTAAAAATTAATAGAAAGGATTAATAGCTTGTATGATTAAAAGAAAAAATCATAAGCAAATCCAAAAGACAAACTGGAGAAGATCTTTTAAAAATAGTATAAAGAATTAATCTTTTTGATATGAGAAGGGACTAAAGGCATGATTCACTTCAGTTCAGTCACTCAGTCATGTCCAACTCTGTGTGACCCCATGAACGGCAGCACACCAGGCCTCGTTGTCCATCACCAAAGATGATCATTGGAGCATTATTGAGTCGGTGATGCCATCCAACCATCTCATCCTCTGTCATCTCCTTCTCCTCCCACCTTCAATCCTTCCCAGCATCAGGTCTTCACAAATGAGTCAGCTCTTCGCATCAGGTGGCCAAAGTATTGAAGTTTCAGCCTCAACATCAGTCCTCCCCATGAACACCCAGGACTGATCTCCTTTAGGATGGACTGGTTGGATCTCCTTGCAGTCCAAGGGACTCTCAAGAGTCTTCTCCAATACCACGGTTCAAAAGCATCAGTTCTTCAGTGCTCAGCTTTCTTTATAGTCCAACTCTCACATCCATACATGACCACTGGAAAAACCATAGCCTTGACTAGACGGACCTTTGTTGGCAAAGTAATGTCTCTACATTTTAATATGCTAAAGCCATTCAAAAAAGAAATACAGTAATTAATAAACATCATCTTTTAAAAATTTGCTAACAAAGACTATAAAAAACTATATGAAAAAAATTTAACCTACCACAACAAAAGTGAAATAGAGCAGAAGTATTGGAATATTCCTGCAGTTTTGAAGATATGGGAAAATACACACATTCTTGCACCTAGTAATTTGTCTCTTAAGAATTTATCCTAAAGGTGTTATGAATAAAATATTAAATGTATATGTACAACGTTGTTGTTTATCACATTTTTATTTAAAATGGGGGTTAAAAGAAGAAAATGTCTAAAAATTCAATCATGTGGACTAAGTGAAATAAATTAGGGTTTCCTAGGTGGCTCAGTGGTAAAGAATCTGCCTGCCAATGCAGGAGATCCTAGTTCAGTCTCTGGGGCAGGAAGATTCCCTGGAGGAGGAAATGACAACCCATTGCAGTATTCTTGGTTGGGAAATCCCATGGACAGTGGAGGCTAGTGAGCTACAGTCCATGGGATTGCAAAGAGATGGACACGACTTAGTAACTGAGCATGCACAGGTGAAATAATTTATGGTATATCTATACTGTAAAACAACAGGCAGTAATTAAAATTTTCATCTCTTTAATTGGAATGGTTTACAAATATTGTGAGACAAAATCAGGTTAGAATGTGTAGCGTATAATTCATTTCTTAAAAATAATTTTACATATTATGTGTTGAAGAAACTAAGGATAATTAAACACTAAATGTAAGAATTCATTTTCTGTGCATGATGAAAGATAACTGATTTTTACTTCATTTCTGTACTAGATTAATAGTTGAAAAGTCATAAGTTTCCTTTTGATAAACAGATAAGAATGCTAAGTGATGATCACATCAATATTTGTTACATTGTCATTTAGATTCTTAGAGTTAAAATAAATTTATTAAAATCCAAGTCAATGAATTTAATTCCTAAAACCTTAAGTTTAAAATTAGCATATTGTATATTCAAGCTTAGTCTTATATGAATTATCATATATTTTTAATTAACTACACCCAAATTCATGACACCTTATACTAGTGTTATTTAAAATAGAACATGTCTTCCAGTGACTAGTACAGAAGTGGAACACAAAGTGCTAGGAAAATATTATTAGAAAGAATATAATATAGCCACTAGTCAGAAGAGGATTTATTTGTCCCCTGTGCACCAAAGTAGCAAAAAAAAAAAAGGGGGGGGGGCCTTAGTTCTTATTAAAGAGAGAAAAGATGGAACCATGATCAAGTGTTTTTGAGCAAGTCATTTGTGAGTATACATATGCCAATTGGAAGAAAAGACAGAATTCTAGTGATACATGCCATGTACGGTGCTAGCTTCACAACATGTGCTGTTTAATATTCACAGGAATCCTACGAAGCAAGCATTCTTGTTTCTCCTTTGCCAGGGGAGATTGACGTGGCATTCCCAAAGATCTGCAAAAGATTTTGTGTAGAACAGGCAACTGCAGACAACAAGCACTCCCTGTTAATTCTGATGTTGGTTTTTCCTGGATCATACTCTGTACTAAGCCATGCTGAAAATGCACACAACACATATTCAGGCACTTTCTCTGACATTCACGTTTTCATAAATAGAAAAAACCTTGATTGGATGTGAGTAGCAACTCATACACAACTCATTTCTTTTGCTTAGCTTTGAGTTTTGAGCTAGCTATACTTGTGTTTCTGTTCTATCATGAAACTGTAGCCATTTCCATGTTCATGGTTTGGAAAAATGACTATAAAGTCTAAATTTGCATTTGTTCAGTGTGGTTTAAGTGTACATGCACATATTTATATAGTAAGCACTGAAGAAGAAAACCCTAATGTTTATTGAGCTGTCTTACATATATTGGTTTAATCTCCATGTTATAGTTATCATGATTCCAAGAAGTCAAGAGAGGTTAAATAATTAAAGGTCGCTCAGCTTATATGTGGGCATCCCCAATGGTTTGTGGTGAAGAGTCTCCTCTCAATGCAGGAGACACAAGTTCCATCCCTGGGTCTGGAAGACCCCCTGGAGGAGGAAATGGCAATGCACTCCAGTATTCTTGCCTGAAAAATCCCATGGACAGAGGTGCCTGGCAGGCTACAGTCCAAATGGTCACAAAAAGTCAGAAATGGCTAAGAGACTGGGCACAACACACACAACTTACACGTGATGGAGCAAGGTGAAATCAAACAGTCTGTCTGCCTCCAAAATTCATCTGCTTTCCACTACAACATGAGATTTCATTGTGCATTGCTATGTAGAGAATAACTTCTCAATTTTGTGTCCCCTGCTGTTCACTGTGTGTAACTCATCCCTGGAAAGAAAAGAAAATACTTGTCCTACATATTTACTTCACAAACAATGAATCCTATAGCTTAAAAATATTTTTTACTTTATTATATCAAACTTTATTAATTTTATTTCATTTTATCTTAACAGTACGTGTTGCTATTGTTCAGTCACTAATTTGTATCTGACCTTTTGAGACCTGATGAACTGCAGCCTGCCAGGCTTCACTGTCCTTCACTATTGCCCAGAGTTTGCTCAAATTCATGTCCATTGAGTAGGTGATACTATCTAACCATCTCATCCTCCATCACCTCCTTCTCCTTTTGCCATCAATCTTTTTCAGCGTTAGGGTCTTTTCCAATGAGTTGACTTCACATCAGGTGGCCAACATATTGGAGCTTCAACTTCAACATCGGTCCTTCCAATGAAATAGTCAGGGTTGATTGCCATTAGGACTGACTTGTTTGATTTCCTTGCAGTTCAAGGAACTCTCAAGATTCTTCTCCAGCCCCATAATTTGAAAGCACTCAGTCTTCTTTATGGTCCAACTCTCAGGTCTGTTCATAACTACTGAAAAAACATAGCTTTGACTACATGGACCTATGTTGGTGAGGTGATATATGCTGTCTAGGTTTGTCAGAGCTTTCCTTCCAAAGAGCAAGCATCTTTTAATTTCATGGTTGCAGTCACCGTCTGCAGGGATTTTGGAGCCCAAGAAAATAAAGTTTGTCACTGTTTCCATTGTTTCCCCATCTATTTGCCAAGGTGTGATGGGACCAGATGCCATGATCTTAGTTTTTTAAATGTTGAGTTTTAACCCAGCTTTTTAACTCTCCTCTTTCACCCTCATCAAGAGATTCTTTAGTTCCTCTTCACTTTCTGCCATTAGGGTGTATCATCTGCATATATGAGGCTGTTAATATTTCTCCTGGTAATCTTAATTCCAGCTTGTGATTCATCCAGGCTGGCATTTCACATGGTGTACTATGCATGTAAATTAAATAAGCAAGATGACAACAGTGTTGTTGTATTCTTTCTTGGTGTTGAACCAGTCAATTGTTCCATATCCAATTCTAACTGTTGCTTCTTGACCTGCATACAGGTCTCTTAGGAGACAGGTAAAGTGGTCTGGTACTCCCATTTCTTTAAGAATTTTCCACAGTTGTTTTGGTCCACACAAAGGCTTTAGCATAGTCAGTGAAGCAGAAGTAAATGTTTTTCTGGAATTTGCTTTCTCCATGATCCAATTTTCTGCAATTTGCTTTCTCCATGATCCAATAATGTTGGCAATTTGATCTCTGATTCCTCTGCCTCTTCAACACCCAGCTCGCACACCTGAAGTTCTTGGTTCATGTACTGCTGAAGTCTATCTTGAAGGATTTTAAGCATAACCTTGCTAGCATGTGAAATAAGTGCAGTTATATGGTAGTTTGAACTTTCTTCAGCTTGTCCTTCTTTGGGATTGGAATTAAAACACCTTTTCCAGTCCTGTAGCCACTGGTGAGTTTTCCATATTTGCTAACAGATTGAGTGCAGCACGTTAACAGCATCATCTTTTAAGATTTGACATAACTCAGCTGGAATTCCATCAACCTCCCCTAGCTTTTTTCATAGTAATTCTTCCTACAGCCCATTTGACTTTACACTCCAGGATGTCTGGCTCTAGGTGAGTTATCACACCGTGATTATCCTGGTCATTAAGACCTTTTTTGTATAGTACTTCTGTATGTTCTTGCCACCTTTTCTTAATCTCTTCTACTTCTGTTAGGTCCTTACCATTTCTATCCCATAGCATGCCCATCCTTGTAGGAAATGTTCCCTTAATAGCTCCAATTTTCTTGAGATCTCTAGTCTTTACTATTTGATTGTTTTCCTCTATTTCTTTCCATTGTTCATTTAGGAAAATCTTATCTCTCCTTGCTGTTCTCTAGAGCTCTGCATTCAATTTCATACTTACTTCTCTTTCTCCATTGCCTTTCTTTCTCAGCTTTCCTCAGCTATTTGTAAAGCCTCCTCAGACAACCACTTTACTTTCTTGCACTTCTTTTTCTTAGGGATGGTTTTAGTCACTGCCTCCTGTAAAACGTTACAAGCCTCTGTCCACAGTTCTTCAGGTACTCTGTTTATCAGATCTAATTCTTTGAATGTATTCATCACCTCCAGTGTATAATCATAAGAGATTTGATTTAGATTGTACCTAAATGGCCTAGTGGTTTTTCCTACTTTCTTCAATTTAAACCTGAATATTGCAATAAGCAGTTGATGATCTGAGCTGCAGTCAGCTCCAAGTCTTGTTTTTGCTGACTATATGGAGCTTCTCTATCTTTGGTTGCAAAGAGCCTAATCAGTCTGTTTTCAGAACTGACCATCTGGTGATGTCCATGTGTAGTTTTCTCCTGGGTTGTTGGAGAAAGGTGTTTGTTATGACCAGTGTATTTTTTTAACAAAACTCTGTTAGCCTTTGCTCTGCTTCATTTTGTATTCCAAAGCCAAACTTGCGAGCTACTCCAGGTTTCTCATGACTTCCTACTTTTGCATTCCCGTCTCCTATGATGAAAAAGACATCTTTTTTTAGTGTTAATTCTAGAAGGTGTGGTAGGTCTTCATAGAACTAGTCAACTTCACCTTCTTCAACCTTAGAGGTTGGGGCATAGACTTGGAATACTGTGATATTGAATAGTTTGCCTTCGAAACAAAGATCATTCTGTCATTTTTGAGGCTGCAGCCAAGAATTGCATTTTTTTGAACTCTTGTTGACTATGAGCCTACCCCATTTCTTCTAAGGAATTCTTGCCCACAGTAGTAGACGTAGTGGTCATCTGAATTAAATTCACCCATTCCCATCCAGTTTAGTTCACTGATTCCTAAGATGTTGATGTTCAGTCTTGCCATCTCCTGCTTGACCATGTCCAATTTACCTTAGTTCATGAACCTAACATTCCAGGTTGTTATGCAATATTGTTCTTTACATAATCCTACTAATTTTTCTGTGATTTTGTTAATTATAAAAAATAAAATAAATACATATAGTAAAAACCAATATTACAGGAATATAACATTAAATATATGGAAATTGACATACGATGAGTTTTTATAGTTATTTTATTCTTTAAAAAATATTTATTTGGCTCTGTTAAGTCTTAGTTGCAGCACTTGGGATATTTAGTTGCAGTCTGCTAACTTAGTTGTGGTATACAAATACTTAGTTGTGGCACGTGGGAATCCAGTTCCCTGACCAGGAATCGAACCCAGGCCCCTTGCATTGGGAAATTGGGATGTTAGCCACTGGACCACCAGGGAAGTCCCTGCAATGATTTTTTATTAAAATAACTTCTCTTTCTTGTAATGGCAGTTCATTTAAATGATTGTTAAATAGTGCCAAATGCTAAAAAGAAAAGTTAATTTTTATATTTATTTTACATGCTGTTTCAAATTTAAAGAAATACTAAGATTCTTTATGTTTGATAAATGTATCTACATTTGACCTTAAGTTGGAATACCATGTGAAAAACAGAAAAAAAAAAAAGCCTATTAAGTTTTCAGATAAGGCTAAAGATCTGAGTACAGTTTGTAATTTAACAAGTAAGAGTCTTTGATCTATCACAGAGACAGTCTTCAGTTTTTTAAGTGTAACTAAATCTCATTGTAGGCGTCTGCCTGCAATGCGGGAGACCTGGGTTCGATCCCTGGGTCGGGAAGATCCTCTGGAGAAGGAAACGACAACCCACTCCAGTATTCTCGCCTGGAAAATCCCATGGATGGAGGAGCCTGGTGGGCTACAGTCTGTGGGGTCGCAAAGAGTCGGACACGACTGAGTGACTTCACTTTAAATCTCATTTAAGGTAGTTTACAAGATAGGAAGTGATCACAGATTTTACTCTGTCTTTTTAAATGTCTTATGCTTATGTGTAATGTCTGGATATAGAACTACTATAAATTCCCAGTATTCAAATAATTTCTGAAAAACCTTGCTACAGTGTCTGATATTCTACACCAAATATACCATTGGCTTCAAGTATTTGGTATTTAAATAATCTTGAAGAAAATGCATTATATTTTTATTAGCAATTAAGCCTTTATCAAGAGTAAGCTCAGGAGATTTGCAGAGAATTCCTCAGGTTATGCAATGGCTAATTGTTTTCTGGCCTCTTCCTACACATCTATATGATTCCTTTCTTTAAAAGTTTCTCTCTGCCTACTGTCTGCAATCCACAGGTCTTCTTTTACTCCCACATAATGCAGACTTCAGTACCAATGTAAATGGCTTCTCTAGTACTCTGGTCTAGACTTAGTTCTTTGATTCCCTCAAGTTCAATGACCTTTATCTCCATTACATGTCTGCTATTTACCGCTGTAGCTGCACCATGGGTGCCCATAATTAGAACTACTCCATCTCCAAACTAATACTCAGATAGGCTCTGTCTGATCATGTGTGTCCTCTGTCCTTACAAAACTTTCTTTGTACTGCCATTCCTAAATATCACCTTTAACACTTCCAATTTCTTGATTATTCCAGTCTGTCATCTCTATTTATCAGTGAATCCCATAACCACAAAGATAAATGCCACTACATATTTTTGATCTTTACCTTCAATTACTCTCCAACATTGCTTACCTGTCTTCAGTTCCCTCTGCAAATTTCCCACATTTACCATTTGAAAACTTTAGTCCTAAGGCCCCTTACCACACTTTGCACAGCAGACCCCCTTCCTCTTACAATGATTGTTCATCTAATCTTCCCTTTGTTCCTTCCCTCCACCTACCCTCTATTCATCCCATTCCTCCTCAGGGGACTCACAATATTTTTTCATTATTGCTGAGATCTGTCTGGCTGCCTAAATCATTTTCATTTAGGATCATTTTCATTTAGCATCACCATTTTCATTTTTGTTTCTCACACCCTCTACAATCCATTAGCTCTCCCTGTTCTCTAAAGTGTGTGCACTTTTCTTCATGGCTTCTCCCCAATCTTAATTGTGGCTCTCATCAACATGGCATGTAAAATTCTATTTGAACTGGTCACTCTGGTTCTGTTTTTGCCTTGTCTGCTGCCTGTACCTCTCCTCACTCCATTTTCCACATTAGTTACTTAGGTGATCATTTTCCATATACACATAAGATCTTATCATACCCTACCTAAAGGCCTTCAGCATCTCTCCACATCCTTAGAGATAAAAGGCTCTTCCCTTCCTCTGCCTAATATTGAACCACTACCCTAGCAGTGTCTTTTGTTTTGTGTTTCTGCAGTACTGAATTACTGATATTTTTTGGTATTTCAATTCTCTATGCTTCTGGACATGTCCTTCTGCCTGCAAGGAATATCCCTAACTTGGTAAACTCCTTTTTATCCCAGAAAATCCTGCTAAGGCATTAGCTCCCCTGTAAACCCTTCCATGATACTTTTCTTCCACCCACAAGCAGAATTATTTCTTTTGTCATACTACTTGTATCCCATGTAAATACTTCTGCTACATAGACTACCTATATTTTACTTATTGATTTATATTTTTAGACTACTGTTCTCTTCTTACTGCTAAACTTTGTTTCTCTCTCACCTCAGGACATTAATACCTACACTTCCTTTTCCCTAAATACCTTTTTCCTGTCCTACATCAGCATCCACTTCTAGCTTAGATGATTCCTTTTCAAAGAGGCATTCCATCTTCAGTTGTACCATTCTAGTCAAGTTTTTTTTGCTTGCCTTTACACAGTCTCCTTTGGAGGTTACTGGCCTTTTGAGTCCCCTTTCTAGATACTTCTTTCTGGAATGGATATGTTTCTTAATCAGCATCCTTTCTTAATGTTCTAATTTATCTATAACATGTATGTATATGTTATAGACATATGGGTATATATTTTCTGTGTGTGTACATAAAAAAGCTCAACTTATCCTTTTATAATCTCATGTTTACAAGTTCCAATCTGAATTCATCATCTCCCTCCCCAAAACTGTTCTATCTCTTGAGTTCCCTATCTTATGTCATTTTGTTATCTTATTCACTTGTTCGCCCAACTCAGAAACCCCTATAGGTTCTCTTCTTCACTCAATCCTTCTGTCCAATCTGTCACAAAACTCTTGATTTCACTTCAACAGTTCTATCCCTCAGATCTATCCCTTATACTTCATTACTTATCTCAGATATCATTCTTTCTTTTGGAGTTGAGAAATGGAGTATTTCCTGCCATAACAGTAAACAAAGATTGAGCCATGAGGGAAGTCCAACGAAGTCACAGTCATCAGCAATTCTGGCCTTCCACGTGTAAATTCCTGAGCCCTAATGGTACACAGGAAGACTAATACCTGTGATCTGGCAGCCATCAGGTATAGCCACTCCCTACGGTGAGCTCAGAGGAAATCAGGATGTGAAACACACTGGATACTGGCTCCAGATAGCTTAGATGCATATGAAAGGAATGATTTCAGTGATCCCAGACTCTTGCATCTTACCATACACAGAAAAGCACTAAATTCCTTAACTTAGGGTATCTGATTTTCTTTAATTCACAAAAATACTTCTGATATTCAGACCACCTGCTCTTCGTTGCAAAGTACTATATAACTTGACTCCTCCCTGACCCCAGCTTCACAGAGCAGTTCTCTCAGGGCAACTTGAGATACTGTCTCCTGGGCTTAAGTCCTAAAAAGTCCCACCAAATAAAACCTCTCAACTTTTAGATTGTGAATAGTTTTTAAGCTGACAGAGTTATTGCAAACACTCCCGAGGAAGACCTCTGTGGCCTAATATGTCAACCACAAGTTGGCACTTGTCACGGGTGCTTGCCATCTACTTCTACAAGGATTAAATCATGTGCCGCTGCAGCTGCTGACCTTCAACACCTTCTGAAGAAATTCAGGGTGGAAAGCAGAAAGGAGGCACTCTATGCTCCAGAAACACGACTGAGCAACTGAACTGAACTGAACTGAACTGATGCTCCAGAAAACTGGCAGGACAGATCTTTAGACAGATATTCTCAGGAGTTGACCTTATGAGCCCAATATATTTCCCCACATTTAGAAAAGCACTAAAATCCTTCATGGTGACGATTGTTTCTCGTGACTAGCAGAAGCTTCGTGAGACCAGCAGGAACCTTCTATAAAAAAATATATGCTTGATTGCCTGCACTCCCCCTTCACCAATATCACATATAGACTATCTTTCCTCCCTCCCTCTTTAGATCAGTTTCTCAGAGCTATCTGAGGTGCTGACTCTTGGACTGTAGTTCTCATATTGCCCCAAACAAAACTTCACTCGCAACTCTCGTGTTATGCATTTTTTTTCTCAGCAAATATTGCTAAACCTTACACTCCCTCCTCCCAAATCTTCCCTTCATTGTGCTGTGAGAATAACCTTTCCCACGTATTCAAAAAGGTAAGCTATGAAAGATTCAAACAGAAAACTTGTTTTCTTTCCCCACTGCTGTTTCCCCCAACTCCAACTACTGCTTACTAGGCAAGGTTTCTCTTCCCTTTGAACCATCTCTTCTCGCCTTCCTCCCCCAGCCAGCCGCAACAATCCAAGCATAAGCTGCTTAGAAAACAGCTGACATTCCAAGCCTAAGAGTCAATTCAGGCATTCTTTGCACTATGCTCCCAACTTTAATCTATTCCAACACGTGGCACACATGGCCCATGGCCCGCCCGATTGTGAGCTGGGTAATGACAGGAATTTTCCTATTCACCCGTGTTCTGCCTCCACGTCCCCTAGTAGAGTGAAAGGACCACAAAGGGGACTCTCAAAAACAACGGTGAAAAATATGAGTGAAGAGAATAAAGGTGACGATTAAACACAGAGGATTCGGATTCAGATTAAGTCGCATCAACCAGTTTTGTTCCTTTCAAGATGGCGGTCTGTGTGTGCTGTGTACGCCTGTCTAAAGTTAACTGTGTCCCTTACTCCCTGACCGCCCTAATCTCAGCACTGCTTAGACTCAGGGCAGGGGCAGCGCGGGCAGCGCCCACGGGGCCTACGGGCCGCTCTGACGCGGAAGGGCCGCAGTCGTCAGCGCGCCCGAGGCCTGGCTCACAGAGGCGGCCTGGCTCACAGAAGCGGCCTGGACCCCCCGCCCGGCCCCCCGAGCCGGCAGCTTGCCTCGCCCCTTCCCCGTCTCAGGCAGGTCGGACCGCCGGCTGGGGTCCTGAAGGCTGTTCATGCGGGCACGCCCCGTCCAGGGAGAGCCCGTCAGCACCTCAGAGAGGCCTCCCGCGGCCTCCTCGTCGCCAGGCGCAACCTCCAAAGGGGGCAGCGTCGGCTCCTCGCGCCCCGTACGTCCAGGAAACCGCGCGCCGCCAGTTTAACGGTTCGGTTCCCGCCCGACTGCGGCAGCGCGGTAGGCCGGGCGCCCGAGGCTCCGCCCCGCGCGCGCCACGCGCCCGCCCAGCGCCCGCCCCGCGCCTCTGGGGGCCGGCGGCTGCCCCACCCCCGCGGCTGCCAATCGCGGCCTCGAGCTAGCCGCCGGAGCCGTTCCCGGACGGGCACCCCCGGCGCTCCGCGGTCGTGTCTGGACTGAGCGCCGCGACGCGGCTGCCGGCCCCGAAATCCTCCAGGATCTTCAGGCGGTAGGTTGCCGGGGAGGACGGGCTGCGAGGCGAGCAGAAATCAGGACCCCGGAGAGTGAGGCGGCGAGTGGGCGCCGTCTCCGAGGACGGACATGGGGCAAGTTGGGGTGACGGGGAGAGGACTGGCTGGGGTCTGGGACGAGTCGGGCAGGGCCTCCACAGGGTCCCCAAGATCGGACTCTTAGGGCGCAAAGTGGGCGGGCAGGTGGGCAGGAAAGGCGCGGGGGCTGGGGCGGGGGAAACCGGGCGGGAGGCAAGTGGCCCGGGGAGTTACACTCTGAAGGAATGTTGATAAAACAAAAATAAAACAAACAAAATGCCCCCAGAAGTAAGTGTGTATGGACACCTGCCCCGCGACCTGGTGGTGGGTAAGTGGGATGGTTTGAAGACTGTTTCCCGTGTCCTGGCATCGTCCGTGCTAAACGTGACCAACTTTTGTTTTTTGAAGTTACTTTAGTTGTTTTTATTAACAATAAAGAGCAAACGAATAATTAATTACACGAAATTATATTCTGTAAGAAAAGAAAACCCAGTAAGAATAAAGAAACCAAAGACATATGTGGTCACTTCACAGAAGAAAATCAAATGGCTAATGAACCGTTTTTGAAGATGTTCTGTGCAACTTGTATGTAAGGATACGCGTTTTTACGAAAGTTGACATACAACATTTTGTTAGTTTCAGATGTACAACATGATATTTTATCAAAAATGTATAGTTGCTGATATTTTCGCAAAACTGTGAAAATAAAACTATGAAAAAGGACAGTTACCTCAGTTATGACAACCACCAACACGCATTACCTGGACAGTTTATCCCACCTAAATGTTAAATTGTATTTGTGTTAAAAGATACTTTATAGGAAAAAAAATTTTTTTTTTTGGTCGGAAAGCATGAAACAGAAAGCAGAACACTTGGCTTATAACTTTTTGATATTTCAGTTTAAATATTTGATATTTAATTTTTCCTAAATAATGACAACCTAGTTTATGGAATATAAAATGTCTTTCAAGTCACAATCAGTTTATCCTCTAGTCCTCTGTATTTTCCTCTATCAGTTTATGCTGCTTAATTACATCAGCATTTGGCTTTAAGAAATCGTAACTTTGTAAAAGAGGTATTTTGAAGTTGAAAACAGATTAAATCTTATCTGATACAATCCTATATGGGAAATATACATGAGATAAACGAAAGCATGTTCTTTTCACTTCTCTCAGCATATTTCTTTAATTGTACATGCTCTTATTTCATACTTGTAGCAGAACCATCAGCAGTTTCTAAAGAAATCTAGCCTTTAAGTTGTTTAAGTATAATACTGTTTCTAAGTATAGTACATAGTAAGTATAGTATCTAATGGATTAGAATGGCAGTGTACCATGTCTGCAGAATGAGGAAAGCATATTAATTCCATAATATATTTAGTAGTCTAAGAAAAATTGAAAATTGAGGAATTGAAAATTATTAGCACACATCAACTTATTCAGAAGGTTTTCTACATGTAAATGTTCCTTCTCATTTTTTTCCATATAACTACTATCCATCCACATGGAGTAGTGGACAGTCAGGTGTGTTTTACTTGCCAAACACACAAATTTAGAGATGATAGCATGAACTTTACAGTCAGAACCTCATTTCTACCAGTTACTAACTATGTGAACTTGTGCATTTCTCTTATTTTTCTTAGCTTCAGGTTTCTCATCTGTAAAGTAACTAATAATGAGTTTCTGCAACAGTTAATGTATGGCTCAAAATTAAATGAGGTAGTATATGTAAAGCATTTAATATGTAGTAAGATCTCATAGAAATGAAGTTTTAATTAAAAAAAGAAAAGCATATATTGGGTAATGAAATTGTGCCCCATCTGATTAGTAAATATGCTTATTATGGTACTATATTCTAGAAAATTTTAGGTTAATTTATAATTTCAGAGTTGGTGGGCCCTTAGGATTCATATTTAGTTCAACATATTTTTTTAAAAAGAAATAATCTAAGATATAGTTAGTATTCTAGATGTAGAATAGCAGTGATACAGATTTCCTGACTTGCAAACCAGTGTTCTATTCATATCACTTGGTCTTAATCAGTGTGATACTCCATTTTAACAAATTGAAAGATAAAAACCATATGATTATCTCAATAGATGCAGGAAAAGCCTTTGACAAAACTCAGCTCCCATTTATGATTAAAATTCTTTTTAAAATGGGCATAGAAGGAACCTCAACATATCACTTGGCTTTTTAAGATGATTTGTTAAATATGTGTGAACTTGAAAAAAAACTTTAATAACCATTTCTCAGCATGTGTTAGTTAATATTATGAATTTTTGAGATTAGATCAAAATGTTCTTTAAGAAATATTTATACCACAAAACTATATATTTACATTTCAAAGACAACTGTATGACAGACCCGCAACGCTACCCAGTAGTGTAGGTAAGATTATGTTTTTTTACAACTATTCTTTGTAACGTTTGATATCATAAATGCCTACACTAGGTAGGACCAGTAGCTTCAAAGGAAACTTTTGGAATTCTACAATAGAGTGTGCTAAAGACTGAAGTTATTTTACATACTGATTTTTTAGTTCAGCTGTCTTTAACACAATTAAAATTCAGAGAATTAAGAATTTTTAAGAGAATTAATTAATTAATTCTTAAGAATTAAATTAAAGGAATTAAGCTTTGGTTTGTGGAGCCCTGTCCTTCTTTATGATGCTTGATCAGTTTTACAATAATAATTGCTTATTTATTATATAAGGTAAGTACTTACCTTTCCATTAATAACACTGTTTAAGATATGATGCTGTTACGTAGTATGCATCCCAAACTTGTTTCCTATAATATCACAGTCTCTATGCAGGCATAGTTTACTTAAAAAAAATCATATTGAATAGAATATTATATGAGATGTGAATTTATATATCTGGAGCCTTTGCTATAGTTCCCTACTACAAATTGAAAGAGTGCATGCTTGCTAAATTGCTTCAGTGGTGTCCAACTCTTTGCGATGCTATGGACTGTAGCCCACCAGGCCTCTCAATTTATAGTAGTTTTCCTACTACAGATTGAAAGGGGAAAGGGTAGGTGGGTACAGAAATATCTTTGGTGAGTTTTTTTTTGTTGTTTATTTATTGTATTGCAAACTCATATAATAGTTCTGTAACTCCTAAACTCTTGAAAATCCCTAGTTTGAATACTGTGGATTTGCTTTGCTCAGCAACTGGAATACACTTTACAACCTACCAACTCAATTTCAGCTGAGCAATGAAAAAAAAAGTGTGTGCCAAAGTAGTCTATTGTATTCTTTTCATGGGGAATAGGATGGAAAGTTACTACTACTAGTATTGACATTAGGCTCCTAATTTAAATGGTTAGGATGCATATTAAATAATGAAATATTAGATTGCTTTTAGGTCGATGTTAAAATATCTCTTTCACATAGAAAATATTCAATCAATAAAGTGATTTTTTTTCTTCATATACTTTTTTTGTTTCCTATTATATCAAAGTTGTAATGTCAACAAATACATACAGCATTAGTTTTGTTTAGAAGGTTGTTAATCACCATGCTGAAATACAAATCTAGATGGGTGCTAACTTGGGTTGTTGTTGTTCAGTTGCTCAGTCATGTCTGACTATTTGCAACCCCATGGGCTGCAGCACGCCAGGCTTCCCTGTCCTCTGTCTCCCAGAGTCTGCTTGAACTCATGTCCATTGAGTTAATGATGCCATCCAACCATCTCATCTACTGTCGTCCCTTTCTCCCGCCTTCAGTCTTTCCCAGTATCAGGGTCTTTTCCAATGAATTGGCTCTTTGTGTCAGATTTGCTTGTCTCCAAACTTCAAGAAGAAGTAACTATTTTGTGCGTAGTTATCATTGCTAACTTTGAGAGGTTGTTTATAAATTTATGACGTTAACACTTGAATTATGTCCAAAGGAATTAGATGAAAGCATTTCTTTCGTGTGTAAAGTGATTAAACCCATTTTATACTTAGGGAAACAGTCACTTAGACCAACTTCTGCTCAAGGTCATATGGTTACAATCAGTTTCTGGAAAATTAAGTGAAAATCTGGTGGAGTTTTACTTTTGACTTCATCTTGATAGGCATCAAAATTTGGAAAACTTTTGATCCATTCAAACATCAGAAAATTTTCATTAAATAGGAGGCATTTAAATTTATAGATGTATTTAGTAAAACTGATGGTGTTGTAGCTACTAAGATACACAAAGTCAGTTTTTTTTTACTTCAATTATCTAATCAATTAGGCTTGTAATAGATTTTTTGTATGATATATTTTAGAAAAATTTATAGTCAAATTACAATATGGGCCACTGGAGAAAGAAAGAAAATCATTATTATTGTTACTATTCTTGTTATTTTACTACCAACCATTTGTTAGGAACTAGAGAACTTGATGTGAGCTTCATCTGAGCTTCCCTGGTAGCTCAGCTGGTAAAGAATCTGACTACAATGTGTGATGCCCCAGTTGGATTCCTGGGTCAGGAAGTTTGCCTGGAGAAGGTATAGGCTACCTACTCCAGTATTTTGGGGCTTCCCTCATGGTTCAGATGGTAAAGAAACCACCTGCAATGTGAGAGACCTGGGTTCAATCCCTGGGTTGGGAACATCCCCTGGAGGAGGGCATGGCAACCCACTCTAGCATTCTTGCCTGGAGAATCCCATGGACAGTGGAGCCTGGTGGCTACAGGCCATGGAGTTGCAAAGAGTCAGACAGGACTGAGCGAGTAAGCCCACACAGAGAACTTCACATGAACTATTTTATTTAATGTTAGTATTGAAAGAAGAAGAGCAGGCAAAAGAGTGGGGGAACACCAGAAAACCTGAGTTTATAGATAAATGGTGAAACATAATAACATTTATGAATTCAACAATTTATTGAACATGTAGTGTATATTAGACACTGTGGCAGCTCTTAGAGAGACGCTGTATATTAGTTGCTGTGCTAGCTCTTAGAGAGAGTGATGGAGCTATGATTTTATAGTCAGCTAATGTAATAAATACCACACTGGAAGAGGGTACAAGGGTGCTTTGTGAACACATAAGAAGGGTACTTAATGAAACCTGGACAGTTCTGCCTGTGTCAGGGGTGGAAAGAGAGGAAGGAGCTAGCTTGACTGAAGGGTGTTCACTCTGTATGTATGGGGATGAGCATATATGCCACTTTCTAGACTCATGTCCTGGGGCAAGTTACCTAATTTCTCTAAGCATTATCTGGAAAATGAGGTTTAAAAAATTATAAAACTAACATTTACTGAACTCTTACGATGTAGCGGGCACTGTGCTAATGATTTATACAGATTTTCTTGTGTAGTCCTCAAACCTAGGAGGTAGGGGTTATTGTTTTCCATAATTATACAACTAGGTGGTAGAGCTATGATAAGAACCCAGGTAGGCTGACCCAAGACCTGAGCTCTATTAATAGTGCCTGATTTATAAAGTTGTTCTGAATATTAAATAATGTGGCATAGTTAATTGTTTACTGTGCATGAAACGTGGATGTTGGCTCATGTTTCTATTATTAATAATTCAGCAGGTCATGGGGAACTAAAGTTTTTGAAGCAGATATGTGTGTAAAGGGATCATAATTTGGAGAGAGAAGAAGCTGTATTCTCCCATTTGTTCAGCAAATGCTTGATTTGCACCTATTTTGGATCCAGTCCAAGTACTGAGTTAGTTGCAAGGGACACAGGAGGAATGAAAATACTGTTCCTCACTTTGAGAAGAATCTGTCCCTCGCTTTTGCTAGTATGGAAGACGAATCAGCCATCATAGTTTAGTATATAGTATGGTACAGTGTTCTCTAAGTGCCATGATGTGGCCATATTAATTTTGTCCCAGGTACAGAGGTACATAGGGAAAGGCAGTATTTAATTAAATCAGACTAGGTGTTCAGGGAGATACAGTAGGAACTACTGGGGGACTAAAAGAGCGGTAGTAGGAGTAAAGAAAACAGATCTGAGTGATATTTTGGTAGTAGAATGGAATTAGAGATTGATTATGGTGAGGGGCTCTAATTTAGATAAATTTAAGGAATACAACAGGAGGGACATCTTTGGAGTCAAAGTAATGAATTTAATTTTGGATATGTTGAATTTAAGGTACTACTATAAGATATAAATGGGAATATCTTTTGGCAATTAGAAAGATAGTTAATGTAATAATAATATACTTCAGGAGGTGATCACACCTCCTGAATTATTAATGATAGAAACGGAAGCCAACATCCCTGTGTCACACACAGGAAACCATTTACCCATGTCACGTTATTTGAACGAGAGGTAGACGCAGATGGGTAAATAGCGGCATACTTACGATGTAGTTAGGTAGTTGCAGTCATGAAAATAGATGAAAATAACTAGGAGAATCAAAGCCAAATTTGGACTAATCCCTAAATTTAACTGGAGAAAAATAGCAATCATCTAAGGAAGTTAAGAGAGACAGTCAAGAAATAGGAAATAAAACCTATAGAAAAGAGGGAAGTTAAGAGAGGGAAATGTTTTAAAGAGGGAATATTCAATTGTGACAGATGCTGAAATGGGTCTCTGGTTGTTGCAGGTTATTTTAAATTCTTGTTTTGTGTTTGTGTTTTCCACTTTAATTTATAAAATAGTTATCTTCAAATGAATGTCATGATTTTTTTATTGTAAGTTCTGGGTTTTTTTGTCCTTTTTTCTTTTATTTTTTTATTGAAGGATAATTGCATTACAGAAGTGTGTTGTTTTCTGTCAAACCTCAACATAAATCAAACATAGGTACATGTATATCCTCTCCCTTTTGAACCTCCCTCCCATCTCCCTCCCCACCCTACCCCTCTAGGTTGATGCAGAGCCCCCGTTTGATTTCCTGAACTATACAGCAAATTCCCATTGGCTATCTATTTTTACATATGGTAATGTAAGTTTCCATGTTACTCTCTCCATATATCTCACCCTCTCCTCCCCTCTCCCCATGTCCATGAATCTATTCTCTATGTCTGTTTCTCCACTGCTGCCCTGTAAATAAATTCTTCAATACAATTTTTCTAGATTCCATATATATATATGTTAGAATATGATATTTATCTTTCTTTTTCTGACTCACTTCACTCTGTAAAATAGGTTCTAGGTTCATCCGCCTCATCAGAACTGACTCAAATGCATTCCTTTTTATGGCTGAGTAATATTCCATTGTGTATATGTACCACAACTTCTTTATCCATTTATCTGTCGATGGACATCTAGGTTGCTTCCATGTTCTAGCTATTGTAAATAGTGCTGCAATGAACAGTGGGATACATGTGCCTTTTTCAATTTTGGTTTCCTCAGGGTACATGCCTAGGAGTGGGATTGCTGGGTCATATGGTGGTAATGTCATTGTTTTGTTTGTGTATGTGTTAAAGCAATTTGTATTTTTCCCTCCTAAAGTATGGAACCTCAAGATCTTTATGATAATGGAAACCAAAAAGTTGATTGGTAAACCACTTCAACCAGCAAGACCTGTTCGTCATCTGAGTTCTCCCCCTGGTGAGTCTGGTATCCACATTTAAAAAATTAATTGGCTAATAGCTAATTAGTTTTTGAAAGACCAAATAATAAATAATATATGTATAAAATACATAAATAGTTTATGATGGATATTTAAAGATAATGATGGGAGGGGGTTCATGTTTGGGAACACATGTAAGAATTAAAGATTTTAAAATTAAAAATAAATAAATAAATAAATAAAGATAATGAAAACCAGTGATCTCTGAAGAATTTAGAAGTATAACCAATGAGAAGGGATTCTTTTTTTATTGATGTATATAATTGATTTATAATACTGTGTTGGTTTTAGGTATACAGCAATGATTCAGATTCAGTTTTATATATATATATATATATATATGTATGTATGGGCTTCCCTGATAGCTCAGTTGGTAAAGAATCTGCCTGCAATGCAGGAGACCTGGGTTCGATTCCTGGGTTGGAAAGATCCCCTGGAGAAGGGAAAGACTACCCACTTCAGTATTCTGGCCTGGAGAATTCCGTGGACTGTATAGTCCATGGGGTCGCAAAGAGTCAGACATGACTGAGTGACTTTCACACATATATATATGTATATACACGTATACATATATATTTTTTCAGATTATTTTCCATTATAGGTTATTATAAGATATTGAACATAATTGTGCTATATAGCAAATCCTTATTGCTTTTCTGTTTTATGTATAATAGTTTGTTAATCCCATACTCCTAATTTATCCCTTTGCTCCTCCCTTTCCACTTTGATAACCATAAGATTGTTTTCTGTGTCTGTGAGTCTATTTCTGTTTTGCCTATAGATTTATTTGTATTATTTTTTAGATTCCACATAAAAATGGTATATAATATTTGTCTTTATCTGACTGACTTCACTAAGCATACTATTCTCCAGGTCCATTCATACTGCTGTAAATGGCAATGTTTCATGCTTTTTATGGCTGAGTATTATTCTTCTGTGTATATATACCACATCTTCTTAGGCCAGTCATTTGTTAATGGGCACTTGGGTTATTTCCGTGTCTTGGCTATTATAAATAGTGCTGCTGTGAACAGTGGGATGCATATATCTTTTCAAAGTAAAGAGTTTTTGTCTTTTCTGGATACATAATCAGGAGAGGGATTGCTGGATCATAAGATGGCTCTAGTTTTTTAAGGAACCTCTATACTATTTTGCATTGGAGAAAGAAATGGCGACCCACTCCAGTATTCTTGCCTAGAGAATCCTGTGGATGGAGGAGCCTGCTGTCCATACGGTCACACAGAGTCGGACACGACTGAAGCGACTTAGCATGCATGCATGCATTGGAGAAGAAAATGGCAACCCACTCCAGTATTCTTGCCTAAAGAATCCCAGGGACCGCGGAGCCTGGTGCGCCTATGGGGTCGCACAGCATCAGACATGACTGAAGCGACTTAGCAGCACCAGGAGCATACTGTTTTGCATAGTGGCTGCATCCATTTACATTTCCACCAACAGTGATTGGAATTGCTCTCACCAGCAATTATAATTTATAGATTTTTTTCATGATGGCCATTCTGACCTGTGAAGTGGTACCTCATTATGGTTTTGACTTGCATTAAGAAATGGATTCTTAATGGTCTACTAGTCCATAGTCTACCAGACCAGCAAAGATGGGAAGAACAGTTTTTTGCTTAAGAACAACTCATGGATTTTTTTTTTTTTTGGTCTCATTTTCATGATTAACAACTGCTTATGCTCAGAATGATACTCTCAGTGCAAATCAAGTCCTGTGATTTTGATCACTGCCAAGCAGTCATGCTGGAGAGATCATTAGCCTTTTAAAAATATACCTAATTGAAAAAATTAGTCCAAAGCAACACTTACCGATTAGGGCTGTACTTTAGCTGAACAGAAAGTCTTAATTTTTCAGGAAATCTAAAATTAAATTTTCTAAAATTAAAATATTTTTTTTGCCCATAATACCAAACTTTTGGACAAATTCATGAAATTCCAAATTGGAATAATAACTTTCTATTCTTTTTCATTACTAGCTATATATACTTATTTTTACATATATGTGTATAAAAATTACTTTAACTCTGCTTAGTGTTCAACTGAGTAACTGGCTACTTAGAAAGGGGAAAACATAGCACTTGTATTGATTACAAAGATGAAGCGGAAAAGATAGAAATGACACAGTTCCTCAGTCCGCTTGCTCTTCCATCTTTGGCTCCTACAGAGAAGATTGTCTACATTTTGTTCATGTTTCCTCTGCAGATAGCTGTGACTTAGGACAGACAGAATGAAATAAAGAGATCTTCTGGACCATAGTTTAGCGATGCTGATGTGATTCAGCATTCTTCTGGTACACTGAAGAAGCAGTTGTAAAGGGCCAAGTCTCATTTTGTCCTAAAGCAAAGGAAATAAAACCATTGTCAGCTACTTGTTTGTGTGACTAGCCTTTATACAGTATCGCTCCTTCCCTCATTTGTACAGATTCCATTTTTCACAGATTCTTTCCCTTGAAGGCTGTTTTAGCTGTAGGTAGAAGTGGGCTGGTAGCCGTGATCTCTCATTTCGTTATGTCCTCTTAAGATGTGGACAGGAGTAGGGGTTTATTGAGCAGAAAAGTTAGCATTAAAGCATACTTCTGTACTCTCTGGGCAACTCACATCCCCAAAGAAATCTACTTTTTCTTCAAGACCCAGACTGAATTATTTCCTTTTGTTAAGCCTTAGTTGATATGCCCAAAGCCCAATCTTCTCTCCCCTTGTATCTTCTCTGTACCTGTCACATAACTTATTGTTATTATAATCATTATTTATGAGCTTGTTTTAAAAAATAGGCTATGAAGTCTTTTATCTCTGAACTTTCTTCATGTTTATAAACCCATCTCCTAACACAGTAGCTGACATTTCATTGTGTTGAGTAAATGAACTCTCAGAAAACATTTCAGAACAGTGCCTAGCATATCTTAGATACTTAAGGTTTTTTAGGTGGTATTATACCATTTATTGAAGTAATAAGTATTTAAAACAGTTTTTTTTCCTCTCTCCTAACAGGAGCAGTATTCCCTTTCAACTTTCAGAATGAATATCCATGCAACACCCAGTACTTACAAAGTGGAGTTAGCAGAGTAAGTCTTAGAAGTTATAAAAAAATGAAGCATTGCAGACTGGAAAGTAAAATTTGTTAGATAGCTCTTGTGTGTCAGGTACTATATTAAATGCATCATATACTTTAATAGGTTATGATATATTTCAGGCATACACTTAAGAGAATAAAATACTCATTATGCCCATTGCTCACCATTTTTCAAATCTCAATATTTTGTTTTATTCTAGAAAATTAAAATAAATATTACATATATAGTCAAAAACACTTGTATATCCCTGAACCTTCCCATTTGCTTCCTGTACTTCCCCAGGATAAGTATCCTCAATTTGTCATTGTTTCCATGAATGTATTAGTACTTTTACTATAACAAATAGACTTGTTTGTATGTAAAGCTACCACATTTCTTGTTCCATTTTTTTGTTGACAGATATGACCTTTGTTTATATTTTATAATAGAAATATTTTATAATAAATGCTATTATATAATAAACATCCATCTGTATGTTATGTTTTATACATGTTTGAAAGGTCTTCTGGAATGTAAACCTGGAGTAGATTTGCTATATACTGTCAGATTACCCTCCAGAATGATTTGTACAAGCAATGCATTAAGCACTCTGATTTTTCTACAACCTTACCTTGTTACTGTCAAACTTTTACTTTTTTCATGTTTAATTTGTAAGAAATGTGTCTGTCTTGGTTTTAATTTTTAATTCTCTATTACTTTGAAATGCACCATCTTTTTTTTTAATGTTTAATTTGGCCATTTGGATTTTCTCTTTTGTGATTTATCACTGCATATTGTTTGCCCATTTTTCTTGGTCTGTGAAAGAATTGTTTATTTTTGTGTGTTTCTTTTTTCAAATTTTAAAATCTTTATGTAGTCATAGTATCAATTTTTTTTATGATTTCCCTTTTTGTGTCATTGTTTATGAAGTCTTCCCTGCCCTAAGCTAAAAAGACATTTTTCCTACATATTCTAAAAAGTTTAAAGTTTTGCTTTAATATTTAGGTGTATAATCTACCTGAATTAATTTTTATGTGATATAAATAAAATCAATTTTTTTTATATAGTCAGTTGTAAAGTACAATTCATTGAATATTCATTCCATATAGATTTATGCCGTCTTTACTGTATAAATCTTTATATAAATAGGGATTGTTTCTGGACTTTGCTTTTCCATTGATCTGTTTGTGTATCTCTGTGTCAGTACCTTGATATCTTAATTATTCTTGCTTTATATAAATTTTTAAGCCATTGTAATTTTTTTTTTAATCTATCCCAGCAGTGAAAATTTACCTACTTAATACAGTAAGAATACTGTATAGTAACTTTCTTTGGAACCCTTGACCTTTTGAAAGCTTTATAAGTAAAAAGGAGTATGTTAATATTGCAAAACCTTATACAGAATAAATTAGATTTACTTCTAAGCTTAAAATTTTGCCTGCTGCTTTAAGTGTAATGCAAAAGCTACCAGAACCTATGTCAGAGATATCACATGATTTTTAATGAAGGACACTTTTTACCAACTTTTTGTATTTTTTAAACCAACTTTGTTAAGGCATAATTTACATATGGTAAAATGAATCCATTGGTTCAATAGGTTTTGACAAATGATCAATATATACCTCATGTATCCAACCCCACAATGAAACTGTAGAACATTTTCAGCTTCCCCAGAAGTGCTCTTTTATTCCTTTTCAGTCATTTACTGTTTCCACTTCCATTAATCCTAGTGCTCCCTCCTGCTCCAGGCATCTGCTCGTCTGCTTTCTTTAGCTATAAATTAGTTTTGGCTGCTCTAAAATTTCTTATAGATGAGATCACACAATATAATTCTTTGGTGTTAGGTGTTTTTTTTTTTTTTTTTGGCTCAGCATAATGTTTTTGAGATTCTTCCATGTTGTAGGTATTGGTAGTGATTTTCTTTTAAATTTGTAATAGTATTCTGCTGTATGAATATATAGGATAGTTTATTTATTATGATAAATATTATGAATAATGCTCTGTGGATAGTTGTGTTCAAGCCTTTGTGTATACATACACAGAATAACCAGGAGTGGAATTGATGAATCATGTTAAATTGGTTTAGAAACTGCTAAAATATTTTCCAGAGTGGTTGTACCACCAGTAGTGTATGAGTGTCCCGGTTATTTCACATTCTTGTTGACACTTAGTATAGTCAGTCTTAATTTTTAGCCATTTTAGTGTGTGAGTAGTTGTATCTCATTGTACTTTATATTTGCATTCCCCTAATGATTAATGGGATTGAGCATTTTGTCATTAGTTTATTTACCATCTGTTTTTTTCTTTTCTTTTTTTCTTTCTGGTGAATTGTCTGATCAAATCTTTTGCATGTTTTTACTGTTTGGGTGTATACCTTTCTTTCACTGAATCATGAGAGTTTGTTGACATCAGTATATCATACATGTGTGAGTTTATTGCTAAACTTCATTATGTTCTACTGATTTATAATGTGTTTACTCTAGCTTTATTGATATATAATTGACATATAACACTGTGTAAGTTTAGGGTATAGAATGTGATGATTTGATTGATACCTGCTTATGTTGCAAAATGTTTACCACAATGAGTTTAGTTAACATATTCTTCATTTTACATAATCACTGTTTTGTTGTTGTTTTTGTTGTAGTGAGAACATTAAGATTTATTCTTTTAGCAGCTTTCAAGTATTCAATGAAGTATTGTCAACTATAGCCATCTTGCTTTACACTAGATTACCTAGATTACGTATCTTTAGGTCCACATCAAACTTTACAGACTTGTAACCAAGTCAGATAATGAAAATTCACTAATTTTATAGTTTTTCAGATTTATCTCCCTTATTCTGGGTCCTCAGCATTTCCACAGAAATTTTAAGTGAACCTGTAAATTTCTACCAAAAAGGCTTATTGGAATTCTGGTTGTTTGAAAGTTAGTTTGAAAAGAATTACCATCTTAATATTGTCTTCTGATCCATAAGCAAGACATTTCTCTCTGTGCTTTGTATTTTTCAGCATAGGGATCTTGAACTCTTGTCAAACTTATAAGAATTTTTTATTTTTTTATACTATTGTAAGTAAGTGGTACTTTTTTTATAAATTTCAAATTCCACATTTTGGATGCTAGAATACAGAAATACTATTGATGTTTGTACATTGACCTTGTTAAACTCACTTCTTAGGTCTCATAACCTTTTTGTAGCATATTCCCTCCCATTTTTCTCTACTGTCAGAATTTTACTTTAGCTTGTACTATAAATGCACAGTACATTGTTACTAATTTTTTCTTTTGTATACTATCTTTTAAAATAATTTTTTTAAATATAAGAATGAATTTTATTTTAACCTTCATTTATTCCTTTTCCAGCACTCTTAATTTCTTTATGTAAATCCATGTTTATGTCTGGCATTACCTTCCTTCTGCCTGAACAACTTCTTTTAGTCTGTTTTTTTTGTTGTTGTTGTTATTACCTCACAAAAATTACTTGAAAACATTGACTTAACAACTCATTATTATCTTTCATGGGTCTGTGGCCTTAGTGGGTTTCGATGGCCATTTCTCAGTAATGTGATTGCAGTCAGATAGCATCTAGGCCTGGAGTGCTTTAAAGTCTTGATGGGATTGGATGGCCCGATGGCTCACTCACGTGGCTGGTAGTTGATACTGGATCTTGGTTTAGAGTTTAGCTGCCCCCGTAGACTGGAGGTAGCCCCTACAAATGGCCTCTCCAAAGGGCTTGGGCTCTTTACAGCACAATGTCTAGGCTTCAAGACTAAGGCCTGGAGACCAGCCTGTCATTTTTAGGTTGTCGTTTTTAGCCTGTCATTTTTAGATTGGTCTTGAGCAGTCACGGATCTTGCTCAGATTCAATGGAGAGATGAGAAAATGTCAAGAATTTGTGGCCATTTTTGATCTGTTCAAGAGTAATATGAATTTCCTTTCATCTGTATTCACCAATTCAAGGCCTTTGCCCATTCTTTTTTTATAGACTCCATTGTTTTCTGGGAGCTCTTTCATACTACAGAAATTAGCTTTTTAAGAGTATTTTTCCTGTTTAGATTTTGTCTTTTGATATTATTTATAAATCTTCCTCTTTAAAATTTCACCCTGAAATGGATGTTGATATGAATTTGTCTCTTCCTGTTCTCCTTCCTTTATCTCAGTGGTGTGCATTTGTGTAAGATGAATGAGAGGGGCTGGAAACATTTTTGCTAGAAAAGTGGAGGCTCAGTAGAATACCTGGGCATGCAGATGGGGTATTTTACTGCAAATTGCAAAATGCCTTGCTTTGGGGGAGAAAGCCTGGTGTTTATTTTGCTTTACTCAAGCCTATTCAACTTTTTTCATCCCCTAAGCTAGCCGTTTAGCACTATGCTTTCCAGCTCAAGGCTGCTTTTCTTCAATAAACATACATTTTTTCAGTCATCATCCAGTTCTAACTCCTATTAACCCTATAAGTATTGTTTATGCATCATTTCCTATGTAAAGCCTTTCCTGAAATTTCTAAGTCAGATTTAATACCCCTTCCTCCCATTGCACTTTCTGCATATCTTTATTTAAAGAACTTCTCAAGTTTTATTGCAATTTAGTATTTTATTTTTCTGCCTACCTTTTAGTTTGTGAGTCCTCCAAAAATGAATCCTGGGATGCCATGTTCATCTTTGTATTCCCAGTACAAAGCACAGTGTCAGTCATGTAATAAGCACTCTGTTTTTGACAAATGAGTGGGTTTTCAAAGTCTACTGCTACCCACTTGGTGCCTTTACAAGAATTAGAAGAGGAACAGAAAATTATACAAAAATGCAGATTTTGTTAAGATACTTCGCTGCCATCTGGAAGGAAATCTGCCATATCTGTGCTGTGAGTGGTGCCCCTTTAGATGCACATCCTTAATAACTATGTGCAGTAGCCATCAGTTTCAGAAGCTATCTCAACTACCTCTTACCTGTATACTTTGGGATTTGTGACTAAACACTTTTTGCCTTGATTTCCCTTTCCTGTAGTATGGTGATCATAATGCTTGCCTTATTTCCTTGTAAGACTATGACAATTAAATGAGATAAGACACTTTAGAAAATTTAGTAGGTGTATTTTCTTAAATACTATGAAAGATTTGAAATTATCTCCATTTTCAGTGATTAATATGTGTAGGCATGATAGAATAAATTTACTGTTTTTCAACGTTATTCAGATATGTTGACAAATACAAATTGAATACACTTAAAGGTATCCAACCTGATGATTTAATATACATTGTGATATGATTACCACAATCACGTTAACTAACACACACAATTTGTATAGAAACACAAAAGACCCAAATAGCCAAAGCAATCTTGAGAAAGAAAAATGGAGTTGGAGGAATTAAGCACCCTGACTTCAGACTATACTACAAAGCTGTAGTCATCAAAACAGCATTGTACTGTCACAAAAACAGAAATACAAATCAGTGGGCCAGGGTAGAAAGCCCAGAGATAAGCCCAGGCAGCTGTAGTCACCGAATCTGTGACAGAGGAGGCAAGACTATGTAGTGGAGAAGAGACAGTCTTCAATAAATGGTGCTGGGAAAACTGGACAGCTGCACGTAAAAGAATGAAATTATAATACTCCTAACAGCATGTGCAAAAATAAACTCAAAATGGATTAAAAACAAAGTGTTATATAAAATTTTAAAACCTTAGATAAAAAGTGTATTTTTTTCTTCTATCAATAGTGTAAGACGAATGGAATGCAAGCCTTTTCTCAAGGTCTTAATGAACAACAGCATCATTCTCCAGTTAAAAAAGGTAAATTTTTACCATAATTACCAACTTTCATAAGAGATTCTTAGCATTCATGTAAAGTTAATATTTGCTTACCTGAAAACCTTACATACATTAGAAATTTTATTATATTCTTTTGGTTGATTTCTGTATATTACAAATTATAGGTTTGACTGCTCTAAACAGACTATCATTACAGTGACAAACAAGATAGAAGTTTATTTCTATATCTTCTGTAATATGTAAAATTTTAAGCTGGTATATTAATTCTGTACTGTGAAGTTGCTACTAGCTCCAGTATTAAACTGTCCTTGGTTTTACCATCTTTAATACGTGGCTTCCATCTTAATGCCGAAGATGAATGCCTCTGCTCCAGCCATCACATTCTCTTTCTAGCCATCTGGAAGGAAGTAGGGAGGAAGAAGGTTCTTAAAACTATGACCTAGAAGTTACGTATATAACTTCTACTTAATGTCTCCTTGACTGGAACTTAGTCATGCTGTGCAAAGCAGACTGGAAAATGTGATCTTTAGCTCTGCAACCAGCTAGCTATCACTGAAGCGGAAAGGAAGAACTGCTCTTGGGAAAAACCGATATTCTCTCCCACCCCAGCAACTTTTTAATAAAATAAAGGTTTTTTATTAATGTCATTTCCAAATTTTCCAATCTATATATGTAATTTACATGTAATTAAACCCTGTTAACATTTTCTTCTAGTACTTAACTCCATATTCTAAATAAAATATTTAAATTGTTTCTATATTTTTCATTTCTATATTATATTTTGACAACCTCTTTTGGAAGATGAGACTTTATATCTTCCACATCAGTCCCCTCATTTCTTCAGCCCTTCTATCTACCCCCTCTCCACCATATAGTTACTTGAGTTTCAGTTAGAGTATCATCACTCTTTATATTATATATAGCTGTGTAATTGCAGTAGCTTAGCTGAAAAGTGGAGAAGGCAATGGCAGCCCACTCCAGTACTCTTGCCTGGAAAATCCCATGGACAGAGGAGTCTGATAGACTGCAGTCCATGGGATCGCTAGGAGTCGGACACAACTGAGCGACTTCACTTTCACTTTTCACTTTCATGCATTGGAGAAGGAAATGACAACCCACTCCAGTATTCTTGCCTAGAGGATCCCAGGGACAGGGGAGCCTGGTGGACTGCCGTCTGTGGGGTCGCACAGAGTCGGACACGACTGAAGCGACTTAACAGCAGTAGCAGCAACTGAAAAGTACATACCTGTTTCATAAAATCCATCCTTTTTTCTGGAGCTCATGTTCACCTTGTTTTTCTATGTAACTATTGTTAATTTTGCCCATCAATTGCTCCAGCAACTCTGCCACACTTATTATGGTAAAATGTATGAATTGGTACTTTTTTCCCTGGAGATGACTTTTCTTTTAGACTACTCCATTATCCGGTTCCAGTATGGATTAATTCCTCTTCAGTACTACTATAAAGCTGTTGTCTTGGAATGAATTTTACTGTTTTTGTCTGGAGACATCCTCTTTGCATTTCTTAGGTATCTTTTTTCTTGAAGTAAAACTCATCATTTAAGCTATTATAAATGTACAGTATCATGCAACCATCAGTTCAGTTCAGTTGCTCAGTCATGTCTGACTCTGCGACTGTATGGACTGCAGCACGCCAGGCTTCCCTGTCCATCAACTCCTGGAGTTTACTCAAACTCATGTCCATCAAGTTGGTGATGCCATCCAACCATCTCATCCTCTGTTGTCCCTTTCTTCTCCCACCTTCAATCTTTCCCAGCATCAGGGTCTTTTCAAATGAATCAGTTCTTTGCATCAGATGGCCAAAGTACTGGAGTTTCAGCTTCAGCATTGGTCCTTCCAGTGAATATTCAGGACTGATTTCCTTTAGGATGGATGGGTTGAATCTCCTTGCAGTCCAAGGGACTCTCAAGAGTCTTCACCAATATCACAGTTCAAGAGCATCAATTCTTCAGCACTCAGCTTTCTTTATGGTCCAGCTCATCACATCCATACATGACTACTGGAAAAACCATAGCCTTGATTAGATGGACTTTTTATTGGCAAAATAATGTCTCTGCTTTTTAGTGTGCTATCTAGGTTGGTCATAGCTTTTCTTCCAAGTAGCAAGAGTCTTTTAATTTCATGGCTGCAGTCACCATCTGCAGTGATTTTTGGAGCCCCCAAAAATAAAGTCTGGCACTGTTTTCATTGTTTCCCCATCTATTTGCCATGAAGTGATGGGACTGGATGCCATGATCTTAGTTTTTTGAAAATTGAGTTTTAAGCCAAGTTTTTTTAAGGACAGACTTTTTGGCACAGTGGGGGAAGGAGAGGGTGGAATGATATGAGAGAGTAGCATTAAAACATATACATTACCATATGTAAAATAGATAGCCAGTGGGAACGTGCTGTTTGATGCAGGGAACCCAGCGCCCATGGTCAGTGACAACCTACAGGTGTGGGATGGTAATGGAGGTGGGGAGGAGGTTTAAGAGGGAGGGGACATATGTATACTTACGGCTGATTTGTGTTGATATATGGCAGAAACCATCACAATATTGTAACATAATTATCCTCCAGTTTAAAACCACAACATTTTTAAAAATAAAAGGAAAACAACTGAATAGCCAAATAGATGCATGAAGCAAAGTCTTGAAGGAACCAAAGTGCAAGAGTTTCTTTCCCACAGATTTGATAATATCATTCTTCTGGTATATGGATGTGTTCACCCACCTGGAAACTTTCCAGAGCCTGCACTTTTTTTCTTAAACAGGTTTGTTTTTAAATTTTCATGTATTTATTTTTCACTGTGCTGGGTCTTCACTGTTGCATGGGCTTTTCTCTGTTTGCAGCAAGCATGGGCTACTCTCGAGTTGCAGTGCGTGGGCTTCTAGTTGCGGGGCCTCTCTTGTTGCTGAGCACGGGCTCTGTGGTGCACGGGCTTCAGCAGTTGTGGCTCCCGGTCTCTAGAGCACAGACTCAATAGCTGTGCACGGGCCTAGTTGCTCTGTGGGCTGTGGGATCTTCCTGGATTAGGATCAGACCCACATCTGCTGCATTGATGGGTGGATTCTTTAATACTGAGCCACCAGGGAAGCCCCCAAACGTTGTAATTTGGGGATTTTTTTTGGAAGCTTCATCACATAGGCACAATTTATCTTTAACTCAGTCTCCAACCCCTGTCCCCTTCAGAGGATGTAGGAGTGTGGCTGAAAGGTCCATGCTTCTCATCATTGCTTTGTCTTCCAGCTGACCAACCACTACCCAGGATCCCACCAAAAATCATCTCATTAGAACAGAAGACCAAATCACCCAGAAAATTTTAAGGAATTTAGGAGCTCTGTGTTAGGAACCCAGAGTCAAGTAACAAATATTAGAACGAAAGATGCTCTTAGTTTTCTTATCACTTAGGAAATTACAAGGAAAAGAATCTCTGTACTAGGAACCAGAGTAGTATATATTTTTCCTATTATTTCACAATATGGAAATCTCGGTTGCAATCCTTTTCTCTTAGCATTTTAAAAATTACTGCTCCAGTATTTCTGGCCCAGCAAATGTCTAATATAGACCAAGATGGTGGTAGTCTCTGATGAGAAATCTGTAGATATTTGAATCATTCTTCCCCTTAAAGTTAGGGATCCTATCTTGTAGCTTTGTCACCATTATCTCAAATAGTCCTTGATTCACAGTAGGTATACAATAGATGTTTCTTGAATTCATGTTGATTATATAAATTGTTCATAAGTTAATACAAAAAATAAAGGTAGGCTTATTAGAGTTCCATTTTGGCAGGATATGAATTGCCCAATAGGTATTATACTTGCTATATTTTATAAGATTTCTCTACTACTTGTGAATAACCAAATTAAAGAAGCCATGCACTTCCAATTTTCTGAAATTTTTCCGTGGTTAATTGGCTGTTTGCATGTAAAAGGAAAATTGGAGGCAGTAGATGTTTGTCAGAGTTTTTTCCCCTCCCTTCTCCTTTATGTAAAAACTACTTACTATTTTACAAAATAATGGACTGATAACTGACATCCAGTAAGAAATGAGTCAAAGGTGTTCTGAGAGACTCTGTGCTTTATAACATTATGTTTGATGTTCCATATCTACAGAGAGAATCAAATACAGCAGAGATTTCCTGTTGAAGCTCTCAAGTGTTTCCATCTGCAGAAAAAAACCAGACTTTCTGCCTGATCACCCCATTGTACTTCAAAAACCAGTAAGTAATTTTCTAATTTTGTATCATTTTAATTCTAAATATATACTAGAGATTTTCATATTATTTTCATTCTAAAGTATTTGCCTTTTAACCACTTTTAATATTTCTAATTGTGAAATGTAATTCAGAAAAGTACATAAATCTAAATATATGACCAATTTTGTAACTAATTACCACTCTTGTCAAGAAATAGGATGGAATTACATTTTAGGAAATACTTTTCTGTTGAAAGGTCATGGAAGGAGATCCTATATTATCTTCTAAAAGTCATATTGTTTTGTTTTTCAACTAACTTTTATAATTTTACTATAGGTTGTGAGATGCACAGGAGATTTTACTATATATTATGAGATACAGGTGAAGTTCTATTTTTTACTACATGGATATCCAGTCATCCTAGCAATATCTAGCAAGAGGATAGACCTGCCATCTATTTTTATATTTATGTGTGGTCTGTTTATGGGCTGTCTGTCCTGTTCAGTTACTTGTTTTATACAATAGGACATGTTCTGCAACATGACTTTGTTGTTTCTTTGCCTTTATTTTTTTGAAACATTTTATTGTCTATATGTCAATTAACAGTGCTGCAATAGTTTTAAGTGGATAGTAAAAGGACTCAGCCATAACATATACGTGTATCCATTCTCCCACAAACTCCCCTCCCATCCAGGCCTCCACATAACACTGAGAAGAGTTCTCTGTGCTGTACGGTAGGACCTTGTTGGTTATCCATCTTAAATACAGCAATGTGTACCTGTCGATCCCAACTTCCCTAACTATCCCTTACCCCATCCTTACCCCACTGGCAACCATAAATTTTTCCTTAAGTTTGTGAGTCTGTTTCTGTTTTGTAAAGTTCATTTGTATCATTTCTTTTTGGATTCATATAAGGAACGTCATATGATATTTCTTCTTCTCTGTCAGAGTTGCTTCACTCAATATGACAGTCTCTAGGCCCATCCATGTCACTGCACGTGACATTATTTCATTATTTGTAATTGCTGAGTAGTAGTCCATTGTATATATGTACCACATCATCTTTATCCATTCCTCTATCAACAGACAGTTAGGTTGTTTCCATGTCTTGGCTGTTGTAAACAGTGCTGCAGTGAATGTCGAGGTGCATGTATCCTTTGAGACCATGTGTCTCTCTCGATGTTTGCCTAGGAGTGACTGTAGGGTCATATAGTAGCTCTGTTGTTGCTGTTGTTCAGTTGCTCAGTCGTGTCCAACTCTGCAACCCCATGGACAGCAGCACGCCAGGCTTCCCTGTCCTTCACCATCTTCAAGAGCTTGCTCAAACTCATGTGCATCGAGTCGGTGATGCCATCCAACTGTCTCATCCTCTGTTATCCCCTTCTCCTTCCTTCAATCCTTCCCAGCATCAGGGTCTTTTCTAATGAATCAGCTCTTCGCATCAGGTGACCCAAGTATTGGTGCTTCAACTTCAGCATCAGTCCTTCCAGTGAATATTCAGGGTTGACTTCCTTTAGGATTGACTGGCTTAATCTCCTTGCAGTCCAAGGGACTCTCAAGAGTCTTCTCCAACACCACAGTTCAAAAGCATCAATTTTTCAGCACTCAGCCTTCCTTACGGTCCAACTCTTACATCCATACATGGTGCTACTGCTGCTGCTAAGTCTCTTCAGTCATGTCCGACTCTGTGCAACCCCATAGACAGCAGCTCACCAGGCTCCCCCGTCCCTGGGATTCTCCAGGCAAAAATACTGGAGTGAGTTGCCATTTCCTTCTCCAGTGCATGAAAGTGAAAAGTGAAAGTGAAGTCGCTCAGTTCAGTTCAGTTCAGTTCACTCAGTCATGTCCAACTCTGCGACCCCATGAATCGCAGCACGCCAGGCCTCCCTGTCCTTCACCAACTCCCGGAGTTCACTCAGACTCAGGTCCATCGAGTCAGTGATGCCATACAGCCATCTCATCCTCTGTCGTCCCCTTCTCCTCCTGCCCCCAATCCCTCCCAGCATCAGAGTCTTTTCCAATGAGTCAACTCTTCGCATCAGTCGTGTCCAACTCTTAGCAACCCCATGGACTGCAGCCTACCAGGCTCCTGCATCCATGGGATTTTCCAGGCAAGAGTACTGGAGTGGAGTGCCATTGCCTTCTCCGATCCATACATGACTACTGGGAAAACTATAGCTCTGACTTTGTGGACCTTTGTTGGCAAAGTAATGTCTCTGCTTTTTAATATGCTATCTATGTTTGTCGTAGCTTTTTCTTCCAAGGAACAAGTGTATTTTAATTTCATGGCTGCAGTCACTATCTGCAGTGATTTTGGAGCTGAAGAAAATAAAGTCTGTCACTGTTTCCTTTGTTTCCCCATCTATTTGCCATGAAGTGATGAAACCAGATGCTACTTTTAGTCTTTTAAGGAACCTCCATACTGTTCTCCATTAGGGCTGTACCAATTTATATTCCCACCAACATTTTAGTGTGGATTTTTGATAATAGCCATTCTGACTTGTGTGAAGTTATCTCATTGTATTTTTGATTTGCGTTTCTCTAATTACCAAGTGATGCTGAACATCTCTTCATGTGTTTGTTTGCCATTTGTATGTCTTCTTTGGAGAAACATCTGTTTAGGTCTTCTGCCCATTTTTTGTTGGGTTGTTTGCTTTGATGACATCAAGCCTCATGAGCTATTTGTGCATTTTAGAGACCCTTGTTAGTTACATTATTTGCAAATATTTTATCCCAGTTTGGGATTGTCTTTTCCCTTTGTTTATGGTTTTCTTTGCTGTGCAAAAGCTTTTCAGTTTAATTAGATCCTGTTTGTTTATATTTGTTTTTATTTCCATTATTGTGGGAGATGGAATGAGAAAGATATTGCTGAGATTTATGTCAGTGAGTATGCTGCCTATATTTTCCTTTGGGAGTTTTATTCTGTCTGGTCTCACATTTAGGTTTTCAATCCATTTTGAGATTTTTTTTGTATATGTGTTAAAGAATGACCTAATTTTATTTTTTGACATGTAGCTGTCCATTTTTTCCAACATCATTTGTTGAAGAGACTGTCTGTTTACCAATGTATAGTCATCCCCTTTGTCATAGATTACTTGATCATAGATGCATGGGTTTATTTCTGGGCTTTCTATCCTATTATATTGATCTATTTTTCTATTTTTGTGCCAGTACCATACTGTTGTGATTACTATAGTTTTGTAATATAGTCTGAAGTCAACAACCTGATTCCTCTAGTTCTGTTTTTCTTTCTCAAGATTGCTTTGGCCATCTGGGGTCTTTTATGTCTCTATACAAAATTTGAGATTTTTTGTTCTAATTCTGTGAAAAATGCCGTTGGTGATTTAAGAGGGATTGCATTGAATTTGTAGATTGCCTTGGGTAGTATAGTCATTTTGATGGTATTGATATTTCCATTCCATGAACATAGTATATTTTTTCCTTCTGTTTGTGTCTTCAGTTTCTTTCACTGGCATCTTATAGTTTTCAGAATACAGGCCTTTGTCTCTTTAGGTAAGTTTATTCCTAAGTATTTTATGCAGTGATAAATGGGATTGTTTCTTGAATTTCTTGTTCTCATCTTTCATTGTTAGTATATAGAAATGCAGTAGATTTCTGTGTATTAATTTTGTAACCTGAAGGTTTATCACATTCATTGATGAGCTCTAGTAGTTTTTTGGTAGAATCTTTAAGATATTCCATGTATAGTATCATGTCATCTGCAAACAGTGAAAAGTTTAACTTCTTTTCCAATTTGAATTCCCTTTATTTTTCTTGTCTGATTTCTGTAACTCAGATTTCCAAAACTGTGTTTAATAAAATTGGTGAGAGTGGACATCCTTGTCTTACTTGTGGTTTTAGAGGACATGCTTTCAACTTTTCACCATTGAGTACGATGTTAGTTGAAGGTTTGACATATATGGTGTTTATTATATTGAGGTATATTCAACCTGTGCCCATTTTCTGGAGAGTTTTTGTCATAAATGGGTACTGAATTTTGTCAAAATATTTTTCTGCATCTATTAAGATGATTATATGGTTTTTATTCTTATATGGTGTATCAAATTGATTGATTTGTGTATACTGAAGAATCCTTGCATTCCTGGGATAAATCCCACTTGGTCATGATGTATGATCCTTTTAATGTGTTGTCAGATTCTGTTTGCTAGGATTTTGTTGAGGATTTTCGCATCTGTGTTCATCAGTGATTTTCTTTTCTTATGGTGTCTGTCTGGTTTTGGTATTATGGTGATGGTGGCCTCATAGAATGAGTTTGTGAGTTTTCCTTCCTTTGCAATTTCTGGAACAGTTTCAGAAGGATAGGTGTTAGCTTTTCTCTAAATTTTTGATAGTATTCACCTGTGAAGCTATCCAGTCCTTGACTTTTGTTTGTTAGAAGTTTTTTTTTTTTCAATGACAATTTCAATTTCAGTTCTTTGATTGGTCTGTTCATATTTTCTGTTTTTTTTTCTGGTTCAGTCGTGAGAAGCTCTACCTTTCTAAGAATTTGTCCATTTCTTCCAGGTTGTCCATTTTACTGGCATGTAGTTGGTTGTAGTAATCTCTTATGATCCTTAGTATTTCTGTGGTGACAGTTGTCACTTCTCATTTTCATTTCCAACTTTATTGATTTGAGTTTTCTCTTTTTTTTTCTTGATACTCTGGATAAAGGTTTATCAAATTTATTTATCTTTTCAGAGAATCAGCATTTAGTTTCATTGTTCTTTCCTATTATTTTCTTTGTCTCTATTTCATTTATTTCTGCTCTGATCATTATGATTTTTTCCTTCTATTAACTTTAAGTTTTGTTTGTTCTTTAATTGTTGTAAGATTAGGTTGTTTATTTGACATTTTTCTTGTTCTTGAGGTAAAATTGTATTGCTATAAACTTCTGTATTAGAACTGCCTTTGCAGCATCCCATAGGTTTTGGATCATTGTGCTTTCATCTTCATTTTTCTTTCGCATTTTTTATTTCTTTTTTTTTGCTTTATTCAGTGATCCATTGTTTGTTTAGTAACATATGGTTTAGCTTCCTTCTGTTTGTATTTTTTTATAGCTCTTTTTCTTGTGGTTCACTTCTAATCTCATTGTGTTGTGATCTGTGATTGGAAGTCAAGCGGGCTTTAGGAAGCATCACTACGAACAAAGCTAGTGGAGGTGACGGAATTCCAGTTGAGCTATTTCAAATCCTGAAAGATGATGCTGTGAAAGTGCTGCACTCAACATGCCAGCAAATTTGGAAAACTCAGCAGTGGCCACAGGACTGGAAAAGGTCAGTTTTCATGCAATCCCAAAGAAAGGCAATGCCAAAGAATGCTCAAACTACTGCACAATTGCATTCATCTCACACGCTAGTAAACTAATGCTTAAAATTTTCCAACCCAGGCTTCAGCAATACGTGAACCGTGAACTTCCTGATGTTCAAGCTGGTTTTAGAAAAGGCAGAGGAGCCAGAGATCAAACTGCCAACATCCGCTGGATCATCAAAAAAGCAAGAAAGTTCCAGAAAAACATCTATTTCTGCTTTATTGCCTATGCCAAAGCCTTTGACTATGTGGATCACAATAAACTGTGGAAAATTCTGAAAGAGATGGGAATACCAGACCACCTGACCTGCTCTCTTGAGAAACCTGTATGCAGGTCAGGAAGCAACAGTTAGCATTAGACATGGAACAACAGACTGGTTCCAAATAGGAAAAGGAGTACATCAAGGCTGTATATTGTCACCCTGCTTATTTAACTTACAGAGGATATCATGAGAAACACTGGGCTGGAGGAAGCACAAGCTGGATTCAAGATTGCCAGGAGAATATCAATAACCTCAGATATGCAGATGACACCACCCTTATGGCAGAAAGTGAAGAGGAACTAAAGAGCCTCTTGATGAAAGTGAAAGAGGACAGTGAAAAAGTTGGCTTAAAGCTCAACATTCAGAAAACGAAGATCATGGCATACAGTCGCATCACTTGATGGCAAATAGATGGGGAAACAGTGGAAACAATGGTTGACTTTATTTTTCTGGGCTCCAAAATCACTGCAGATGGTGACTGCAGCCATGAAATTAAAAGATGCTTACTCCTTGGAAGGAAAGTTATGACCAAACCTAGACAGCATATTAAAAAGCAGAGACATTACTTTGCCAACAAAGGTCCGTCTAGTCAAGGCTATAGTTTTTCAAGTGGTCATGTATGGATGTGAAAGTTGGACTACAAAGGAAGCTGAGCGCCAAAGAATTGATGCTTTTGAACTGTGGTATTGGAGAAGACTTGAGAGTCCCTTGGACTGCCAGGAGATCCAACCAGTCCATCCTAAAGGAGATCAGTCCTGGGTGTTCATTGGAAGGACTGATGCTGAAGCTGAAACTCCAATACTTTGGCCACCTGATGTGAATAGCTGACTCAATTGAAAAGACCTTGATGCTGGGAAAGATTGAGGGCAGGAGGAGAAGGGGATGACAGAGGATGAGATGGTTGCATGGCATTGCTGACTCGATGGACATGGGTTTGGGTAGACTCCGGGAGTCTGGTGTGCTGCGATTCATAGGGTCGCAAAGAGTTGGACACGACTGAGCGACTGAACTGAACTGTGATTGGATAAATACTTGATATGATTTTATCTTTTTATGTTTATCAAGGCTCACCTCACATGGCTCAGCATGTGGTCAGCCTGGAAAGTGTTCTGTGTGCACTTCAGCTTCTGCTTCTGTGTATTCTGCTGCTTTAAGATAGGAAGTTTTATAAATATGAATTAAATGTATCTGGTATAATGTATCACTAACCCTGTGTTTATTGATTTTCTGTCTGGACGATCTCTCCATTGATGAAAGTGGGGTGTTAATGTCCTCCAGTATTATTGTGTTACTGTCAATTTTTTTCCTTTATGGATGTTAGTATTTACATTATATATTGAGGTGCCCCTGTGTTAGGTGCATATATTTAACAATTGTTACATCTTCTTAGATTGATCCTTTTATCATTAGGAAGTACCTTTTTTTGTCTATTATTACAGTCTTTGATTTAAAGTCAGTTTTGTCTGATATGAGAATTGATAATTCCATTTTCTTTTGATTTCCATTTGTGTGGTATACCTTCTATCCCCTCACTTTCCCTATGTTTGTGTTTCTAGATCTGAGGTTGGTCTCTTATAGACAGCATATATACTTGTCTTGTTTTTGTATCGACCCTACCAGGCTTTGTCTCTTGACTGGCACATTTAATCTATTTACATTTATTGGTAATTATCAATATGTGTATTTCTTTTGCCATTTTCTTAATTATTTTGGGTTTGTTTTTGTAGGCCTTTTATCTTCCCCCCTCTTTTGTTCTCTTGTGGTTTGATGACCATCTTTAATGTTGTGTTTGGGTAGCTTTTTCTTTTGTGTCTTTGTGTTCCCAGAAGGTCTTGGAATAGGAAATGACAACCCACTCCAGTATTCTTACCTGGAGAATCCCATGGACAGAGGAGCCTGGCAGGCTACAGCCCATGGGGTTGCAGAGATTCAAACAACTGAGCAGCTGAGCACAAGGAAGTTTTTTTGGTTTGTTTTGTTTTTAATTAATTGAAAGATAATTGCTGTACAGAATTTTGTTTTCTGTGAAACATCAACAAGAATCAGCCATAGGTATACACTGTCCCCTCCCTCCTGAACCTCCTTCCCGTCTACCTCCCCATCCCACCCTTCTAGATTGTTACAGAGCCCCTGTTTGAGTTCCCTGAGCATACAGCAAATTCCCATTGGCTATCTATTTTACGTATGCTCATGTAAGTTTCCCTGTCGGTGTCTCCATGCATCCCACCCTCTCCCTCCTCCCCTGCCCCCATGCCCTAAGGTCTGTTCTCTATGTCTTTCTCCATTGCTGCCCTAGAAATAAATTCATCAGTGTCATCTTTCTGATTCCATATATATGCGTTAGTATATGATATTTATATTTCTCTTTCTGGCTTACTTGTAGCACAGCTTCTTTATCCATTCATCTGTTGATGGGTATCTTGGTTGCTTTCATGTTCTAGCTATTAAGAATAGTGCTGCAGTGAACATTGGTGTACATGTGTCTTTTTGCAGTTTTGGTTTCCTCAGGGTATATGTCTAGTAGTGGGACTGCTGGGTCATGTGGTTTTATTCCTAGTTTTTAAGGAAGTTTTAATATAACAGTACATAAATCCACAAGTTTTTTTTTTTTCAAGTTGGTACTTTCCTGCTTAGAGGAATTCCTGTAACGTTTGTTGCAAAGCTGGTCTGGTGCTTTTGTTTATCATTTTGTTTGTCTTAGCTTTTGTTGGTCTGTAAAGCTTTTGATTTCTCCATCAGCTCTGAATGAGAGCTTTGCTGGGTAGATTATTCTTGGTTGTAGTTTCTTCCTTATTATCACTTTAAATATATCATGCCACTCCCTTCTGCTTGCAGAGTTTCTGCTGAGAATTCAGCCAATAACCTTATGGGAGTTCCTCTTGTATATGATATTTCCTTTTTCTCTTGTTTTAATATTTTATGTTTGTCTCTGATTTTTGTCAATTTGATTACTATGTGTCTCAATGTGTTCTTCCTCAGGTTTATTCTGTTTGGGACTCTGTGCTTCCTTGACTTGATTGACTGTTTCCTTTCCCATGTTATGCAGTTTTTTTACTGTAATCTTTTCAATTATTTTCTCAGGCCTTTCTCTTTCTCTTCTTCTAGAACCCCTATGATTTGAATGTTGGCATGTTAAATATTGTCACAGAGGTCTCTGAGACTGTCCTCATTTATTTCATCCTTTTTTATTCTGCTTCTCAGCAGTTGTTTTCACCATTCTATCTTTCAACTCACTTATCCATTCTTCTGCCTCAGTTATTCTGCTATTGTTTCCTTCTAGTGTATTTTATATTTCAGTTATTGTATTTATCTCTGTTTGTTCTTTAGTGCTTTTGCTTAGTTGCTCAGTCATGTTTGCCTCTTTGCAACCCCATGGACTGTAGTCTGCCAGGCTCCTCTGTCCATGGGATTCTCCAGGCAAGGATATTGGAGTGGGTTGCCATGTCCTTCTCCAGATCTTCCCGACTGGCATCAAACCAGGTCCCATGCATTGCAGGCAGATTCTTTCCCAGCTGAGCTTTTGTTTAACATTTCTTGCATCTTCTCAGACTTTGCCTCCATTCTTTTCCCCAGATCCCAGGTCATTTTCACTGTCGTGGAATCCTTTTTCTAGAAGGTTGCCTATCTCCACTGCATTTAGGTTTTTTTGGAGAGTTTCTGTCTTGTTCCTTCATCTGTTTATGATCCTCTACCTTTTTTGTTTAACTGTCTGTGGTTATGGTTTTTGTTTTAGAGGCTGCAGGATTGTAGTTCTTTTTGTTTTTGCTCTCTGCCCTCTGGTGAATGAGGCTACCTAGGAAGCTATGCAAGCTTCCTGATGGGAGGGACTAGTGGTGGGTAGAACTGGGTCTTGGTATGGTTATCAGGGGCCATGCTCGCTAAAGCTTTCATCTGCTTTTCTGCTGATGGTTGGGCCTGCTGTCCCTCCTTGTTAGCTCTTTGGCCTGAAGCAACCCAGCCTTGGAACCTACAGGGATCACATTATTTTGGACAACTCATATACACTGAAATTGAGTTTACTTTTGTTTTTTGCATTAATAATGTTGTTAAAAAATTAGGTACTACAGAAACAGAACTGGTTTGGAATATAATCTGTTTTAAAATGAATTGCATATGTTCTTCTATGAAAAAATTGTTTTTCTTTTTGACAAATTCCAGTTACTTTAATAGTTTCTATAGAAACAGGCATTTAGATCTGCAAACAATAAGCCACAGAATTTGTTCAAGAAAATAATTATTGAAAGCTACATTCATTCAACCTAATTGGTAAATTAACATTTTCTTCTTTATTACAGGAAAACAACCAAAGCTTTAAGTAGCATTTTAAGAACATATGTATTTGAAGATAAAGAATTATTCATTTTCTATTTTGGACACCTGCAAATGAAGTGGATCTAGTAACAATAACTGTAATGACTGTGCCAATTCAATTTATTTTTAATTTCAATGGTTGGGTAATTTGGTTTCTCCTAAAATGAGAAAGAGATTTAAACCTTAAAAATTTTCTAATCAGTTTCAGCTTTGTAGGCAGTTTCCTGCATAAATTGGGAAGTAACACTGAAAAGTAAGAATTTGGTTAGTGAAATGGGAAGACTGTGTATTTATAATTTGAATGCTACTTGCAATTTTTTGTTTTTCATCACTTGTAATAATGGAATGGAAATGTAAGCTGTAAAGATTCACAAATATAAAGTATTTGCTACGATGTATATATGATACATAATTTCTTGTTGCTTTAAAGTTGCTTTTGTTTTGTTTCCCACTGATTTCATACTAGCACTTGAAAGGATCTTTACAATCTCCATAGAGGCTTAGAATAATTCAGGATGTTCAATGAACAGTTCTCAATGACAGGAGGTAGAATATTATAAGAGGTATTTCTTTTCAAATATATGATTGATCTCTAGGTTTGTGATAATAACAACATTGTCTAAGATTCTTTTATTTCCAAAAGAGGAATAATTGAGGCATTTGCAAATAATTGAGGTGCATTAAATTTCAATTCTGTAATTTCTTATAGCAAGAATATGTACGGATGAAGAATCTGGGGGTTTAAACTTTTAGCTCCTAGAAATTTTATACAATAAATCTACAATTTGTCATTCTGGATATTATTCTTTAAAAAAAAAATTTCCAGCGCAGTGTCACAGATACTGAAAATTGCTGATATAAAGGTAAGTGTAAACTCTCCCTGGTTTGAATCTCTCAGATCCCTGGGTCCATTGGCAAGGAATCCAAGGACATCATTTGTCAGAAAGTTTATCTTAAACTGAATGCTGAACTCCTAAAACCATGACCTTTTTCTTCACTTGTCTTTGGGCTTGTTACCCAGATTCAAACTTTAGTCCAAAGTTTCTCATCTTGGTCTTTATTATACTACTTTTCATTGTTTTGTTCCCCAGAAAAAGATTGCTCTTTAAATAGGAAAAAAAAGCCTTCACTAGCCATAAATTTATTGGTTTACTTAAAAATGAGTTTAAACCTATGGTCCAATTTTTTTCACTTGTTTTTGCCCTATTATTTCTGTTATATCATAGGTTCTAGTATTTATATGTGTATGATACACACACACTGTCACATACATACATAAAAATACATGTAATTTATAGAAGAGCTAGGGTCATGTCAACAAAAAATAATTAAAAAGATTTACCATATAATTAACTTGGTTTGCTTTATTATTTATCTATTCTTAAAGGCTGTTGACTCTACTTAAAAAACGTGATAGAACTTATTCCAATTTGGAATCTAAAGTGCCCTTTACTTAGCACTGTTACTGAGGGCAGAACCCTTTTGAAGTCATACTGCCATTCCACTTGGAAACTGCCTAGTATCCAAAGGATTTGATGTATTTTCTGAATCTACTGAAATGGACTGGCCAGAACAATATATTGATTGGCTATAGTTTGTATTTTCGTAATCATTTATAACCAGCATTTTCAAGAAGATCTGTATATCAAAAGTCCCCAAGGTTTCAAACTCTTGATCCTTTCTTACTGCATATAATCAAAATAAGACTGCAGACTGTTTATTATCTCTTTGCCTTTGTACATACATATAGCGTATTTAAATAATCATTGTATATCTCTATTCATATTGTTCTTTGCTTTGTATGTAAATTAAAACAGTTGAGCCAGGTGTTGTTTCATAGCATTTTCACATTTAGAAATGACCAGACACAGACACACACAATATGACTATGTATGTCAATATTCACTACCTACTTCCTGTAGAAGCTGTGGAAAATTCTTTAATTTTATTTGGCTTGATTGAGGGTATATAAAGGTCTTTATTAGACTTTATATTAGTTTATGTTATATAAACTTTTATATTTAAAAAGTAAAATTTTAGTTCAGCCTTTCTTTTTGTCTGAGTTATCCAACAGTTAAAAAAATAGGAAGAATTCACTTTATATTTGCTTCCCAGAGGACCTGTAGTTTCAAAGGAATTTGGACTAGAGAATAACATGGTAACAAATTTCTATATGCATTGAATTTTCATTAGCAGTATTTATCAGAATAAAGAAATTATATTAAAAATACTTCATTTATGAGCTTGTATAGCAGAGTATATAAGGTACATAGTCTTAGTTGATCTAGTGATGCTGAGATACTAGTCTTTCTGGGGTTGAAACAGTAAAATAGACGTTTTTTGTCCACTACATATTTTATTATTTCCCTGAAGTTTTATACATATTTTATAATTCTTTGTTCACTTAGGTTAAAATTTTGGTTTTAAAATATTTGAAATTGTTGTTTAGTCACTAAGTCATGTCTGACTCTCTGAGACCTCATGAACCTGCATGCTAGTTTCCTCTGTCCACTATCCCCAAGAGTTTGCTCAAAACCATATTCATTGAGTTGGTGTTGCTATCTAACCATCTCATCCTCTGTCGCCCTCTTCTCCTTTTGCCTCCTATCTTTCCCAGCATCAGGGTCTTTTCCAATGAGTCAGCACTTTGCATCAGATAGCCAGAATACTGGAGCTTCAGCAACAATCCTTCCAGTGAATATTCAGGGTTAGTGTCCTTTAGTAGTGACTGGTTTGATCTCCTTGCTGTCCAAGGGACTCTCACGAGTCTTCTCTACCACAGTTTGAAGATATCAATTTTTCGGCACTCAGCCTTCTTTATGGACCAACTCTCACATCTGTACACGCTGCTGCTGCTGCTAAGTCATGTCAGTCGTGTCTGACTCTGTGCAGCCCCATAGACTGCAGCCCACCAGGCTCCTCTGTCCCTGGGATTCTCCAGGCAAGAATACTGGAGTGGGTTGCCATTTCCTTCTCCAGTGCAGGAAATTGAAAGTGAAGTTGCTCAGTCATGTCCGACTCTTTGTGACCGCATGGACTGTAGCCTACCAGGCTCCTCTGTCCATGGGATTTTCCAGGCAAGAGTACTGGAGTGGGGTGCCATTGCCTTCTCCACATCTGTACATGACCCCTGGAAAAAACACAGCTTTTGACTATACAGATCCTTGTTGGTAAAGTGTTGGCAAAGTGATGTCTCTGCTTTTTAATATGCTGTCTAGGTTTGTCATAGCTTTCCTTCCAAGGAACAAGCATCTTTTAATTTTATGGCTGCAGTCATCATCTGCAGTGATTTTGGAGCCTAAGGAAAGAAAGTCTGTCACTGTTTCCACTTTTCCTCCTCTTATTCGCCAAGTGATGGGACCAGATGCCATCATCTTAGTTTTTTGAATGTTGAGTTTTAAGTCAGCTTTTTCACTCTCCACTTTCACCCTCATCAAGAGGCTCACTTTCTGCCTTTAGAAGAGTATCATCTGCATATCTTAGGTTATTGATTATTTCTCCTCACAGTGTTGATTCCAGCTTGTGATTCATTCAGCCCAGCATTTCATATGATGTGATCTGCATAGAAGTTAAATAAGCAGGGTGACAATATGCAGCTTTGTCCTCCTTTCCCAATTTTGAACCAGTGTGTTGTTCCACGTCTGGTTTTAACTGTTGCTTCTTGTACTGCATACATGTTTCTCAGGAGACAGGTAATGTGGTCTGATTGCTTAAAGAGATGGGAATGTCTTTAAGAATTTTCCATAGTTTGTTGTGATCCACACAGTCAAAGGCTTTCTGCTGGTGGTGGTTTAGTTATTAAGTCATGTCCGACCCTTGCGACCCAATGGACTATAGCCTGCCAGGCTCCTCTGTTTATGGGATTCTCCAGGCAAGAATACTGGAATGGGTTGCCATTTCCTTCTCCAGGGGAAGTCAAAGGCTTTAGTGTAGTCAATGAAGCAGAAGTAGATATTTTTCTGGAACTACACTGCTTCCTCTGTGATCCAGCAATTGTTGGCAATTTGATCTCTGGTTCCTCTGCCTCTTTGAAACCCAGCTTGTTCATCTGGAAGTTCTGGGTTCACATACTGCTGAGGCCTAGCTTAAGGGATTTGGAGCATAACCTTGCTAGCATGTGAAATAAGTACAGTTGTATGGTACTTTGAGCATTCTTTGGCATTGCTCTTCTTTGGGATTGGAATGAAAATTGACCTTTTCCAGTCCTGTGGCCACTGCTGAGTTTATTACTTAAATGCAAATGTCTATTCTTCATAAGAAAATTTAGACCTCTGGATCATGTGCCAAACATTTTGAACCACATTTTCTTAAAGTAAAGCTGCCCTCTTTTCTTGATATGTTTAACTTACATGCATGGAATGATGATACTAATGCATGGTATAATGGTATTGCATTACTAAATGATACCATGTCACAAAACTGTTCACTTGCCAAAACAGTTTATAACTTGACAGATGGATAAAGTCTATCAATTATAGTGAAAGCTGGTATATGCTCATGTATTAATACTAACTTTTCTAAGCTTAAACAGCAGAAAGATATTTTCTCACAGTTTTAGAGACTAAAAGTCCAAAATAGAGTGCTAGCAGAGTTGGCTTCTCTTGAGACCTTCCTCCTTGCTGTTGGCTACCTTCTTGCTGTGTCCTTGTGGCCTTTTCTCTGCACCTGCCTCCCTGCTGTCTGTCTCTCTGTGTATATAAGGATTTCAGCCATATTGGGTCATATGTTAGCTTTTTAAGTAACATAAAGTGAATAGTTACAGCATCATGAGTTGGGAATGGTGTAAGTATTACTGAAGAATAAATTCCACTCACAGAAAATCAGATAATGAAAAATCACAAAACACTGATTTAACCTTTATAATTTATGACATCAACAAAAGCTGTCTTATGAAGTAATATTCTAAAAGTTACCACTTTAAATATTTTTTCAATTTTGTTCCTCTATATATTTTTTCATATATTTTCATATATATTCATGCTGCTGCTGCTGCTGCTAAGTCACTTCAGTCATGTCCGACTCTGTGTGACCCCATAGATGGCAGCCCACCAGGCTCCCCCATCCCTGGGATTCTCCAGGCAAGAACACTGGAGTGGGTTGCCATTTCCTTCTCCAGTGCATGAAAGTGAAAAGTGAAAGGGAAGTCGCTCAGTCGTGTCTGACTCTTCGCGACCCCATGGACTGCAGCCTACCAGGCTCCTCCATCCATGGGTTTTCCAGGCAAGAGTACTGGAGTGGGGTGCCATCGCCTTCTCCAATATATATGCAGACTTTTTCATATATTAGGGTTTTGTGACTAAAGGGTTTTAGTTTACAATGTAGCAATGTAACAGCAAATACTGAGAGTAATAGTGAACTTTGAAAGTTGAGCTAAAAGACACATTAAAGATAAAATTATAGGAGACATTTAAGAAGGGTAAATATATTTAAATGAAAGTAGAGAGTAGGCTGGGGCTTCCCTGGTAGCTCAGCTGTTAAAGAATCCCCCTGCAAGCCAGGAGTCCCCGGTTCGATTCCTGGGTCAAGAGGATTCCCTGGGGAAGGGATAGGCTACCCACTCCACTATTCTCAGGCTTCCCTGGTGGCTCAGATGGTAAAGAGTCTGCCTGCAATGCGGGAGAACTGGTTCAGTACCTGGTTTGGGAAGATTCCCTGAAGGAGGGCATGGCAACCCACTCCAGTATTCTTGCCTGGAAAACTCCATAGACAGAGAAGATTGCTGGACTACAGTCCATAGAGTTGCGCAGAGTCAGACATGGCAAGCGACTGCAGCCATGAAGTTAAAAGACACTTACTCCTTGGAAGAAAAGTTATGACCAACCTAGATAGCATATTAAAAGCAGAGATATTACTTTGCCGACTAAAGTCCATCTAGTCAAGGCTATGGTTTTTCAAGTGGTCATGTATGGATGTGAGAGTTGGACTGTGAAGAAGGCTGAGCGCTGAAGAATTGATGCTTTTGAACTGTGGTGTTGGAGAAGACTCTTGAGAATCCCTTGGACTACAAAGAGATCCAGCCAGTCCATTCTGAAATCAGCCCTGGGATTTCTTTGGAAGGAATGATGCTAAAGCTGAAACTCCAGTACTTTGTGTTAGGTAAAAGACCAGGACACCAAAAGAGTGTCTAACAGGCTTTGTAACGGCGAAGCGCTACCGGGCGGTGTTCCCGGACCTGAACGAGGCAGGTGGAGGAAGTCCGTGCCTGGACCGTGTTGGGGGTGGTTTTTATACATTCGTTTCGAGGGATGGTCAGGCTAGATGGGCGGGGGTTCGGAAATGTCGCCAGGCCGAGGCGTTGAGGACTGACAGGTCCTTCTACGTCGTGGCTGGGGTGGGGCGGCTTTAGCTGGCCAAGTGTGCGGTCATTGGTCGGGATCTGGGAAGCTCCTTCCGTTAGAGACCTCCCCCGCCGGCGGGGGAGAGAAATGGGCGGCCCATCATGGCCCCCAGGGTCGACCTTACACTTGGGCCACCTCATGCAAAGAGTTGACTCATTGGAAGAGACTCTGATGCTGGGAGGGATTGGGGGCAGGAGGAGAAGGGGACGACAGAGAAACAGATGGCTGGATGGCAGCACCGACTCGATGGACGTGAGTTTGAATGAACTCCGGGTGTTGGTGATGGACATGGAGGCCTGGCGTGCTGCGATTCATGGGGTTGCAAAGAGTCGGACACGACTGAGCGACTGAACTGAACTGAAGCAGCAGCAGAATAGACTAGTAAGTACAGAGAATTTCCCTGATTCACATTTTAGATGAAAACTTGTTTTTCACTTGGAACCATAAAGAAAATGTTTAAGAAAATATTAATTGTTCAGGATCCAACATAAAGCTGAAAATAGAAAAAAATAGTTTTTTAAATAATGAAAATAATGCAGGGCTAAGTTAGTTCATAGTGCAAGTGATTGTCAGAGTATTTTCTCTCATCTTTATTCTGTGTAATTACTTACCTCAAGTTACTTTTTCCTGACTTGACTGAATTTTCCTACGCAATTGTTAGTTGTACCTATCTTTTGGAACTTGGTTGCAGTCTAAGTTTTTGTTACATGAATAGAACTTGTCTTGACTGAGAGGGGCGTCCCTGGTGGCTCAGAACGTAAAGAATCTACGTGCAGTGTGGGAGACCTGAGTTTGATCCCTGGGTGGGGAAGATCTCCTGGAGAAGGAAATGGCAACCCACTCCAGTATTCTTGCCTGGAGAATTCCAGGGACAGAGCAGCCTGACAGGCTTCAGTCCATGGGATCGCAAAGAGTTGGCCATGACTGAACAACTAACACTTTCACTTTCACTTTGTCTTAGCAATGAGGTTTTAAAATGCCCTGAGCAAAAAATCATGTTATTGTTTTAATTTACCCAGTTCAGAAAAGCTGGGTATAAGCAAGTGGATGTTCTTTAAATAATACTTTTTAGTAACATTGTAAAATGCAAAATATGTTCCCAAGTAAATATAAGTATCCCAAAGACAAACCTATGGCAAAGAAATAAGTTTGGTGGAATGAGGTGAGAAACAGACAAATGGAAAGTATTAAAATTTGTCTTCAAAGCTGTTTAAATAATATCCTGACTGTTAATGACTGATCTTACTTTCTTACATATTATTTTTTCTCATAGCCGTAGTACTTTCTCTTTTGCCGAGGGATATTCTGCTCCACTGACCAATTCTCATACTCTTGTCTAGGTGTTTAATGATGGCTCATCAGCTTAGGCTCCATATTCCCGTATGCCTCATATAAGTTATTTTTAATATTTGTGAGTTCATAGGAATATATTTTGGTTTATATTTTTGTATCTAGGTGCAGACTGGTTTAGTTGCTTTATTAACATTTAGGTACACCACTTAGAAATCTTAATTAAATGCAATCTTATTAGGAATCTTTATTTGTGAATTAAATTAGTTAATAGAAGCTCACTCAATCTGTGTTTCTAACTAACAGCTTTTCTTTCAGAGTTTAATTTTAGGTCAAACTATGCAGCTAAAACATTTTTAATTGTTTTTATTTTATAACCACATAATAAATAAAATGCACAAAGCTAGTTCTTAAAAATATAAGAAGTCATATGGACATTAAGACCATAAGGAGTATTTATAAGCTAATTTCAGCTTTGTGTCCAGAGAGATGTGTCTGCTGTTTGTTCCTGAAAGGAGTCAGCTGTTAATAATGATGAAACTTTCAATTTAGAGTAGGATGCTCCAAAAGATATTAAAAATGTTGTTTGAAATAGGTTTTAAAAATTGTGTTAGAATCAAGGCTACCTTTTTTTTCTATCAAATTCTGGTGATCAGTGTAGAAATTAGGTATGTGAATTGAATGCAATACAGGATAGCAGGTAAAAGGCATTAAATTGTATTGAATTTGAGCTCCAAGTACAATAATTCAATTTTATTTGCACTCAGTTTTTCTTTTAAATTAGGAAATGCTCTAAGAGAGACAGAGTAATATAATGCATGTGTCAGTACACTAATAGTGCATAGCAAGTTAATCTAAGGTAATGAAGTGAAGTTAGGCCATAGAAATCTATCAGATTGCTATAAATGTGCTATTCTTATTACGATATTTGTCTTGCTAACTCATTAGTCTACCTCTCTGTGTTCTTTTTCTACTGTATACTTTTTCAAGTGTTTTCTGTCCTGGAAAGACTCAAGACATCAATAAAAACAAGCTTCTTTCTTTCCTTCTACACTATTGTACCGCTGGTTTCAAGATTGGGAGAGTTGAAGTCCAGGCTCCCAAAGTTGTTGCAGAGAACCAAGAGAAAGATGAGGGATCTCTAAGAAAGAGAGAAGGGGGCACAGTATCTTCCAGAGAAAATGTATCAGTTTGGATGAGAAAGAATGGGCGTTAGAAATAGGAAACAAAGGAAATTAGCTTAGAACATTCCGCTCACAGAATTCCAGAGTCGGAGCCAAAGCAGTCTGAAGACAGAGAACTAAACACATGGTGAGTCAGAGAGGGAAGACCAGGACTCCAGCAGACCTGGGGGACCGACGGCCTGGACCTAACACACAGACAGTTGTGTGTTAGGTGTGTGTTATAGACACTTAAACCTATATGCTTACCTGACTCACAAGCACAATCACATGCTTGTGCAGCCATCACAGGTGTCTTTTCATTGTGTGCCAGGTTGACGGAAATGAGTGCAAAATATTGGATTGGCCAAAAATTTTGTTCAGATGTTTGTATAACTTCTTATGGAAAAACTATGAACTTTTTAGCCATCTCAATATCTTTTTTTATATACAGAAGGCAGGAGGGCCAGTTAATTCTTACAGACTGCATCCTCAGTACCTTTTAACCTTTGTTCCCTTTTAGTAAAACATAGAAGTCACATGCATGGGTGTGTGGTCAGTCGCTAAGTCATGTCCAATTCTTTGGGACCCCATGGACTGTGGCCACCAGGCTTCTCTGTACATGGGATTTTTCAGGGAAGAATGCTGGAGTTGGTTGCCATGTCCTCCTCCAGGGAATCTTCTGGACCCCAGGATCAAACGTGTGTGACTTACCTCCCCTGCCTTGGCAGGCGGGTTCTTTACCTGCTGAGACACATGGGAAGCCCAAAAGTCACATATTACCTGTCAAAGCTATTTGAAATTTCAAAATAAAAATACTAACTAAAAAACAAAAAAAGATTGGGAGAATTGAAAATGGATATAATGTCAGACACAAAAATTCTGTGTCAGAACTTACTGGGAAATTCATGACTGAATACCAGTGTATTTATGATGCTATCAAAGTCCTTCCTTATTTATTCATTTAGAAAATAATTTGTTCCCTTGTGTCCCACACTGTACTAATTCTGTACTAGGGCAGGAGATGTGAAAATAAGATGTGGCTCTTGTTTTCCTGCATTTTTATGCACAAAAGCTGTAGCAGTCATATTTACAGAAGTTACTTAAATTAGTTCTTTTCATCTCATTTATAACAGACTCTTCAAGCTTGATATAATGTTAAGCTAAAACCTTTTTGGGTAACTTTAAGGCAGTCACTGAGGTCTTCCTTAACAGCCTTTGTTACGAACTCACAACTTTCCTAAAGCTATGGTGCATCCTAATTTAAACTGTATGAGTCAAATTGTTAATCATGAGAAATTTCAACCATATTCTTGGCATTCTTATTTGAGGGTTAAATCTGAGATATATGGAAAGATATTCTAAAAGTCTACCATCTTTAGGCCAGATAAACATGTCCTTTCAGTTCAGTTCTGTCGCTCAGTCGTGTCCAACTCTTTGCAACTCCAGGGACTGCAGTCCAGGCCTCCCTGTCCATCACCAACTCCCAGAGCTTGCTCAAACTCATGTCCATTGAGTCGGTGATGCCATCCAACCATCTCATCCTCTGTCATCCCCTTCCCCTGCCTTCAACCTTTCCCAGCATCAGGGTCTTTTCCAGTGAATCAGCTCTTCACATCAGATGGCCAAAGTATTGGAGTTTCAGCTTCAGCATCAGTCCTTCCAATGAATATTCAGGACTGATTTCTTTTAGGATGGACTGATTGGCTCTCCTTGCAGGCCAAGGGCTCTCAAGAGTCTTCTCCAATACCACAGTTCAAAAGCATCAATTCTTCGGCGCTCAGCTTTCTTTATAGTCCAACTCTCACAACATGTCCTTTAGATCTAGAGTAAATGCATAACTAAAGCTCAGGCTGAGACTGTCAGGGTCTGCCAACTTGAAAGCATTCACACCTGATCTCCCCTACCAACTCACCTAGCCTCAGTTTGAGAATTGAGTTTTTCACCTTCATATTACCCAATCCATCAAAATCCACCCTGATTTAAAAATTGCTACCATTTTATTAAAACTTCTCTTGTCAAGTCCAACTTTCAGTCCCATACTCTTCAGTCATGCTCTGCTATATAGGCCCCCTGAGAAGCACTGTACATTCCATGTTATTCCTCTTTTGGTTTCCTTGATACTCTACTGGGTTTGCCTTGGGGCTCAGTTGTATGACTCTCTTATCTGACTGGTGGCCCTCAGTCTCCTAAATGAAAGGAGGCTTCTCTCTCCCAGCCCTTTAAGAAAAGGCAGTTCTCCAGGCTTCTGTTAGGTATTTTCTTCTTACCTACACACTTTGTCACCAATCCCAGGCTTCAGCCACCATCCTGCTATAATTAACTCTTAAATATTTTTATCTGTAGGGGAGCTGTATAGGTTATCTTCTTGATTCAGATGCCTAGACAATTGTCCTACCTACCTAACCTAATTTCTCTCCTCCCTATGACATTCATCTTTTCCCCTCCTGTCACATTTACTACTGATTAGAGCATTCACTATTCCTCTCAAAAATCTTTAATGACTCCCTACTACTGTCAGTCAGTTCAGTTCAGTTCAGTTCAGTCACTCAGTCGTGTCCAACTCTTTGCGACCCCGTGAATCGCAGCACGCCAGGCCTCCCTGTCCATCACCAACCCCCAGAGTTCACTCAAACTCACATCCATCGAGTTGGTGATGCCATCCAGCCATCTCATCCTCTGTCGTCCCCTTCTCCTCCTGCCCCCAATCCCTCCCAGCATCAGAGTCTTTTCCAATGAGTCAATGCTTCGCATGAGGTGGACAAAGTATTGCAGTTTCAGCTGTAGCATCATTGCTTCCAAAGAACATCCAGGATTGATCTCCTTTAGAATGGACTGGTTGGATCTCCTTGCAGTCCAAGGGACTCTCAAGAGTCTTTTCCAACACCACAGTTCAAAAGCATCAATTCTTTGGCGCTCAGCTTTCTTCACAGTCCAACTCTCACATCCATATATGACTACTGGAAAAACCATAACCTGGACTAGATGGACCTTTGTTAGCAAAGTAACAGCTCTGCTTTTCAATACACTGTCTAGGTTGGTCATAACTTTCCTTCCAAGGAGTAAGCATCTTTTAATTTCATGGCTGCAGTCACCATCTGCAGTGATTTTGGAGCCCAGAAAAATAAAGTCTGACACTGTGTCCACTGTTTCCCCATCTATTTGCCATGAAGTGATGGGACCAGATGCCATGATCTTCGTTTTCTGAATGTTGAGCTTTAAGCCAACTTTTTCACTCTCCTCTTTCACTTTCATCAAGAGGCTTTTTAGTTCAGAGTACGTCAAGGCTGAATATTGTCACCCTGCTTATTTAACTTATATGCAGAGTACATCATGAGAAATGCTGGGCTGGAAGAAGCACAAGCTGGAATCAAGATTGCCGGGAGAAATATCAATAACCCTACTACTGTAAGAAGTTCAAATTCTGTGTTACGACATATTCAATTCCCATTTCCTCCTCCCCTCTCTCTGCCTGTGTACCACATATAAACCTTATGCTTTAGTTGTATCTTTGCACCAGTTACTGTAGCACACTTAACATTTCTTGGAATTGTTGTTCATGTCTACGAGTCACCTCTAAGTACCCTTCTCCATCTTTATTTGCCCAAATCTCATCTTTTGAAGTCCAGCTCATGGACCACAAAATGTGACACTAGAGAGCCTGACATGCCATCTTGGCTGGTAGGTTCTCCCCCAACAATATTAAGTACTAAATTATTTCCCTGTTTTCTTGTGCAGTTACTCTGAGATGTCAACTATGAAACAGGCTGGTCACACATTAGTTCCGGGAAAAGAAAAAAGTTTTACACTAACTTGAAGTAAAATCTGACTAAAGCAATATTAATTTTCTTATATACTTTGTGCTTGTTAAAGTCCCTTCAGTCATGTATGACTCTTTGTGACCCCATGGACTGTAGCCCCACCAGACTCCTCTGTCCATGGGATTCTCCAGGCAAGGATAATGGAGTGGGTTTCCATGCCCTCCTCCAGGGAATCTTCCCAACCCAGGGATCGAACCCATATCTCATGTCTCCTGCATTGGGAGGCAGGTTTCTTTACCATTAGTGAAACCTGGGAAGCCCTTTATTATATGGGAGAAGATATAAAAATAATTTTAAGTATCATTGCTATAGAATGCATATTTTATTGTAAGCACAACTAACAGCAGTTTTAAAAAATGGATCTGATTACCATTTTAGGATCTGCATATAAAAACCTGAGAAAGAGTTTTTGAATCATTTTCCTAGCATATTTTTGTGATGAAAACTAGCATTTCCAGTATTGTAGTATACATTAAGCTATATTGCTGCTGCTGCTGCTGCTAAGTCGCTTCAGTTAGCACAATTTAATTACTTGTGTCTCTCCTCTAATTGGTTGCATCCTTGAAGGCTGAGAGTCATTTCTATATGTCCAGATGCAGAAGAGTCTGAACCCATTAATGAAGAATAAATGAAAGCCCATAGAACTTCCACAGTCAAGGTTAAGAGTACTTTGTCATGCAATTAGTACTTCAAAAGGCATGGGAAATTATGTCACATCTTGAATATAACAGCTCAAGTGATTAACAAGTTATAACAAGAGTAGTTTACTCAAATTACAGTTATTTACCCTCTGTTCCTTTGCTTCTGTGTGAAATTCACTATTTTTGTTTTGTATCTTTCTTTTTTCCCTGTCTTTTATTTATCATTCCTCCTCCACACTGCTGTTCCTAATATGGAAGTAAATTATTTTTAAATGTTTGTTGAATAAAGTTGAGGCTTCCTGGACTAAATGTTAACAACATGTTATATTAACAACTTTTTCTCAGAAGAAAAATCTGGATTGCTTTGACTCTTAAGGGCTTTATTAATTTGACAGTGCTAATTAAAACATACTTATCATGAAATATAAAGAGCAAAGTTTTTAAGAGAAGATAGTTTATAAATTTGATTTTACCACCATCTTTTCTCTCTCCATTTTCCAACTTAAATAGGAAAAGTTTTGTGAGGCAGCAATTGGCTTCATAATTGACTTCAAATTCTAGCATCATTTTTGATTAAACATAAGGTATAATCTGCTGGAAATTCAGTAATTCAAGAGTCTAATAATCATTTTTGGTATCTATGTTTAGATTAAATACTGAAAAATAGTGTTGATAAAGATATAAGTTACCTTAAATAAATGGAACTGTGAGGATTATCTAAAATACAAATATCATTTTGACCCAAGAGTTATCTGTGGCCACATATAAATATAAAAATGAATTTTATCTATCATTAAACATTTAATTATCTACATATAGACAAATTTTTATGCAGTAAAAACTATATTATACTGCCAGATTTATACAGTTCTGTGCACCAATTTATAATGTTAAGAATTAGAGATATGTATGTTAGAGTTTCAGAAGTCTTCTAAACTTTATTTCAGCTATAGTAAATATCAATATAATACTTGTTCCTTTTTCTTTCTAATGAAATGTAAGGATTGTTGAAGCATAAGCCCTAAAATTGTCTTGAACATGGATGTCTGCACTAAATCCAATAGGTAGCATACACATTAGACTTCTAATGAACTAAAAACATGGAAGTGATCAAATGAGCAAAGTGACTTTACACTTAATGATCAGTATCTATAAAAGAGATTTTTAAATGTTTCATTCATTCAAGAAATGCAATTGAACACCTAATGTACACTGGGCCAAATGATAAGCACTCGGAATCCAACAGTGCGCAAGCTAGACACTGTTTCCTGTGCTCCTGTAGTTTACAAATGCAGATTTTATGAAGTGAGTGTATGACTGAGTGTCCATGGGAGTAAGGACACATACTACCTGCCCTGAGGGGTTAGCAATTTTTTTTAAAGTATAAGATTTAATTTTCTTAAAATCATTAGTTAATCAAATAATAACACTTCTAGAGCTAATGTTTGGTAAGCAGTCTATGCTTTGGGGGAGGTGAAGAGAATCTTCCGCAAAATACCTTCCCCAATGGTTTTAGTCAAGAGCACAAATACCATTCAACAGTAAAAAATCAACTGAAGGCCTGCTAAATTTAAGAGAATAAGAAGACAGAGTCATGTCTTAGCTCTTGAGGAGCTTCCAGTCTAGGAAAAAGATGGCTGTTAAAGAGTAACAAAATGTGATAAATGTCTCAAGAGTTGGAGCTAAGGGAAATATAATCAAAAAGTAAAGCCAGTAAGCCATTGGCTGAAGGTTTCCAAGAGATTTTTAGGTACATCAGTAGCTATGACTGGTATCTTTGGGGTTCTACGAGTGTCTCAGTTTTACTGTTTGTCTCATACACAGTGTGTTCCTTCATGTGACTTTGGTATTGAAATGCTCCCCAAAACACACCCCCCTAAATGCTGAGTGGCCTAAAAGCCTTGGTGACAGATAAGATCAGTTCTAAAGTTCTAAACATAAAGACTCTTTTACCTTTGTTGCTATTTTTCTCAAAATTGTCTTTTCTTCCTTCTTATTGAAGTAGAAAATCCGAAAGCAAAAATTTAGGTACAGGCCTAGGAAAGAGGAGTCAAATAGACCTCTTTTGTAGAACTCCATGACTCAGCCTTGCCCACTAGGGCTCTGGTCAGACTTTATTTTTGGGGGCTCCAAAATCACTGCAGATGGTGACTGCAGCCATGAAATTAAAAGACGCTTCCTCCTTGGAAGAAAAGTTATGACCAACCTAGATAGCATATTCAAAAGCAGAGATGTTACTTTGCCGACTAAGGTCCATCTAGTCAAGGCTAGTCAGTATGGATGTGAGAGTTGGACTGTGAAGAAGGCTGAGCGCTGAAGATTGATGCGTTTGAACTGTGGTGTTGGAGAAGACTCTTGAGAATCCCTTGGACTGCAAGGAGATCCAACCAGTCCATTCTGAAGGAGATCAGCCCTGGGATTTCTTTGGAAGGAATGATGCTAAAGCTGAAACTCCGGTACTTTGGCCATCTCATGCGAAGAGCTGATTCATTGGAAAAGATTCTGATGCTGGGAGGGATTGGGGGCAGGAGGAGAAGGGGACGACAGAGGATGAGATGGCTGGATGGCATCACTGATTCAATGGGCGTGAGTCTGAATGAGCTCCAGAAGTTGGTGATGGACAGGGAGGCCTGGTGTGCTATGATTCATGGGGTCGGACACGACTGAATGACTGAACTGAACTGAATTGATTGTAAAGAATGCATGTGTGTGCTTAGACTTTTCCACTAGTCCCCGAGGAATAAGAAGATGGATGACTTTTCAGGGACTTGAGGGTCCCTCCAAAGCCTCTTTTTATCAAAGATCTAACAGAAAACAACAGTATGCTGCTTCCTTCAAGAAATATATCCACATAACTTGAGATAATTTTGTTGCTCCACATTTATCCCCTTTTTTCCACGTTAGGGAGGAGAATAATATCACAGAATATTGATTAAGCCGCTTTTTTCAAGAGTCAATGTTTTCCAAGGAACTACAGTTCACACAGTTTTCTCTTTTGCAGGACAGGGCAAGGGGTATGGAGGCACTTTGGGGCTGTCCTCTTCCCATCCCCCATCTCCCTAGGTTTGGAGCACAAGAAGTTAACTTCGGCAATACATAGGAGAGCTAACAGGGGTCTCTTGTTTGGCATTCTTTCCATTTCCACTAGTGCTCACTGGCATATTAGGATTCCCTTTGCAGCATTAAAAGTGAGAGCAGTCCTTGGAGCCTGCTTTCACCTGAGGTTATTTAGGCCTAACAAGCTAAAGAAATAGAGACCTTTCATGTGCTCAGCCCAATTGATTGTACTAGAGCTCTGTATTCTGCTTCTAAGCCAAATTCCCAGCTAATATTATTTTTTAAAAAACTATTTGGTTATTTTTGCCCTTGAAATCTGCTTTATAAGAAGATACCTCTCAGAAGTATGAGGGAAGGAGTTAATTGGTTGAACTAAGTTCAGAAGTACCGCTGAACTTGATTAGTATCTACAAAAGATACTGCCTATAGCGCCCCAATCACATTCAAATTTCTAAACAGTGTAAGCACGAATAATTGATTTAAAAGTGAAAATGTGGGAATTCCCTGCTGGTCCAGTGGCTAAGACTCTGTGCTCCCAACGCAGGAGGCCTAGGCTTGATCTCTCACCGGGAAACTAGATCCCGCATGCTGCAATGGAGAGTTCTCACTGCCGCAACTAAAGTTCCTGTGCACCACAACCAAGATGTGCAGCTAAAAATTAATTAAAATGCTCTTTTTGTTTGCAGTATTTTACTGATACTGGTCCCAGTAAAGGCCTCTCAAAGGCAGAGTTATACAGAGCAGTAAAATTTTTACAAAATCCTGATAATGAACTGAAGACTCCCCATGCTGAACAGATGAGATCCATGCCACTACCCACAACTGTTCATGAGCTTCTCTGCCTTGCTAGGCTTAGAATTAGAGAGCTATTACCCATTAAGTTAGATGCAAATGATCTGAATACTGGTAATAAAATGTATATGGCTGAATCATACTGCAGCCATATGATTGATATTGTACAATGAATAAAACCACCAATTGCTATAATATAACATGCCAGGGTTTCCCAAAACAAATGCTAGTGATTGTCCATGGCACATATGTTTAGAAATAGTCATCTGTTTCCCACAAGAGCATCCTGTAAATTCTGTCTTTCGTATACTGAGTCTCAGAGGATTCAACCTGTATGGTTTTATTTGCAGCTCCTAGCAATCCTATGAGGTGAGTAGGAAGCCATGGCTATTCCTTTAGTAAAGTTGCCATGCTCAGCTTGCTGCTCTTCTCATTTATCATTTCTAGTCTGAAACTCTAATAGTTTGGCCACCTGATGCAAAGAACTGACTCATTGGAAAAGACCATGATGTTGGGAAGGTTTGAAGGCAGGAGGAGAAGGGGACGAGAGAGGATGAGATGATTGGATGGCATCACTGACTTGATGGACATGAGTTTGAGTCAACTCCAGAAGGTGATGGACAGGGAGGTCTGGTGTGCTGCAGTCCACGGGGTCGCAGAGTGGGACATGACTGATTGACTGAACTGAACAAACTGAGTCTGGAAATGCATATTAAATTTTATAGTAATTTGAAAGTGAAGCAAAAATATTAGTTTTAGAAAATAGACCACACAAACTAAAGCTGAAACCTGTGGATTTTGAGGCTTTGATAAGGATTAGGGAATGAAGTAAGGAGGTGTTGTATTTATTCAAAAAGGGCATGGATTTTAGATAGCTGATAACAGTTCTACTTTTTCCTAGATCTCATCCACTGGCATGGACTTCTAAATTATGCATCCCCTTGCTGAATTTCTCTCTTATCTTCTAACTGGTGTTTTCATTTGCTTGCTGAACAACTCTCTGGGTGGGTTGGATGCCAGCTTGATTTAGATTATCTTAAAGTATGAATGGGGCTGGTCTGACAGGTTGAGTTTCTTTGGCAACATCTGGAGATAAGTAAGCTAAAGAAGACAATTTATATAGGCAGCAAAGCATAGGGCCTACATCAAATCTGATTCACTAAAACTAGTTTATTCTTTATAATAAATTTCCTCTATTTGTGACAAGTATTATGAATTGTTTTTAATTCTGTTATTTTTTTTTCTTTATCCTCAAAAGTCATAAATAAATCATGAGGCTAAAAACAGAAAACTTCAAATAAGCACAATTTACCATCTGATTGATCCACAATGGCCAGTAGCCCTCCCATCAATGAAATATCTATATAGACATTACCAAAACATGACATGAGGTTATCTGGTATGATACTAAAATGTAAATAGTTTAAAAATAATTGCAAAGCAGGTGCAAAAGCAAACTTGGTAACTGATAGTTTACAACCAAAATAGTGATCATCTCCTAATTTTCAGGTAACTGGTGTTTCAAAAATTAATTAGCAAAAAACAATGTGGAAACAAGAACTCCTGTTTAAGACAAAAAAATCATAAAGACCTTTCTATGAGGTTTTAGCAATCCTAAAAATCTTATGATCATAACTCCTACTGGCTTCAATAGACAACACCTTTGTGTAAACTCAGCTGGGAGGTACATCTTCCAAGGTTACTTTCAAGAAAATATGTATTTGCACAATAAAGTTTTTCTTTAGTATTTGTCTATGCTTGCCCTTATTTTCATTTAACTATGCATCACAATAGCAATCACTGTTTCACCCATTGAAACATTATTTTCAATTTGTCTCAGAATATGAGAGTTTTTATTTTTTATTTTTACAAGTATAAAATTATTTCATTTGACAGAATTTCAATGTGATCAATCAAAATATTTTAAAATTTCACATATAACTTAAGGCAAATGTTTTTGTCTTTCTAATAGTTACCTTCCCAAATCTTGGTGGATAATTATTAATAATGTCTCTAGCCAGTGGTGATTTCACTGAATCAGGTGAAGGGCTAGCCACTGCAAAGGACTGATAGAAAACAGTCTTTTAGGAGCTTTAGACTAGCTTGAACGTTTCAATTAAAACTAAAAACAAGATTGTAAGACTGTTTCAATATTAATTTCAAATAAATAAAAAAGACCTGTTTTGATCATCTTAGTTTTCTGTCTATTAGGAGCAAATATCTGATAGTAATGCACTTTGTATGGGTTTTTCTCCCTTCCTTTTTTTTTCTTTTTCATTATTTTTATTTTTTTAATTTTTAAAATATAAATTTATTTATTTTAATCGGAGGCTAATTACTTTACAATATTGTATTGGTTTTGCCATACATCAACATGAATCTGCCATTAGTGTACACATTTTCCCATCCTGAACCCCCCTCCCACCTCCTTCCCCATCCCATCCCTCTGGGTCATCCCAGTGCACCAGCCCCCAGCATCCTGTATTGTGCATCGAACCTGGACTGGTGATTCGTTTCATATATGATATTATACATGTTTCAATGCCATTCTCCCAAATCATCCCACCCTCTCCCTCTCCCACAGAGTCAAAAAGACTGTCCTATACATCTGTATCTCTTTTGCTGTCTCGCATACAGGGTTATCATTACCATCTTTCTAAATTCCATATATATGCATTAGTATACTGTATTGGCGTTTTTCTTTCTGGCTTACTTCAATCTGTATAACAGGTTGCAGTTTCATCCACCTCATTAGAACTGATTCAGATGTATTCTTTATAATGGCTGAGTGATACTCCATTGTGTATACGTACCACAGCTTTCTTTTCCATTCTTCCATCTGCTGATGGACATCTAGGTTGCTTCCATGTCCTGCCTATTGTAAACAGTGTTGCGATGAACATTGGGGTACACGTGTCTCTCAATTCTGATTTCCTCAGTGTGTATGCCCGGTAGTGGGATTGCTGGGTCATAAGGCAGTTCTATTTCCAGTTTTTTAAATAATCTCCACACTGTTCTCTATAGTGGCTGTCCTAGTTTGCATTCCCACCAACAGTATAAGAGGGTTCCCTTTACTCCACACCCTCTCCAGCATTTATTGCTTCTAGACTTTTGGATTGCAGCCATTCTGAGTGGCATGAAATGGTACCTCATTGTGGTTTTGATTTGCATTTCTCTGATAATGAGTGATGTTGAGCATCTTCTCATGTGTTTGTTAGCCATCTGTATGTCTTTTTTGGAGAAATGTCTAGTTAGTTCTTTGCCCCATTTTTGATTGGGTCATTTATTTTTCTGGAATTGAGCTTCAGGAGTTACTTGTATATTTTTGAGATTAATTCTTTGTCAGTTGCTTCATTTGCTATTATTTTCTCCCATTCTGAAGGCTGTCTTTTCACCTTGCTTATAGTTTCCTTTGTTGTGCAGAAGCTTTTAAGTTTAATTAGGTCCCATTTGTTTATTTTTGCTTTTATTTCCAGTATTCTGGGAGGTGGGTCATAGAGGATCCTGCTGTGATGTATGTCGGAGAGTGTTTTGCCTATGTTCTCCTCTAGGAGCTCTATAGTTTCTGGTCTTACGTTTAGATCTTTAACCCATTTTGAGTTTATTTTTGTGTATGGTGTTAGAAAGTGTTCTAGTTTCATTCTTTTACAAGTGGTTGACCAGTTTTCCCAGCACCACTTGTTAAAGAGATTGTCTGATCCATTGTGTATTCTTGCCTCCTTTGTCAAAGATAAGGTGTCCATAGGTGCTTGGATTTATCTCTGGGCTTTCTATTTTGTTCCATTGATCTATATTTCTGTCTTTGTGCCAGTACCATACTGTCTTGATGACTGTGGCTTTGTAGCACAGCCTGAAGTCAGGCAGGTTGATTCCTCCAGTTCCATTCTTCTTTCTCAAGATTGCTTTGGCTATTCGAGGTTTTTTGTATTTCCATACAAATTGTGAAATTTTTTGTTCTACTTCTGTGAAAAATACCATTGGTAGCTTGATAAGGATTGCATTGAATCTATAAATTGCTTTGGGTAGTATACTCATTTTCGCTATATTGATTCTTCCAATGCAAGAACATGGTATATTTCTCCATCTATTAGTGTCCTCTTTGATTTCTTTCACCAGTGTTTTATAGTTTTCTATATATAGGTCTTTAGTTTCTTTAGGTAGATATATTCCTAAATATTGTATTCTTTTCATTGCAATGGTGAATGGAATTGTTTCCTTAATTTCTCTATTTTCTCATTAGTGTATAGGAATGCAAGGGATTTCTGTGTGTTGAATTATATCCTGCAACTTTACTATATTCATTGATTAGCTCTAGTAACTTTCTGGTGGCATCTTTTAGGGTTTTCTATGTAGAGGATCATGTCATCTGCAAACAGTGAGAGTTTTACTTCTTCTTTTCCAATTTGGATTCCTTTTATTTCTTTTTCTGCTCTGATTGCTGTGGCCAAAACTTCCAAAACTATCTTGAATAGTAATGGTGAAAGTGGGCACCCTTGTCTTGTTCCTGACTTTAGGGGAAATGCTTTCAGTTTTTCACCATTGAGGATAATGTTTGCTGTGGGTTTGTCATATATAGCTTTTATTATGTTGAGGTATGTTCCTTCTATTCCTGCTTTCTGGAGAGTTTTTTATCATAAGGCTTTCTCTGCATCTATTGAGATAATCATATGGCTTTTATTTTTCCATTTGTTAATGTGGTGTATTACACTGATTGATTTGCAGATATTAAAGGATCCTTGTATCCCTGGGATAAAGCCCACATGGTCATGGTGTATGATCTTTTTAATGTGTTGTTGGATTATGATTGCTAGAATTTTGTTAAGGATTTTTGCATCTATGTTCATCAGTGATATTGGCCTGTAGTTTTCTTTTTTTGTGTGGCATCTTTGTCTGCAGAACGGAGTCTTAAAAAGAGAGAAGTTTCCAAACACCAGGAAACACTCTCACTGTCAAGTCTGTGGTGAGCCTTGGAACCACAGAGGGCAACATAACCAGGAGGAAAAATAAACAAATAATTCAAACCCACAGATTATGTGCCCAACAGTAACTCCACCAGCAGAGAAGCAGCGCAGACGCCTGCACCACTAGCAAGTGGGGGCTGGGCAGGGAGACGTGGGCTGCATTGCTTAGAGTAAGGACTGGGCCTGAATGCCCCGAGGGCAATCTGAGGGAAATAACTTGGGCTAGTAAACCAGACTGTGGGATAGCTACCCTGCAAAAAGCCCTAACCTAAGACATCGCCAAACCTGCTCACAGACAAAGGACTGACTAGAACTACGTGAAAAGCCCTAACCTAAGACACTGTCAGGCCCGCTTACAGAATGAAGGGCTGAACAGAGCCAGCTGGCTGCAGACCAACCCCGTCCGGTGAAAGGCAGCCAGAGCCGGGAGTGGGCAATCACAGCCCCAGAGAGGCATTATCTACCAAACTGCAAGCAGGCTTCTTTGCTAACTAAGATTTCTTGGAGTTCTGGACAGTCAACATCCGCCAGAGAAGTTGCGTCAGTTGTACACTTATAAAACCGAGCGGCAGGGACGGAGGAGGCAATAAGTCACAGTGACCGCACTCGCCAAACACCTCATCATCTGAGCTGCTTGGACCTGGGAAGGGCACAAAACGCAGGCCCAACTGAGTCTGCGCCTCTGAGGACTACCCAAGTGCCTGAACCTGAGCGTCTTAGACCTGGAAGGTGCATGCAGCCCAGGGCTGGCTTCGGACGGTTCCTGGAAGAGCAAACTAGAGCCTGAGCAGTGTGTGCAGAGAGGGCACATGTGCTGTGAGCAGGGGCAGGCCCAGTGTGGCTGAGACACTGCGAGCATACGCCAGTGGTATTTGTTTACAGCGTCCCTCTTTCCCCACAGCACAACTGAACAAGTGAGCCTTAAAAAGTGTCCACCACCGCCCCCTTTTGTCAGGGTGGAAATCAGGCACTGAAGAGACCAGCAAACAGAAGCTAAAACAGAGGGAACCGCCTTGGAAGTGACAGGTGTAATACATTAAAACCCTGTAGTTCGTATCGACTACATAGTAAGGGGCTTATGCTGCTGCTGCTAAGTTGCTTCAGTCGTGTCTGACTCTGTGTGACCCCACAGACGGCAGCCCACCAGGCTCCCCCGTCCCTGGGATTCTCCAGGCAAGAACACTGGAGTGGGTTGCCATTTCCTTCTCCAATGCATGAAAGTGAAAAGTGAAAGTGAAGTCGCTCAATCATGTCCGACTCCCAGCGACCCCATGGTCTGCAGCCCACCAGGGTCCTCCGTCCATGGGATTTTCCAGGCAAGATTACTGGAGTTGGATGCCATTGCCTTCTTCAAGGGGCCTATAGATCTTGAGAAATATAAGCCAGACCAAGGAACTATCTGAAAATGAACTAACCCCACACTGCCCACAACACCACCAGAGAAAGTCCTAGATATATTTTTACTATTTTTACTGTCATTTTTTTAATTAAAAAAATTTTTTTAAGTTCTCTATTACTCCTTTAATTTTCATTTTTATAACCTACTATTACTTTGCAAAAAAAGAGACCCTATTTTTTAAAGCAAACTTCATATATATATATTTTTTATAATTTTTGTGACTTTTTTCCTTTTCTTTAATATTGTATTTTTGAAAATCCAACCTCTACTCTAGATTTCTAATCTTTGCTTTTTGGCATTTGTTATCCATTTTGTACCTTTAAGAACCCAATCTTCAGTATCCATTTTTAATTGGGAGCGAGATTACTGGCTTGACTGCTCTCTCTCCCTTTGGACTCTCCTTTTTCTCCACCAGGTCACCTCTATCTCCTCCCTCCCCCTTCTCTTCTCTACCCAAATCTGTGAATCTCTTTGTGTGTTCTGGACGGTAGAGAACACTTATGGAAATGATTACTGGCTGGATCTGTCTCTCTCCTTTTGATTCCCCCCTTTATCCTCCTGGCCACCTCTGTCTCCTTCCTCCCTCTTCTCTTCTCTGTGTAACTCCCTAAACATCTCTGAGCAGTCCAGACTGTGGAGCACACATAAGGAAGTGATTACTGGCTAGCTTGCTCTCTCCTCTTTTGATTCCACATCATCTCATTCGGGTCACCTCTAACTCCCTCCTCCCTCTTCTCTTCTCCATGTAACTCTGTGAACCTCTCTGGGCGTCCCTCACTGTGCAGAAACTTTTCATCTTTAACCTAGATGTTTTATCAACAGTGCTGTATAGATGGAGAAGTCTTGAGGCTACTGTAAAAATAAAACTGAAAACCAGAAGCAGGAGGCTTAAGTCCAAATCCTGAGAACGCCAGAGAACTCCTGACTCCAGGGAACATTAATCAACAGGAGCTCATCAAATGCCTCCATACCTACACTGAAACCAAGCACTACCCAAGGGCCAACAAGTTCCAGAGCAAGACATACCATGCAAATTCTCCAGCAACATAGGAACACAGCCCTGACCTTCAATATACAGGCTGCCCAAAGTCACTCCAAATGCACTGACATCTTATAACTCATTACTGGACACTTCATTGCACTCCAGAGAGAAGAAATCCAACTCCACCCATCAGAACACCGACACAAGCTTCCCTAACCAGGAAACCTTGACAAGCCACCCGTATGACCCCACCCACAGCAAGGAAACTCTACAATAAAGAGAACTCCACAAACTGCCAGGATACAGAAAGGCCACCCCAAACATAGCAATATAAACAGGATGAAGAGACAGAGGCATACCCAGCAGGTAAAGGAACAGGATAAATACTCACCAAAACAAACAAAAGAGGAAGAGATAGGGAATCTACTGGATAAAGAATTCTGAATATTGATAGTGAAAATGATCCAAAATCTTGAAATCAAAATGGAATCACAGATAAATAGCCTGGAGACAAGGATTGAGAAGATGCAAGAAAGGTTTAACAAGGACCTAGAAGGAATAAAAAAGAGTCAGTATATAATGAATAATGCAATAAATGAGATCAAAAACACTCTGTAGGGAACAAATAGTACAATAATGAAGGCTCAAGATAGGATTAATGAAGTAGATAGAATGGTAGAAATAAATGAATCAGAGAGGAAAAAAGAAAAACGAATTAAAAGAAATGAGGACAAGTTCAGAGACCTCCAAGACAGCATTAAGTGCCCCAACATTCGAATCATAGGAGTCCCAGAAGAAGAAGACAAAAAGGAAGACCATGAGAAAATACTTGAGGAGATAATAGTTGAAAACTTCCCTAAAATGGGGAAGGAAATAATCACCCAAGTCCAAGAAACCCAGAGAGTCCCAAACAGGATAAACCCAAGGCGCAACACCCCAAGACACATATTAATCAAATTAACAAAGGTCAAACACAAAGAACATATATTAAAAGCAGCAAGGAAAAAACAACAAATAACACAAGGGAATTCCCATAAGGATAACAGCTGATCTTTCAATAGAAACTCTTCAGGCCAGGAGGGAATGGCAGGACATACTTAAGGTGATGAAAGAAAATAACCTACAGCCCAGATTCCTGTACCCAGCAAGGATCTCATTCAAATATGAAGGAGAAATCAAAAGCTTTATAGACAAGCAAAAGCTGAGAGAATTCAGCACTACCAAACCAGCTCTCCAACAAATGCTAAAGGATCTTCTCTAAACAGGAAACACAAAAAGGGTGTATAAACTCGAACCCAAAACAATAAAGTAAATGGCAACGGGATCATACTTATCAATAATTACCTTAAATATAAATGGGTTGAATGCCCCAACCTAAAGACAGTCTGGCTGAATGGATACAAAAACATATGTTTTGTACATATACAAAAATATATGTTGTCTACAATAGACCAACCTCAAAACAGAGGACACATACAGACTGAAAGTGAAGGGCTGGAAAAAGATATTTCATGCAAATAGAGACCAAAAGAAAGCAGGAGTAGTAATACTCATATCAGATAAAATAGAATTTAAAACAAAGGCTGTGAAAAGAGACAAAGAAGGCCACTACATAATGATCAAAGGATCAATCCAAGAAGATATAACAATTATAAATATATATGTACCTAACATAGGAGCACCACAATATGTAAGACAAATGCTAACAAGTATGAAAGGGGAAATTAACAATTACATAATGATGGCGGGGGACTTGGGTGATTATTTCCTTCCCCATTTTAGGGAAGTTTTCACTCACACCTATGGATAGGTTAACTAAACAGAAAATTAACAAGGAAACATGAACTTTAAATGATATAGTAGACCAGATAGACCTAACTGATATCTACAGGACATTTCACCTGCTAACAATGAATTTCACCTTCTTCTCAAGTGCACACGGAACCTTCTCCAGCATAGATCACATCCTGGGCCATAAATCTAGCCTTGGTAAATTACAAAAAATTGAAATCATTCCAAGCATCTTTTCTGACCACAATACAGTAAGATTAAATCTCAATTACAGGAGAAAAACTATTAAAAATTCCAACATATGGAGGCTAAATAACATGCTGCTGCATAACCAACAAATCACAGAAAAAATCAAAAAAGAAATCAAAATATGCATAGAAACGAATGAAAATGAAAACACAACAACCCCAATCCTGTGGGACACTGTCATAGCAATACAGGCATACCTCAAGAAAGAAGAAAAAAGTCAAATAAATAACCTAACTCTACACCGAAAGCAACTAGAAAAGGAAGAAATGAAGAACCCTAGGGTTAGTAGAAGAAAAGAAATCTTAAAAATTAGGGCAGAAATAAATGCAAAAGAAACAAAAGAGACCGTGGGAAAAATCAGCAAAGCCAAAAACTGATCCTTTGAAAGGATAAATAAAATTGACAAACCATTAGCCAGACTCATCAAGAAACAAAAGGAGAAAAATCAAATCAATAAAATTAGAAATGAAAATGGAGAGATCACAACAAGACAACACAGAAATACAAAGGATCATAAGAGACTACTATCAGCAGTTATATGCCAATAAAATGGACAACGTGGAAGAAATGGACAAATTCTTAGAAAAGTACAACTTTCCAAAACTGAACCAGGAAGAAATAGAAAATCTTAACAGACCCATCACAAGCGCAGAAGTTGAAACTGTAATCAGAAATCTTCCAGCAAACAAAAGCCCAGGTCCAGATGGCTTCACAGCTGAATTCTACCAAAAATTTAGAGAAGAGATAACACCTATCCTACTCAAACTCTTCCAGAAAATTGCAGAGGAAGGTAAACTTCCAAACTCATTCTATGAGGCCACTATCACCCTAATACCAAAACTTGACAAAGATGCCACAAAAAAAAGAAAACTACAGACCAATATCACTGATGAACATAGATGCAAAAATCCTCAACAAAATTCTAGCAATCAGAATCCAACAACATTAAAAAGATCATACACCATGACCAAGTGGGCTTTATCCCAGAGATACAAGGATCCTTTATTATCCACACATCAATCAATGTAATACACCACATTAACAAATGGAAAAATAAAAGCCATATGATTATCTCAATAGATGCAGAGAAAGCCTTATGATAAAAAACTCTCCAGAAAGCAGGAATAGAAGGAACATACCTCAACATAATAAAAGCTATATATGACAAACCCACAGCAAACATTATCCTCAATGGTGAAAAACTGAAAGCATTTCCCCTAAAGTCAGGAACAAGACAAGGGTGCCCACTTTCACCATTACTATTCAAGATAGTTTTGGAAGTTTTGGCCACAGCAATCAGAGCAGAAAAAGAAATAAAAGGAATCCAAATTGGAAAAGAAGAAGTAAAACTCTCACTGTTTGCAGATGACATGATCCTCTACATAGAAAACCCTAAAGACGCCACCAGAAAATTACTAGAGCTAATCAATGAATATAGTAAAGTTGCAGGATATAATTCAACACACAGAAATCCCTTGCATTCCTATACACTAATGAGAAAATAGAGAAATTAAGGAAACAATTCCATTCACCATTGCAACGAAAAGAATACAATATTTAGGAATATATCTACCTAAAGAAACTAAAGACCTATATATAGAAAACTATAAAACACTGGTGAAAGAAATCAAAGAGGACACTAATAGATGGAGAAATATACCATGTTCTTGGATTGGAAGAATCAATATAGCGAAAATGAGTATACTACCCAAAGCAATTTATAGATTCAATGCAATCCTTATCAAGCTACCAATGGTATTTTTCACAGAAGTAGAACAAAAAATTTCACAATTTGTATGGAAATACAAAAAACCTCGAATAGCCAAAGCAATCTTGAGAAAGAAGAATGGAACTGGAGGAATCAACCTGCCTGACTTCAGGCTGTGCTACAAAGCCACAGTCATCAAGACAGTATGGTACTGGCACAAAGACAGAAATATAGATCAATGGAACAAAATAGAAAGCCCAGAGATAAATCCAAGCACCTATGGACACCTTATCTTTGACAAAGGAGGCAAGAATACACAATGGATTAAAGACAATCTCTTTAACAAGTGGTGCTGGGAAAACTGGTCAACCACTTGTAAAAGAATGAAACTAGAACACTTTCTAACACCATACACAAAAATAAACTCAAAATGGGTTAAAGATCTAAACGTAAGACCAGAAACTATAGAGCTCCTAGAGGAGAACATAGGCAAAACACTCTCCGACATACATCACAGCAGGATCCTCTATGACCCACCTCCCAGAATACTGGAAATAAAAGCAAAAATAAACAAATGGGACCTAATTAAACTTAAAAGCTTCTGCACAACAAAGGAAACTATAAGCAAGGTGAAAAGACAGCCTTCAGAATGGGAGAAAATAATAGCAAATGAAGCAACTGACAAAGAATTAATCTCAAAAATATACAAGTAACTCCTGAAGCTCAATTCCAGGAAAATAAATGACCCAATCAAAAATGGGGCAAAGAACTAACTAGACATTTCTCCAAAAAAGACATACAGATGGCTAACAAACACATGAGAAGATGCTCAACATCACTCATTATCAGAGAAATGCAAATCAAAACCACAATGAGGTACCATTTCATGCCACTCAGAATGGCTGCAATCCAAAAGTCTAGAAGCAATAAATGCTTGGAGAGGGTGTGGAGAAAAGGGTACCCTCTTACACTGTTGGTGGGAATGAAAACTAGTACAGCCACTGTGGAGAACAGTGTGGAGATTCCTTAAAAAACTGGAAATAGAACTGCCTTATGAGCCAGCAATCCCACTGCTGGGCGTACACACAGAGGAAAACAGAATTGAAAGAGACACGTGTATCCCAATGTTCATTGCAGCGCTGTTTATAATAGCCAGGACATGGAAGCAACCTAGATGTCCATCAGCAGATGGAAGAATGGAAAAGAAAGCTGTGGTACGTATACACAATGGAGTATTACTCAGCCATTAAAAAGAATACATTTGAATCAGTTCTAATGAGGTGGGTAAAACTGCAACCTGTTATACAGAGTGAAGTAAGCCAGAAAGAAAAACACCAATACAGTATACTAATGCATATATATGGAATTTAGAAAGATGGTAATGATAACCCTGTATGTGAGACAGCAAAAGAGACACAGATGTATAGAACAGTCTTTTGGGACTCTGTGGGAGAGGGAGATGGTGGGATGATTTAGAAGAATGGCACTGAAACATGTATAATATCATATATGAAACGAGTTACCAGTCCAGGTTCAATGCATGATACTGGATGCTTGGGGCTTGTGCACTGAGACGACCCAGAGGGATGGTACGGGGAGGGAGGAGGGAGGGGGGTTTAGGATGGGAACACGTGTATACCTGTGGCGGATACATGTTGATGTATGGCAAAACCAATACAATGTTGTAAAGTAATTAGCCTCCAGTTAAAATAAATAAATTTATTTGAAAAAAAAAAAGACTCCCTTCCCGGGACAGAGCTCCATCCCTACCTCTTTTGTCTCTCTTTTTGTCTTTTATATTTTTTTGCTACCCTCTTTCAAAGACAATGGGCTGCTTTTCTGGGTGCCTGATGTCCAAATAGGAAAAGGAGTACGTCAAGGCTGTATATTGTCACCCTGCTTATTTAACTTATATGCAGAGTACATCATGAGAAACGCTGGACTGGAAGAAAAACAAGCTGGAATCAAGATTGCCAGGAGAAATCTCAATAACCTCAGATATGCAGATGACACCACCCTTATGGCAGAAAGTGAAGAAGAACTAAAAAGCCTCTTGATGAAAGTGAAAAAGGAGAGTGAAAATGTTGGCTTAAAGCTCAACATTCAGAAAACGAAGATCATGGCATCTTGTCCCATCACTTCATGGGAAATAGATGGGGAAACAGTGGAAACAGTGTCAGACTTTATTTTTGGGGGTTCCAAAATCACTGCAGATGGTGATTGTAGCCATGAAATTAAAAGACGCTTACTCCTTGGAAGGAAAGTTATGACCAACTTAGATAGCATATTCAAAAGCAGAGACGTTACTTTGCCAACAAAGGTCCACATATTTCAAAGCTATAGGTATAATGCTCAAAGCATTCTTCCAGTTGAGACCACAGGACAAATTGTTGCATTGTTTTAACATGAAGAATGGCTCGAGTAAATGTTAGTGTTAGTCGCTTAGTAGTGTCCAACTCTGCCACCCCATGGACTGTAGTCCACCAGGCTCCTCTGTACATGGGATTTTCCAGGCAAGAATACTGGAGTGGGTTGTCACTTCCTTCTCCAGGGGATCTTCCCAACCCAGGGATCAAACCCAGCTCTCCTTCATTGCAGGCAGATTCTTTACCATCTGAGGCATGAGGAAAGGCCCAAATATTAAAAGGTGGACTTTATAAACTGGGATGTGAGGAGGAATTATGAGCAATAATTCCTTCACTTAAGAAAAATTCTCTTTGTTAAACAGTTTTAAACCTTAAATTGGAGATTTTCACTGGTTAGAAGGGAATGTTATTTCACCAACTTGTAAGAACAAATATACAAAAACAAGAGTCCAGATCCACAATAATCCTAACTTCTAATCATTTGTATTCCATTTTAAAGGAGATAGGTCAGATTATTTTGTGCAAACCAACAAAAATTTAACCATAGTATTTTATTTTAAACATCGGTTTTCTTATACATGACAGTATTAGTTCCTGTACTTATTGATAGTCATTAACTAAATTCAAGACCTATTCACCTTTGACCAATTATTGAAGAAATGTTTTCCAAAGAACAGAGGAATTAACAAACATATTTAAAGTATTCATATGATTTCTTGGTACTTTATATCATAGTTATTGCTAAAACATATAAAATGTTTGCCCTTCAAGTTCTTTTCCTCTTGTTATAATTTTTTAAATTGAAGTGTCATGGATTTACAATGTTGTGCCAATTTCTGTTGTACAACAAAGTTAATGTTAAACACATATATGGATTCTTTTTATGTATATATTTTCCATTATGATCTATCACAGGATATTGAATACAGGTTCCTGTGCTATGCAGAAGGACCTTGCTGTTTATCCATCCCATATATAATCATTTAATCTGCTAATCCCACACTCCCAAGTCCTTTCTTCCCCTACCCCTCTCTCCTTTGGCAACCAAAAGTTTATTCCCTATGAGTCTGTTTGTTTTGTAGATAGGTTCATTTGCGCCAAATTTTAGATTCCATATATAAGTAACATCATACAGTATTTGTCCTTCTCTTTGACTTACTTCACTAGTATGATAATCTTTAGTCATCTCTATGTTGCTGCAAATGGCATTATTTCATTCTTCATGATGGCTGAGTAGTAATTCCCTTGTGTATATTCATCAAAGATATTGACCTGTAATTTTCCTTTTTGGTGGTGTCTTTTTCTAGTTTTGGTGTCAGAGTGATGATGGCTTCATAGAATGTCATTGGGAGTGTTCCCTCCTCTTCAATTTTTGGAAGAGTTTGAAAAGTATTGGTATGACTTCCATGTTTGGTAGAATTTCCCTTTGAAGCCATCTGGAACTGGACTTTTGTTTGTAGGGTTTTTTTGTATCATTATTATTGCTACAGATTCTATTTCACTTATAGTGATCAGTCTGCTCAAATCATCTGTTTATTCTTGATTCAGTTTTGATGGGCTTTATCTTTCTAGAAAGTTGTCCATTTTTTCTAGATTGTCAATTTTGTTGGCATATAATTGATCATGGTGATCTCTTAGGGTTTTTTGTTTTTCTGTGGTATCAGTTGAGAGTTCTCCTTTTTAATTTCTTATTTGATTTGGGTTCCCTCTTTTCTTGTTGGTGAGCCTGGTCTGAGGTTTGCCAAATTTATTTACCATTTCAAAGAACCAGGTCTTGGTTTTATTGATTTTTTCTATATTTTTAAATCTCTATTTCATTTATTTCCTCCCTGATCTTTATTACTTCCTTCCTTCTACTGTCTTTAAGTTTTGTTTGTTCTTTTTCTGAATCTTTTAGATGGTAGGTTTGGTTGTTAACTTGAGACTTTTCTTTTTTTTTTTTTTCCTGAAGGCCTGTAGTGTTATGAAAATCCCTCTAAGAATTTCTTTTGCTGCATGCCATAGATTTTTTTGGTTGTGTTTACATTGTAATTTCTCTGAAGGTATTTTTTAATTTCCTTTTTGATTTCTTTGTTGACTCATTGGAATTTTAGTAACATGTTGTTTAGTCTCCAAAATAGGCATTTTTTTTTCCTCATTTCCTGTGGTTAATTTCTAATTTCATACCATTATGTTCAGAGGGGAGAAGGAAATAGCAACCCACTCCAGTATTCTTGCCTGGAGAATCCTGTGGACAGAGGAGCCTGGTGGGCTGCTGTCCATGGGGTCGCACAGTCAGACACGACTGAAGTGACTTAGCATGCATGCATGCATTGGAGAAACAAATGGCAACCCACTCCAATATTCTTGCCTGGACAATCCTGTGGACAGAGGAGCCTGGTGGGCTGCTGTCCATGGGGTCACACAGAGTCAGACATGACTGAAGCGACTTAGCATGTGTGCATGGTCAGAGGAGAGGCTTGAAATTTCTTAAATCTGTTAAGGTTAGTTCTGTATCCAAGTATGTGGTCAATCCCAGAGAATGTTCCATATATCCTTGAAAAGTATTTGTATTCTGGGTTTTTTTTTAATGTAATATCCTGAATATATCAATTAAATCTAACTATTCTATTGTATCATTTAATATCTGTTACCATATTAATTCTCTGTCTGGAAGATCTGTCCATTGATGTGTTCAGTTCAGTCACTCCGTCGTATCCGACTCTCTGTGACCCCATGAACCGCGGCACGCCAGGCCTCCCTGTCCATCACGGTCTGCTGGAGTCGACCCAAACCCATGTCCATTGAGTTGGTGATGCCATCCAGCCATCTCATCCTCTGTTGTCGCCTTTTCCTCCTGCCCTCAATCTTCCCCAGCATCGGGGTCTTTTCAAATGAGTCAGCTCTTCCAATCAGTTCAGTTCAGTTCAGTTCAGTCGCTCAGTCGTGTCCGACTCTGCGACCCCAAGAATCACAGCACGCCAGGCCTCCCTGTCCATCACCATCTCCCAAAGTTCACTCGAACTCACGTCCATCGAGTTGGTGATGCCATCCAGCCATCTCATTCTCTGTCATCCCCTTTTGCTCCTGCCCCCAATCCCTCCCAGCATCAGAGTCTTTTCTAATGAGTCAACTCTTCACATCAGGTGGCCAAAATATTGGAGTTTCAGTTTCAACATCAGCCCTTCTATGAACACCCAGGACTGATCTCCTTTAGGATGGACTGGGTGGATCTCCTTGCAGTCCAAGGGACTCTCAAGAGTCTTCTCCAATACCACAGTTCAAAAGCAGGAATTCTTCAGCGCTCAGCTTTCTTTATAGTCCAACTCTCACATCCATACATAACTATTGGAAAAATCACAGCCTTGACTAGACAGACCTTTGTTGACAAAGTAATGTCTCTGCTTTTTAATATGATATCTAGGTTGGTCATAACTTTCATTCCAAGGAGTAAGTGTCTTTTAATTTCATGGCTGCAGTCACCATCCGCAGTGATTTTGGAGCCCCAAAAAATAAAGTCTGACACTGTTTCCCCATCTATTTCCCATGAAGTGATGGGACCAGATGCCATGATCTTTATTTTCTAAATGTTGAGCTTTAAGTCAACTTTTTAACTCTCCTCTTTCACTTTCATCAAGAGACTCTTTAGTTCCTCTTCACTTTCTGCCATAAGGGTGGTGTCATCTGCATAGCTGAGGTTATTGATATTTCTCCCAGCAATTTTGATTCCAGCTTGTGCTTCTTCCAGCCCAGCATTTCTCATGAGGTACTTTGCACATAAGTTAAATAAGCAGGATAACAATATACAGCCTTGATGAACTCCTTTTCCTATTTGGAACCAGTCCGTTTTTCCATGTCCAGTTCTAACTGTTGCTTCCTGACCTGCATATAGGTTTCTCAAGAGGCAGATCAGGTGGTCTGACATTCCCATCTCCTTCAGAATTTTCCACAGTTTATTGTGATCCACACAGTCAAAGGCTTTGGCATAGTCAATACAGCAGAAATAGATGTTTTCTGGAACTCTCTTGCTTTTTCGATGATCCAGCAAATGTTGGCAATTTGATCTCTGGTTCCTCTGCCTTTTCTAAAGCCAGGTTGAACATCAGGAATTTCACATTTCACACATTGCTGAAGCCTGGCTTGGAGAATTTTGAGCATTACTTTACTAGTGTGTGAGATGAGTGCAACTGTAGGGGAGTTTGAACATTCTTCAACACTGCCCTTTTTGGGGATTGGAATGAAAACTGACCTTTTCCAGTCCTGTGGCCACTGCTGAGTTTTCTAAATTTGCTGACATATAGTAAAGCACGTTCACAGCATTATCTTTTAGGATTTGAAATAACTCCAGTGGAATTCCATCACCTCCACTAGCTTTGTTCGTAGTGATGCTTCCTAAGGCCCACTTGACTTCACATTCCAGGATGTCTGGCTCTAGGTGAGTGATCATACCATTGTGATTATCTTGGTCGTGAAGATCTTTTTTTGTACAGTTCTTCTGTGTATTCTTGCCACCTCTTCTTAATATCTTCTGCTTCTGTTAGGTCCATACCATTTCTGTTCTTTATTGAGCCCATCTTTGCATTAAATGTTCCCTTGGTATCTCTAGTTTTCTTGAAGAGATCTCTAGTCTTTCCCATTCTGTTGTTTTCCTCTATTTCTTTGTATTGATCGCTGAGGAAGGCTTTCTTATCTCTCCTTGCTATTCTTTGGAACTCTGCATTCAGATGCCTATATCTTTCCTTTTCTCCTTTGCTTTTCACTTCTCTTCTTTTCGCAGCTATTTGTAAGACCTCCTCAGACAGCCATTTTGCTTTTTTGCATTTCTTTTCCATGGGGATGGTCTTGATTCCTGTCTCCTGTACAGTGTCACAAACCTCTGTCCATAGTTCATGAGGCACTCTATCAGATCTAGTCCTTTAAATCTATTCCTTACTTCCACTGTATAATTGTAAGGGGTTTAATCTAGGTCATACCTGAATGGTCTAGTGGTTTTCCCCACTTTCTTCAATTTAAGTTTGAATTTGGCAATAAGGAGTTCATGATCTGAGCCACAGTCAGCTCCAAGTCTTGTTTTTCTGACTGTATAGAGCTTCTTCATCTTTGGCTGCAAAGAATATAATCAATCTGATTTCGGTGTTGACCATCTGGTGTTGTCTGTGTGTGGAGTCTTATCTTGTGTTGTTGGAAGAAGATGTTTGGTATGACCAGTGTGTTCTCTTGGCAGAACTCTATTAGCCTTTTCCCTGTTTCATTCTATACTCCAAGGCCAAATTTGTTGTTACTCCAGGTGTTTCTTGACTTACTACTTTTGCATTCCAGTCCTCTATAATGAAAAGGACATCTCTTTGGGGTGTTAGTTCTAGGAGGTCTTGTAAGTCTTCATAGAACCGTTTATCTTCAGCTTCTTCAGCATTACTGGTCAGGGCATAGAGTTGAATTACTGTGATAGTAAATGGTTTGCCTTGGAAATGAACGAGATCATTCTGTCGCTTTTGAGATTGCATCCACATACTGCATTTCAGATTCTTTTGTTGACTATGATCGCTACTCCATTTCTTCTAAGGAATTCTTGCCTGCAGTAGTAGATATTATGGTCACCTGTGTTAAATTCACCGATTTCAGTCCATTTTAGTTCGCTGATTCCTAAAATGTCAGTGTTCACTTTCCTGTCTCGTTTGACCACTTGCAATTTGCCTTCATTCCTGGACCTATGAATCAATATTGGAAGTTCCTATGCAATATTGCTCTTTACAGCATTGGACATTACTTCCATCACCAGTCACATCCACAACTGGGTGTTGTTTTTGCTTTGGCTCTGTCTCTTCATTCTTTCTGGAGTTAGTTCTCCACTGATCTAGCAGCCATAATGAAGTGTCTAATCAAAGGAGTATTACAAGGGATGATGAAGCATCAGGAAACCATTACCAGAGTTGGGAAAGAGCTATAATCTTAAAGGCCACTCAACACGACCTTTGGACATGGAAGAATTCAGTTACTAAGAAAACACAGTGAAGCTGGGTTGGGCAGAGATAAATACCTTGACCACCTCTCATTCTACTATCTTCCAGTCTTCTGGTGCCTCTCATTGGTCAAACCTAACTGGAAACCCAGAGCACAGTGAAGATTGAATGATGGCAAACTCCAGAAGTCAACCCCTGAAATGCACATCAAGGCAGGAAAGAGTAGAGAATGAATCCAGATGGAGGACCAGAGACAAATAACCAGCAGACAAGCACAGTGCCTACCATCTCCTTCATTCACTTAAACAGCATTTTGCATGCCAGGGACTATTCTCAGGGTATAGGGGATCATAAGACAGGAAAAGATGCTCATTTTCATGGTGTTTTCATTCTCCTTGGGAAGACAGGTGGTAACACAATATCCACACAAGACTATTTCAAATGGTAGATGCAATGAAGGAAAGGAGTATTATGACTCTAACATATATGAGGTGATGGCAGAAGAACTTAAAGCGAGTAAGAAGAAGAAAGGAATAACAAGAAAGCTTTTCAAGAGGAAAGGGAAGAATACTGAAACGAGAGATCAGCCAAGAAAGACTGTAAGCTTCTGAGGTTGAAACCAGTTTGTTTTATTCAAGAGAGAGATTGTGACTGAAGGAAGGGTCGTAGGAGAATAAGTAGTAATGTAGGCAAAGGCTAGATCATAATGGTCTTTGTAGGCCAGGCAAGGAGTTGGGTGTTTTTGCGAAAGCAGCAGAAAGGTTTTAGGCAGAGGGTGGGAAGTTAGGGTGTTTGCAGGTTAAGACATATCTAGTTTCCATTTGTAAAATATAAGTTTCATAATTTCACAATTTATTGAAAAATAAATTGTAGTAAGACAAGAATGGAAATGTCCCATTATAGTTTACACTGCCCTGACCAGAGTTCCCATCTTCAGAAGTGGTATTTCCAAAGTGGTGGCACTGTCTGGATTACGATGGGCACCTGATACAAGAGTGGCTCAACCACAGGCTTGTTGGCAGACCATGGCATGGCTTACAGCTATGAGCTCTTGCAACTGAATTGTGCTCCTCTGAAATGCAGATTATAGGATAAGAAAAGGGTTAACTAGCACTCAGTAGTGTGAGAAGTGATCAAAGAGGCACAGAAAAACAGATACAATGGGAAGACTGCTACTGCTACTGCTAAGTCACTTCAGTCGTGTCTGACTCTGTGCGACCCCATAGATGGCAGCCCACCAGGCTCCCCCATCCCTGAGATTCTCCAGGCAAGAACACTGGAGTGGGTTGCCATTTCCTTCTCCAATGCATGAAAGTGAAAAGTGAAAGTGAAGTCGCTCAGTCGTGTCTGACTCTTGGCGACCCCATGGACTGCAGCCTACCAGGCTCCTCCGTCCATGGGATTTTCCAGGCAAGAGTACTAGAGTGGGGTGCCATTGCCTTCTCCACAATGGGAAGAAAAGAACAGCTTTTCTTTAGAGGTGCCTCAGTTCCTAATAGCTGCTCATGCTGCTGCTGCTGCTAAGTCACTTCAGTCGTGCCCGACTCTGTGCGACCCCATAGATGGCAGCCCACCAGGCTCCCCCGTCCCTGGGATTCTCCAGGCAAGAACACTGGAGTGGGTTGCCATTTCCTTCTCCAGTGCATGAAAGTGAAAAGTGAAAGTGAAGTTGCTCAGTCATGTCCGACTCTCAGCGACCCCATGGACTGCAGCCCACCAGGCTCCTCTGTCCATGGGATTTTCCAGGCAAGAGTACTGGAGTGGGATGTCATTGCCTTCTCCGAATAGCTGCTCATATATGTATATAAATACTCCTGCTTCCAACCCTTTTAATTAAAGTGGCTTTTTGGTCTCACTTTCTTGCATGCAAAATAATTTAATGAGTACAGTAGTGTCCCCAAGGTTTCACTGTTCTCATTCACTAAGAAGTGACAAAGATTTACTCTGAGACAAACAACAAAACCCCTCAAATCTCAGTTACTTAAAACAACCAAAGTTGCCTTCTCACTCACTCTAAATAGTCCATCACAAGGTGGATGCAACACTATTCTGCATTATCCTTCCAAGACCAAGATTAATACAGCAAATACTCTGGAACATTGTTGATTGCCATGGCAAAGAGAAAAAGAGTTCTCGAAGGTCTTGCATCAACAATTAAATGCTGTGTTCATAATTCAAGGGCACAATGAGACATGTATCTCATCCCAACTGCAAGGAGACTGGGAAATGCAATTTTACCATGAACCTGAAAGACAACAGAAGATATTTGGCACATCCACCACCATTCACTCATCCAAACCATGGCTTAACTGCTTTCTACATACCAATGTCAAAATTTCTAGGAGAGGTGCCCCATTTTCTCTCTTTATCCACATTGTCAACCATCTACCAACATGCCACAACTGGATGATATCCTAGACATTTCCAGTTTCACCTTTCTCACAACTTTCTGTACTTTCACCTTTCTCAGAAACTTTCTGTACTTTTTCTCTTGGTCATTGGCTCCATTATCTATCCACTACCTCAAATAGAAAACCCAGGTATTAGCTTTGACTCTTTCTCTCTCCTAACACCAATCGGTGGCCAAGCCTATAGCTTCTAATTTATCCCCATCCTACTAACTCCATAACCATTACCTTACTTTAGTCCCTCCTGGATTCTTCCCCAAACAATTGTTAGCCTCCTGTCTGGCTTTCTTATCCTCCCCTGTAAACTGTAACTTATTCATTCAGAAAAACATATAGAGTGCTGTTTCTTTACTTATTAAGATTAAATAAGTAATGGGCCCACGTTAAGGAAATTCAGTCTAAAGAGGGAAACAGTGATGCAAACAAAAAATCTCAACATAATGGACAAATATAATAACTAAGTAGAAGGAAGAGTGAGAATGGGAACGAAACAACAAACTGGGTGTGACTGGGTGATGGAAAGGTAGTGTTGGAAGTTTCTAGAAAGGAAGTAAAACTTTAGCTAAACAAGGGAGCTGCTCCTCCACGTGAACTACAGGAATTAAAAAAGGTGAGGCAGCTTGTGCCTAATACCTTTGAAAAACTTTAACTGACTCTGGCCAAACCCAATGGCTTGAGAGGAATGACATGGAAGAGAAAGCAGGTACCTAATCAGTAGGTCTCAAAGTGTCCTGGTGGCTGTTTGGCGGGTAAATGGGTGGAAGATCGTCCACTGAGACAAGAAACTCAAAGAGCAAATCTATGGGGAACAACACTTTAGACTATGAGATATCTTCTCACGGCTGAATACTGATTCCAGGCATAGTGCCAAGTATGTTTATTATTTTATTTAATCCTCACAACAGTTTTATGAGGTAAAATTGTACTATCATCTTCATTTTGCAGTTTAAAAACAAATACTGAGATTCAGGGGTTGATGACTTGACCAGTTACTAAGTCCTTTTTGCACCAGAGTATGCTGAGTTTGAGGTACCTACAGAAATTCCATCTGGGTGTGTCCACAGGCTGGAGTGCAAGAGAAGGACAGGAAGAGATAGACTTGGGGGTTACACCAAGTGGGATCAAGTCTATGAGCTCAGATGAGAGGGCTCGGCGAGTTCTAAACAGGGAAAAGGAAAGAGCGCCTGAGGAACACTAACCTTAGAGTCTAGGCAAAAAGAAGAAAGGAAAGCAGAATGAGGAGTCATCTGTTACGGCTAATCCTTGAGAATGTTCTTCGGTGTATCTTTTTGAGAAGTCTATAGCCTAGGTGTCTGGCGCTCAATTAAAGACTTCTGGGGTCAGAAGTGGTATTCTGTCGAGGTTGGGTTTTAATACCTAATTCCTTAAGTTCCTTAAGTACCAAATGATGACCTGAAACCTGCACGGAGATTTCACTACCTGGGGAGGTAAAAATGAGTAAATCCTCCTTAAAGCAGATGAAGAACTCCTTTTCCTCTAATACCACCACAGTAGCTGTGGATATAAACGATCAGAGGTTACTGCAGAAACAGTCAACAGGTATTGGGCAAGAATCCAAGCGGCTGGCTGACTGGGACGGGGCCTCTCACTGCCCTGACAGGCAGGCACGCATGCGCCTCCTAGGAAGGCTGGGAAGGCCCGCAGGGTTCCTCGCGCGTCACCCAACTCTCCACCTCACTGCAGCCCCTCTCCTTCCCTGGCGCCCCCAGTCTCTGCTGTTTCTCCTCTCAGCGGCTCTCTCAGCGCCTCAGCCCTCCAGACGCCGCCGCCGCTACCCAGCCTCCTTATTACCCTGGCGGGGGCGGGGCCAAATATAGCTCGCGCCAGGCCCCGCCCCCGCGCGCTGACGCCCCGCCCCCTCGGCCCCCGGAGAGGCGGCCTCCGCCTGTGTGGCGTCGGGAGTTTTCTCTCTCTTCACGGCGTCATCCTTCCGTCAGCGAGCCCTCAGCCTTTTCTCCCTGAGGCCCTCTCCTGCCCCTCGAGAGAACGCGGCGAGTCAGGCCACGCGCGCGGGGCGCCATGAAGGCCCGCCGCGTGACGAGCGCGGCCGCCGCGGCGGCGGAGGCGCAAGCCGGTTGAGGAGGGCCCGGCGCTGGGCCGAGGCATGTGGAGCGCCGGCGGCAGCCTGCTCCAGTCGCTGCCCCGGCTTCTGCAGTACGCCGCCGCCCTTCCGGGCCACGCCGAGCCGCCGCCGCCGGCCGGCTGGGCCCTACCGCGGGCGGCCGGCGGGGACGGCCCGGCGGAGCGCCTGCCCCCGCGCGGGGGCGGGGCGAGCGCGGCGGCGGCGGCGGCCGCCCCGGGGACGCTACTCGGCGCCTGTCTGGAGCGCCACGCTCCGCCCGACGCCTCAGAGCTGCCGGGGCCGGGCGGGGCGTTAGCGGGCGGCCCCGGGGGCGGCGGCGTGGTGGTCGACGTGGCCGAGGTGAGAAGCTGGCGCTGCTGCTGCCTCGGCAGCACCTGTTGGTGCCGGAGCCTGGTGCTGGTCTGTGTGCTGGCCGCCGTGTGCTTCGCTTCCCTGGCCCTGGTCCGCCGCTACCTGCAGCACCTCTTGCTCTGGGCCGAGAGCCTCGACTCGCTGCTGGGGGTCCTGCTCTTCGTCGTGGGCTTCATCGTGGTCTCGTTCCCTTGCGGCTGGGGCTACATCGTGCTCAACGTGGCGGCCGGCTACCTGTACGGCTTCGTGCTGGGCATGGGGTTGATGGTGGTGGGCGTCCTCATTGGCACCTTCATCGCCCACGTGGTCTGCAAGCGGCTGCTCACCGCCTGGGTAGCCGCCAGGATCCAGAGTAGCGAGAAGCTCAGCGCCGTCATCCGCGTCGTGGAGGGGGGCAGCGGCCTCAAAGTGGTGGCGCTGGCCAGGCTCACCCCCATACCTTTCGGGCTGCAGAACGCAGTGTTCTCGGTGAGTGGCATGCCGCTGGGCTGTTCTCCCAAGTATTTTTGTTTGTTTGTTTTGAGCGATCTTGGGGCGGCCCTGGGAGGGCGCTCCGTCCTGTGGAATGCTGGCAGAGGAGTGAGATTAACAGAAGTGGAAATTACTTTCTGACGTACCCTGAGAAATTTCAAACAGATAAAGCCAATCTGTGTCGGGCTCCCTCAGTAGGAGATTTGGTAGAGAAAGAACTACTCCTTTTTTGACATATGAGTTTAGTTAAAAATGACCCCTCTTAACTATGAAAGGAGAGGAGTAGAAATATCTTTTTTTTTTTTTTTTAGAAATACCTATTTTAAACATTTGTTATCTTATTCTGTAGCAGCTGTCGCACCCGTCAGGGAATAAATAAAGGCTGGCTTTCCTTCTAACTTGCCAAAATGCATCCAGTATTTTAGCTCAAGTTTTTAACAATGTGTGACTAAAGGAAGAGTTTGGGTAAATAGAGGAGAAAGTAGACTCTATTTTGGAGTTTCCTAAAATTTTTAATACGATTTTTTTTCCATCAAGTAATTTGCTTTTTTAATACAGTGTAATAAGGAGGGAAGCCTCCTTTTTACCTTTCTTTGGAGGAACTTCATTTTAAAATCACTTGGTAGTGGATAAAACAAAATTGGACAGATAACCTTTTTCCCAATTGTGAATATATTTATCTTTTTATACACCTTGTACACTTTTTTTTTGGGTCTTGTATTCATATCCTTTGCTTATTCAGTTAAGGTGTTTCTAACTAATGTACATCGCGTTGTAAATGATTGAGTAATGGAAACACTGCTAGTAAATGATTGAAGAATGGAACTCTGCTATGGAGAAAAAAAAGGGGAAAAAAAGATCCAGTATTTACAAACTTAGTGTCTTCAGCGCATGCTGTATGCTAAGTCACCTCAGTCGTGTCCATGGACTGTAGCCTACCAGGTTCCTCTGTCCATGAGATTCTCCAGGCAAAAATGCTAGAGTAGGTTGCCATTCCCTTCTCCAGGGTATCTTCCTGACTCAGGGATCGAACCTGTGTCTCTCATGTCTCCTGCGTTGACAGGCAGGTTCTTTACCACTGGCTATGTGCCCTTGCTGTCCTCTTTTTTAAGGTGAAGGGGTTAAACTAGTTACTGTGTTCTTCAAATTCAGCGATTCTGAAGTTCAAAGAATTTTCATATAGATGCCCAGAAACTCAACCCTTCAACTAGACCTAAAAAAAACTGAAGAATTTTAGCATTCAAATCCACAGGAATCAATATATATTAGTGAACCTGATAACTTTGTTTGAAAAATAAATTATCTCTAGAAACTTTCTCATTTTGTTTTATGTTAAGAATATTTCTAACCAACCTACCCTTTTCTTTTTAAATGCCTTTTGCAAATGTCATGTTGATTCTAGGCAACTGCAGCAATGACTAGAATGAGGCTTGTGGCAACATGGAAATAGATAAGTTTTCTGTACATGGAAAGTTTGATGTTTACAGGTGGTTTAGTATGTTCTCTTCCTTAATTTTTTACCTTTTCACAGCTTCCTATAAGCTTGAATTTTGACCCAGCCTTGGCTAATAATTGATCAAATATCCTTAAACTTTGAAAGAGGGTTGGGACTAAGGAACCTGAATAGTTTCATTCTGTTAGTTTGCATCTTCTCCAGTATATTTCCTTGTGCATTTTCGTGTCTACCAACTGTGTGCCGACTGTCCTGGACTGCTTCCACATGTTATTTCTAATCTTTAAACTAGCTCTACAGATAGTGATTATATGTATATTATAGATTATTATCTAATAGTCCAGAACGCAGGGCTGATGATCTGAAATTCTGCTGTCCCCATAGAATTCACCATAGAATCTGAATCTGTTGACTCTCGGTCAAGTTGCTTATCCTCTTTATGGTTCGCTGTCTTATATGTAAAATGGGAAAGTAATGTTACCTACTTCATAGGATTGTTGAGACGATTGCATAAATAAGTGCTACTAAGCCTAGAATAACAGTCTGGCTTTTGTCATCATTCAGTTCAGTTCAGTCACGTCCAACTCTTTGTAACCCCATGAACCGCAGCACTCCAGGCCTCCCTGTCCATCACCAACTCCCAGAGTTTACCCAGACTCATGTCCATTGAGTCGGTGATGCCATCCAACCATCTCATCCTCTGTCGTCTCCTCCTCCTCCTGCCTTCAGTCTTTCCCAGCATCAGGGTCTTTTCACATGAATGAGCTCTTCGCATCAGATGGCCCAAGGATTGGAATTTCAGCTTTAACATTAGTCCTCCCCATGAACACCCAGGACTGATCTCCTTTAGGATGGACTGGGTGGATCTCCTTGCAGTCCAAGGGACTCTCAAGAGTCTTCTCCAACACCACAGTTCAAAAGCATCAATTCTTCAGCACTCAGCTTTCTTTATAGTCCAACTCTCACATCCATACATGACTACTGGAAAAACCATAGCCTTGACTAGACAGACCTTTGTTGACAAAGTAATGTCTCTGCTTTTGAATATGCTATCTAGGTTGGTCATAACTTTCATTCCAAGGAGTAAGCGTCTTTTAATTTCATGGCGTCATTACTGTTGTTATTATCCAGGATCACCTAGGTACTAAATAATGGTTTGCAGATAGAGTTTAACCCATGACTCCATTTCTTCATTTTATATTTTGTCCTGGATATATAATGTGGGCTCATTATAATTTGTTAATTAAAATTAAATAAGTTTTTAAAAATAATCAAATATGTTAAACATATAATTTATACTTTGTACTTGGAAATAATTTAAGGTAATTAATTGAAAACGAACTTGACAAGAGGCAGTTTTCAGTTTGGCCTTGTGGGGGTCAAGAGAAAAGAAGGAAAAAAGAATACTGGCCTCTTGAAATAGGTATTATTGGCATAGTTTAACTGAGGAAGACATGGAGGCATCCAGGAGCTTGTTCAGGATCACCCAGCTACCAAGTGGTGGTGGTGGTGGTTCAGTAGCTCAGTCATATCTGACTCTTTGTGACCCCACGTACTGCAGCATGCCAGGCTCCTCTGTCCTTCACTGTCTCCTGGAGTTTGCTCACATTCCTGTCCATTGAGTCAGTGATGCTGTCTAACCATATCATTTTCTCCCATCCCCTTCTCCTTTTGCCTTCAATCTTTCCCAGCATCAAGGTCTTGATGAGTTGGCTTTTCATATCAGGTGGCCAAAGTATAGAAGTTTCATCTTCAGCATCAGTCCTTCCAATGGATGTTCAAGATTGATTTCCTTTAGGACTGACTGGTTGATCTCCTTGTAGTCCAGAGGATTCTCAAGAGTCTTCTCCAGCACCACAATCCAGGTTCCTATGTAATGCTGTTCTTTACAGCATTGGACTTTACTTTTACCGCCAAACACATCCACAGCTGAGTGTCGTTTCCACTTCAACACCTTATTCTTTCTGGAATTATGAGTTATTGCCCTCCTCTCTTCCCAGTAGCTTACTGGACTCCTTAAATGGCAACCCACTCCAGTACTCTTGCCTGGAAAATCCCATGGACAGAGGGAGCTGGTAGGCTGCAGTCGGTGGGGTCGCAAAGAGTTGGATACAACTGAGCGACTTCACTTTCTTTCTTCTCTCTCTAACCTGGGGCGCTCATCTTCCATTATCCTGTCTTTCTGCCTTTTCATCCTGTTTATGGGGTTCTCGCAGTAAAAATACGGGAGTGGTTTGCTGTTTCCTCCTTCAGTGAGCCACGTTTTGTCAGAAGTCTTCACTGTGACCCGTCCATCTTGGGTGGCCCTGCACAGCAGGCTCACAGCTTCACTGAGCCCCTTTGCCTTGACAAGAGTGTGATCCATGAAGAGTTGTCGAAGGACCAAGTGGTGGAGCTGAGCTATAAACCCCAGATTATCTAAAAAAGTTCACGATACTGTGTCAAACTCTCACTCTTGGCCTTAAGCAAGGTGGCTTGTGGACCCATTGGATATAGTCTGTTACATCTTATTCTTTTCTCTTTTTAGCTATCTACATAATAAATAGCTCCTGCAACTGGAACTGTTTACTGAATTCACCCAGGGTATGTGAGTGAAAAGAAAGCTTAGTTAATGCTGATTTTTGTTTTAGCTTGGCTTTCACTTCTGCCTTCTAGAACCTCTTTCTGATTCTATCCTTTCTGTCCTCATACCCCTCTGGCTACCCAAAGGTGCCCCCTTTCCAGGCGTATTTCTTTTTCTTCTTCCCTACCTATCTTTTAAAATTATCCTCCCTCCTCTCCATTCCAGTTAAAATTCATCTTCAGTGTCCACGATTGGCCTTTAATCAATGCTCACAAGGAAGGGTAGTGGTCATGAGAGGCACAGGGTTTGGAAATAGACAGTCCTTGACGGTCTATGCTGAGTTATGAGGCTCAAATAAGCTAATGCAGTGAAGGCATTGCGTATTTGCCTGGCACGTACTCATTTCTCAAAAATTAATAGCAATTATTATGGTGGAGGTAGTTTTTATATTTAAGAGGCAGGAGCTGATTGTAAAAGATGAATATATAGAAGAAGGAAAAAGGCTCTGCCTTGCTTGCTATCTGTTCTTAACTTTCTTTCCTTCTCCCATGTGTGCTAAAAAGGGACGAACAAATTGACACTTCACTTTTGAAATGGAAATTAAGTACATAACACTTTATAGTATGAATTCTTAGATCGTAAGAAATATAATTTCTGAAGTACATTGTAGAATCATTTCTACTTTTTAAAATGTACTCATTTTTCCTCTGGGAAATAAAGGCCCCCACCTACCAACATTTTTGATGTAGTCTTGCATCTGTAGGTATTGTACATTAAGACAGATTTCTAGATGTGTTGTCTGTGTGTGTTTCTAAGTACTGTTCTTATCTGGGCATGTATCTAGAATGACTGTTTCTTACTGCTTCACTCAGGATAGGCTAAATGACACTACAACAACAACCCCAAACCTCACTGGGTTGAAAAGCAAAGATTTGTAAAAAGTGCAGCTTATATTATTATTTATAGTGAAGGGAGATAAATTTAATTTTTATTTTGAGTTCCACTTTTATGATTTGGGGGACTATAATATATGCTCCTAGCATTTATGATATATCCTCTTAAAAATGTTTTAATTAAATAAGTAGACTCTATATTGCATATGATGCCATATTTTTCCTCATGATTTCTCATAAATACATGTTCCTTAAGTATTAAAATAAAAAGCAAAGGTTTGTTTCCTTACTTGGCGCTGATCCAGGTTCAGCTTTGTTTGGGGAAGGAGTCGGGAGTCTCTGCTTAATGTTATTTTTACTTTGGGATCCAGGTTGATGGAGCCACCATCTTTCACTTGGTTTATATGATATAGTGAATTCTGTACTGATTTTTAATGCTTTCACCTGGAAGTAATCTCACTCTTTATTAGCCTGAACAAGTGACATGGCCACAGCTGACTTCACAGGGGCAATATGTGTGCCGGGAAGGAGCAAGAACTTGAGTGCTTGGCAGTAGTCTTTGACTCTGGCCCTTGACTTCTGGATCCTGCCTCCCAGGCCCTTCAGTCCAGTCCACCGCCACTACCCTGGCAGCATTTCAGCCTCCTATCTAGTCTCCTTGCCTCTTAGGCAAGGATTTCCAGTGTTTTCTCCCTCCAGAATGATCTTTGTAGAATGCAAGTCTAATCTTGGTACTCCCTGTAGGGAAACCCTCAAGTGTGTTTTCTTTTCCCCTCAGGACATTTTCCCAACCCTCAGCTTACTCCTAGCCTCTCTCATCATTCCACAATTACTAAATACCCCTTAATATGTTAACATATTTCATCCTCAACATTCTAAGAGGTAAACATGATTATTTTACAGATCTTTTCTGTAGCCTCAAAACTTGAGGATTTCCTTTTTGCTGATAAAGTTGAAAACTGTTCATAAAAATAACTATTTTGAAAGCATTAATGCATTATTGTAAGATCTCTTGTAAGATACTCCCATGGAGATATCTGGACTTCAATAGTTTAAAGCTACCACCTGTGAAATATCAACTTTAATCCAAATATGGTGGTTTGGTGGCAGTTTAGTCGCTAAGTTGTGTCTGACTCTTGCGACCCCATTGACTGTAGCCTGCCAGCCTCCTCTGTCCATGGGATTCTTGAGGTAAGAATACTGGAGTGAGTAGCCATTTCCTTCTCCAGGGGATCTTCCTGACCCAGGAATCGAACCTGAGTCTCCTGTATTGCAGGCAGATTCTTCACTGGCTGAGTTTGGAGGGAAGCCCCTGTTAATCCAAATATATTACATAATAAGTGGTTGTAGTAGGTAACAGTATGCATATTGGTGCTTGCAACTTCTAAAAGGGTTTGATGTTGTTACTGTTGTTCCACAGGAAAGCCTAACAATTATTATCTCTTTTCACTTTGGTCATAGAAAAACTTAATTCCACATGGGAAATGTTTTCATGGTTGAATCTTTGAAACCTCAAATAAAAGCATAAAACATAGCATGGAAGGTCCTCTTGATCATATGTTGTATACCACTTTACAGTATTCAGAGAAAATTTATATATATACTATGCCTTAATCATTACAACAGTCCTTTGAGGAGTTACCAGTGACTTATAGGCAGTTACATAGAGGACAAAAGATCACATACTTGAAGTCAGACTTAATTCTAACCTTTACTCTGACGTCTTGAGCTACTCTTCGAGCCATGCTTTCTGTTGTGAAATGTGTTTGCCATTACCTACTGCATAGCTGTGATAAAATGTATAGCTTGCTCATTATTTACTATTTCCTTCTCTCCATCCTCTGCATTTCAAGATAAGGACATTGAAACTCAGAGAATTTATTTTTCTTTTTAACCATTTTTTTATGTTGTACTTAGTAATTGCCAGGCACTGTTGTTCTAACATGTACACATTACTTAATATTCATATGAACCCTAATTCTCATATTAAGCTAAGGCAGTTGAGGCAGAGTGGTGAAATAACTAGCCTAGGAACATGCAGTTGGTAAATGGTAGAGCCATGAACTTACCTGAGGCTCTATTGTTGATCTGAGATCAGCAGAAAACTTCCTGGTTTCTCAGAGATCTCCTGGTTCTAATTGCAGAGCACCAGCCCTGGGACCTCCCGTGTGTCAGGCGCTGGGCCACGTTCTCCACAGTTGAATCAGGCATCATCCTAGGGAGGTAACTGGAAAAAATACCCAAAGAATAATGTTTTGTGTGTGTGTGAGAATTGCATGATATTCAGATTTCAGCATCTGTAAATAATGTTATTGGAATACAGCCATGCTTATTCGTGGATGTATAGTTTATAGCTCTTTTTAAGCTAAAACATCAAGGTTGAGTAGTTGTGACAAAAACCCTATGGCCTGCAAAGCTGAAAATATTTCCTACCTTGGACTTTACAGAAGTTTGCATTAGAGCTGTAACAGTCACTGTAGTAAAATAACCACCAAGTCCAAGCCCCTGAAACTGTAACAAGAGGCCCATAAGTTCCCGTATATATCTTTTTACCTTTGTATTTAACAAAAGCCTTCAAATATATATATATATATATATATATAGAGAGAGAGAGAGAGAGAGAGAGAGAGAGAGAGAGGTATTGTGGGTAAAAGGGAAAAAAAAAGAAGAAATGAATAAATTTAAAAGTGGAAGGCCTGACCCATCAGCCTGGCTCACTTCTCAGTAGAACCATTTTAAAGAACTTTATGTTACCAAACTGTTACTTACTTTGGCTATTTTTATTAGCCCCGAGTAGGTTAGAAGCAGCAACAGAGAGTGTTTTGCTTGTTTTGAGGGAAGGGCAGGTAGCTGTTAAACTGGTGTACTGACTAAAATAATGATGGCAAAATAAGATAAAAAACAAAGTTGAGGCAAATATAACTAAACTGTATTGTATTTTCCTAGAATTTGCCTTGAGTAATCAAGAAAAAGATAAATTGCTTCTAATAATTTAGTTCACAATTGAACTGAAATTTACTGCAGTTAAATAAAAATATTTTATTGGCTAGTGACTATGAGACCAGAAAAATGGTAAAGTCTTAGTCTCATGGACTGTTTGGGGACATTCAGTTCTGTCTCAGCTCCTGTGTGACTTTGGTGAAGTCATTTAATGATCTGGCCTCCAGTTGTCATTATTTGTAAAATTAAAGAGGTTAGACAGGGCCTCAGAGTTTACTCTTAAAAAGACAAATGTTCTGAGTAACTATTTAACATTACTTTGTATGTAACAGTTTGGTGATGGTATGTTTTATAAAAATGTTTTTTCATCTTCTTAAATTCTTATTCTGTTATAGATAACTCATTCATATACCAAGTATGAGTCATAATACACACTGTGCCCGCTTAACTAATGATTAGTTCTTCTTGCTATTAAAGCATACCGATTCTTCTTACTATTAAAGTATCCTGATTCATTGCCATTGGTACTGTTCAGATGGAATAGATGACAGAGACACAGCCTGTTTTGAAGGAGCTTGGAGTCATTAAGTCTGAAGGTTGAGATGTAATGACCAAGTTGAAAAATGCCTTGCCACCTCATCTGTAGACCTCACAGAACCACGGAGAATGGCTGACTGTTACTTCCTTAAAACTGTGTTCTCTTTGTGCCTCTTCAGTCATCTCACCACTTCTGTGGTTTTCATGGTCATATATGGGGTTAGAATTCACAAACCTGTATATCTAGCCTGTTGTATCATAGTAACAAATAGATTATGTCTTGTTACCCCTTCCTAGATTAAAATGTCTTTAGAGGCAGAGAGTCTTATTAAAACTTACTTTAAAAGTGTTTTTTCTGCCTATGAATAAGTATTCATTGTAAAAACTTTGAAAAGTATAGTAGGTATACGGAGGAAAACATTCAGCATTTTAGTGTTTATTTTCCTAGTCTTTTCACTTATTAGTGCATGTGTTTTCTTTATATAACATTGTGAATGAATGTTGTAAATGATTTCTGAGACTTTGCTGACTGTAATGAACATTTTGGTCATTAAGTACAGGACAGAATGACTTTCATGACCACACAGTCATTTTGTACTTTGCATGTTGATGAATCTGAACCTCATTCTGATGGCACTAGGAAAAACTTTAAGCAGGATTGGATTTGCCATTTTTTAAAGATTTCTGCAAAATTTAAGTTAGGTTGTGAGTGTTGGGTAGATCTGACGGATCAAGACCAGAGAGGAGGAGACTGAACAGGAACAGGAACAGGTGACGGGTAGATTTCTTACGGACTCAGAAGGTAGAATCTATAAGAAAGAGCAGATGATTGGTTGTGGCGGTGAGGGAAGAGTGCTAGTTAGGGCAACTGAGATTGGAAACATGAAAAGAAGTATTTTGAGGAGGGAAGAGAATGATAGTGTTTTTCCTTAAAGCAGTTTTTAAAATTTCATGTTTCTGGAAGTGAGAGCTGGTTGCCATTTGTTAACTCTTTCTCCCTTCTTTCTGTTTCTGAACTACTGATAGTATTTTGAGTATATACATTATAAAATATAGTTTATCAGTAATAAGTAGATGAAAAGATCAAACTGCAGTCACTTTAACTTCTTTTGACCATTCCTTAAAATTATTATGGGGATTCATGATTTTTTCTGTATAATACTAAATATATGTTTTAATTGAAATTTATACTAATATAACTTTGTCAATAAACAACATTGCTTTTACATAAACTAGGAAACACACCTCTACAGGAAGGTGTGATTTGCCAAAACTAATATTATTTCACAAAACAATGGATAAAATTTGAGGTCTTCCATACACAAATCACCTTTATATTCTTCATTCAATCTGTGTCAAGATATTCTGTGTAAAAATGATGAAGTTTTTTAGTTTGTTAAGGCCTGAAAAGCCATTGTGTAAACAGTTGTAAATGGAGAAGGTAGAGGAGCTATAGGCAGTGTTGCCAGAGGAGCTGTGCTTTGTACTGTGTCTGAGGTTCAGCGCGCATTCAAGTGACAGTCTGTACACAGAGTTCTCTTATTATCAGCTTCAAAAATGTGCGTTCAGTGAAGAATCAGTTCTTACTCTTTAAGATTAAGGGTTTTTTTTTTTTTTCCCCTCTTTTTTCTTCCCTTCAGATGGGCACTTTGTTTTCAAGATCTATCTGGTATATGGTAATATTCTACAGTAACCCTTACCCACTGCGGCAAGTGAATTATATCTGCAAGTAAATCACAGTACTTCTGGGAATAAGAATATGTGTACTTTCATGGTGCTTCTGGAGTTCTGAAAGCACGGGAGGGTGGCATTCACCCTCCCTGAAACCCACACTGAAGTATTTCTGATCATAGACGCTAACCAGCAGGGTAACACTGACATCCTAGATTGTGATTTCTGAGTCTTTGGAGTAGGAAAACACTCCTGAGACAAGTCCCCAGGGTATAATAGGCAGGCCTTCCCAGTAAGATTATTCTGGGTTCACATTTAATGTCTTTTGGGAAAGTAGGATAAGGAGACATATTTTTTTAAAGTCAGTGGGTAGAACTTCCCTGCTGGACCAGTGGTTAAGAGTCTCCCTGCCAGTGCAGGACACACAGGTTCGATCCTTGGTCCTGGAAGATCCCACGTGCTGTGGGGAGCTAAGCCCATGTGCCACCAGTACTGAGCCTGTGCTCAGAGCCCACAGGCAGCGGCTGCCGCAGCCCCCGCCTGTGCTCAGAGCCCACAGGCAGCGGCTGCCGCAGCCCCCACACTCTAGAGCCCATGCTCCCCAACAAGAGACGCCCCCACCGCACGGCAAGGACCACCCCACTCACCACAGCTGGAGAGAGCCAGTGCCAACGAAAGACAACAAACAAATGACTTTACAGAACGTCCACGGATAAAGGCTTTCTAGGGAAAGAAGGATGGATGGATCTCTTTGTGAGATCAAGTGCTGTATATTAACTATATTTGTCCAAGATTGGATGCAGATTCTGAGTAGGAGCTTGGCTTATAGGAAATGCCATATTAGGATAATTTAGAATCTGTTTATCTTTAATACACTTAGTTGAAAAACTGTGTGTGCCTGTGTACATTATTATTTTGATATACTGGCTAAATTATTTGACATGCTAGCAAAACAGTTTTACTGTGATTAGCTGAAATTAGTTTCTTTGCTTTATTTAGCCATGCAGCTTTTCAAAAGAGAACTATATGTAAATCATAACAATTCCTTTTTCTGTAGGGTGAGATTTGGTAATGAAAGGTTTGGTAAACTTTCATGTATGCTTTGGAAAAAGGTCTTGTTAAAAGAGTTATGTGGCAGAGTTGTTTCAGATTTATATCTGTTCTTAAAATAGCCATTTAGATATTATTGCTGTCATCCATAAATGTCAAATATATATTCTCTTTAGGGAAAGTTTAATTACATTTAAAGATTATGAACTGAAGCTTTGCATTCTGACATTTTAAATACTTACTTAGAAAATAACTTGCATAACATAATATTACTATAACTAGTATAATTTTATGACATTCATTTTTGTCATATTTACTTTATACATTTGACATGTTTAATTCTAAAGAAAGTTTTTCCATTACTGTTAAGTGCCCCAAACTGGTAGAGGAACCTTCCTAAAACTTAGCTCTGTTCATGTCATTCTTGGATTAGGTTCCTCAGAGCTTTTCTGCTGAGTACAAACTCATTCCCCTTTCACCCAGACCCCTCACAAGTGTCCTCTCAAACACTTGCCGTGTCTTTGTTCTGCAGGAGTGCCTTGCACTTTAAACACTCCAGACTGCACTGCTGACTTTACTGATAACCCTGCATTGCCCTCGCCCTGTGTGCCACATGGACCCCATTCATTCCCTTCCTGAAAGCCCTTCCCTTCTCCATCCCACCATCTTTCTCTGTGAAGCCCATGTTCAGCTTGTGGAGTTCATTTCAAATTCCTCTTATCCCACAGTGTTGCCCTTTGGCCCCCACTCCTACAGAGATTTTAGTCCCTGTTTACTCTTTAATACTTTCCATGCAGTTCTCAAGGCTCCCGTCTGCTTGTGTATACTTGTCAGTGTGAGAATTCTTCAAGGTAAAAGTTGAGTCATTATGTCTATCTCTGGCAGATACCTTCCAGACCATCTTGCAGTCACTGAGTCAGTATTGTTTAGTGGAATCTTAACAGGCAGTCACACTGCAGTATTCTTTCTAAATCAGCAGTGGTGCGTCTCCTGCTAATCACCTATGAGTAGAGATGAATGTAGCTTTACATAATTTTAGGTTAGACTGTAGTTGTAGAATAACCTATAACTCACTAAAACACCAGATTTTAATATTAATAAAAATAAAATTTAATAAAGTAGCCACTAGCTTTCTTATATAACAGCAATACCCAGATAAGGATATGGAAGTTATTCTCAAAATTAATGGCTGTAGTAACAACTATGGGCTTCTCAGTTGGTGCTAGTGGTAAAGAACCCACCTGCCAATGCAGGAGGCATAAGAAATGCGGGTTCGATCCCTGGGTCAGGAAGATCCCCTGGAGGAGGGCATGGCAACCCACTCCAGTGTTCTTTCTTGCCTGGAGAATCCCATGGTCAGAGGAGCCTGGCGGGCTGCCGTCCATAGGGTCGCAAAGAGTCAGACATGACTGAAGTGACTGAGTACACACACACAATATCTGTAACATAAAATGTTTAGAAATAAACTAGTAAGAAATGCTTGATTATATAAATAAAACAACCAAATTTTAGTAATAAGTATGGAAGATTTAAAGTAGTTATAAAAACATTTCTTGATAAAAATACTGAATATTCTGGAGGTTACATCTCTATCCAGATTAATTTATAATTTTATCTTAATCCTAGTATAATCTTTACTAGTTTTTTGAATGACAGAGTGATTCTCAAAAGTATTCACAAAAATGAATAGATAAGAATGGTTATGGAAGTTTTAAAAAGAAGAGTAAGAAAAGGAATTTGAAGGTTAGAAATTCCTTGTGAGATATTAAACTGATAGTCTACAATAATTTGGTTTCAACATAAGATTTAAGATATCAGTAGACATGTTGATATATGGCAGAACCATCACAATATTGTAATTATCCTCTAATTTTAAAAAAACATATATGTAAGAGATTATCAGTGGACAGTATTAGAACCCCAAATAGGCTCCTTTATATACAGTAACTTCATTTATAATAAACATCACAAGTTGCTAAAGAAGTTACCGATTATTCAGTAAATGATACTAGGAAAATTGGCTACTGGGGAACGGGAAGAGTAAGGATATATCATCAACCTTTAATTCTAATAAATTGCAGAAGGAATTGGTGGTAAATATTAAAGAGGAAAATATATTGAGAAAAGAAATATAGGGAGAAATTTAATAATGAGATCTGAAAAGACTTTCTGAAGCTAAAAGCAATGGAAGATCAGAGGAAACAATAATATTTAGTTATATATAAATTTAGAAACATTTGTATGTCTAAACAAAAAATAAGAGACAGTTCAGAGGGAAATACCTGCTACATATTATGGACAAAAGTTGGTGACAATAGTGGTAAAGAACCTGCCTGCCCATGCAGGAGACATAAGAGATGCGGGTTTGATCTGTGGGTCACGGAGATCTCCTGGAGAAAAAAATGGCAGCCCACTCCAGTGTTCTTACCTGCAGAATCCTGTGGACAGAGGGGCCTGGCAGGTTGTGGTCCATAGGGTTGCAAAGAGTCTAACACGACAGAAGCGACTTAGCACACAGCATGGACAAAGGTTGCCCTTACTATACAAAGAATAAATGTCATGAATAAATAAGAAAACACTTTAACATTTCAATAAAAATGAATAAATGTAAACAAATAAAGCCATGAAAGAAATGTAAATAGAAAAGTGTATATTTAAAACTAATGTAAATTAAAATTACAGTAAGTAAGTGTTAGTCGCTCAGTCACGCCCAACTTTGTGACCCCTTGGACTGCAGCCTACCAGGCTCCTCCGTCCATGAGATTTTCCAGGCAAGAATACTGGGGTGGGTTGCCATTTCCTTCTCCAGGGGATCTTCCCAACTCACGGATCAAACCCGGGTCTCCTGCATTGCAGGCAGATACTTTATCGACTGAGCTACAAGGAAAGCCAGATTAAACAATAATTGAAATCATTTTTACCCCTCTCAAACTGAATGCATGTGTGTGTGCTCAGCCATGTCTGACTCTTTGCAACCCCATGGAACTAAGGAGGATTGAAATTTAAAACTTAAAATTGGCAAGAGTATGATGAAACGGTCACACATACATTACTCACTGATAAGAATGTAAATCAGTGTGAACTTTTGGGGAAAGCAGTTTTTAGTGTTTGATCTAGTTATTCCATTCCTAGTGATCTATCCTAAAATATGGAGTTACATATTTTATTATTTCTTGCTGTGTAACAGATGACTCCAAAATTGAATAGCTTAATAAACATTTTTATCTCACAGCTTCTGTCAGTTGAGAATTCCTGTACAGAGTAGCTGTGCTGTGCTTAGTCACTCAGTCATGTCCAGCTCTTTGCAACCCCATGGGCTATAGCCCACCAAGCTCCTCTGTCCAGGCAGGAATACTGTAGTGGGTTGCCATGCCTCCTCCAGAGGATCTTCCCAACCCAGGGATTGAACCCAGGTCTCCCACATTGCAGTCAGATTTTGCCATGCCTCCTCCAGAAGATCTTCCCAACCCAGGGATTGAACCCAGGTCTCCCACATTGCAGTCAGATTCTTTACCAGCTGAGCCACAAGGGAAGCCCAGGAGTACTGGAGTGGGTAGCCTATCCGTTGTCTAGGGGATCTTCCCAGTCCAGCAATCGAACTCGGATCTCCTGCATTGCAGGTAGATTCTTTACTAACTGAGCTACCAGGGAAGCCCACAGAATAGGTAGGTGCCTCTAATTCAGGTTGTCTCACAGTACTCAAGATGCTGACCAGAGCTGCAGCCACCTTATGACACCACTGAGGAAGACTCTGCTTCCAGGCGCACTCAGGTGGCCGTTGGCAGCTCTTAGGTATTTACTAGCTTTTGGCTGAAGACATCAACTCCTTGCTATAGCAGGGACCTCTCTGTAGAGCTGCTTATAGCATGGTAACTTACCTTCCTGAGGGAGAGATGGAAGTCTTGTTATTTTTGTAACCTAATCTTGGAACTAACATCTCATCACTTATGCGATAGACTATTTGCCAGAAGAAAGCGCTAGGTCTAACCCACACTCTTTGGGGAAGGATCACACAAGGGCATGAATACCATGAGATAGATTTACTGGAAATAGTTTACTGACTCCCATACAGGTTATACACAAAGGTTTTCATACAGGTTTTAAAAACTTCATAATAGCCAAAAAATACATAGTCACATGTACACAAAGAAACAATTAAGGAAGTAGTTTAAATGTTCCACAGCAAAAGAATGGTTAAATTGTGCTATGTAGTATAAATGTATAATAATAATTTGTACCTTTTTGAGTGCTGATCATGTGTTAGGCATTTGTTAAGATATTTACACATATATCCGTAAAATATTTCAGGTAAGGTAGTGGTTATTATCCTCATTTTACAGATGAAAAATCTGATATTTGAAGACTTTGTACTTAAATGTCATTTTAGAGTTAGAGTTACCTGGCCTCCAAACCCAGTGACCACATTGCTATTTAGGTATGCTTATGAAGAATAATTAGAGGCTTCCCTGGTAACTCAGCTCGTAAAGAATTTGCCTGCAGTGCAGGAGATCCCGGTTTGATTCCTGTGTCAGTAACATCCCCTGGAGAAGGGTTAGGGTACCCACTTCAGTGTTCTTGGGCTTCCCTGGTGGCTCAGATGGTAAAGAATCTGCCTGCAATGTGGGAGACCTGGGTTCGATCCCTGGGTTGGGGAGATCCCCTGGAGGAGGGCATGGCAATCCACTCCAGTATTCTGGCCTGGAGAAATCCTCGTGGACAGAGGAGCCTGGCTGGCTACAGTCCATGGGGTCTCAAAGAGTCTGAAACGACTGAGCGACTAAACACAAAACCAAGCCTGAAGAATATTTAATGACATGAGGAAGACTTTAAAAACTGTTTTTACAAAGTGATGTGTGTGTCTGCACCTTTTATTTATGTGTAAGAAAAAAAACAATAGTCACAAATGCCAGCTTTCAATGACAGAGCAATAGAATGTTAAAATTTTCCTTTAAACTTTTATTGCATTGTAGATCTTTTACATTCTGTATATATTCCATGTATAATCATGTTTAAAAATCAGAATGCTTTGAAAAGTAGTTCAGCTCTGTCTACTTCCAAGGGAAAACTGCTAGCAAGACTTGCATATGCAGTTTTATGTGACACTGACATTTTACTTGGTAATGAATCATCCTGTTTAATACTCCTAGATCACTGACCTCTCCTTACCCAACTATCTGGTGGCGTCTTCAGCTGGCCTGCTTCCTACCCAGCTCCTGAATTCTTACCTGGGCACTACCCTGAGGACCATGGAGGATGTCATTGCAGAGCAGAGCGCTAGTGGATATTTTGTTTTTTGTTTACAGGTGAGTTTAAGGCCAAGACTTGCCTTTTTTTGTTGTTTCTTGATTTAAATCTAAGAAATTTCACTGAAAATAATTTGATTTTTTTTCCTTTTCACATCTTTTCTTATTCTTTCAATACTATTTCATATTTTGACATTTACATTTTTAATCTTGTGACTATGTGGAAATACATAGAACTGAATTGACACTTAGTGAAAATTTTCTAAGCACAAAAAAGGGAATGACAGAAATAGGGTTCTTTTGGCAGTGATTATTTTTAAAATCATGACTTAAGTCAAATATTCTGAATTTATATGAACTATTGTTAATACTATTGTTTCTAAAGGTAATTTTAATGAGATTTGATGAAGTTGGGTTTTTAAGTTGGGTTTTTAATCTTAGTTACTTTATATCTTTAAATTTTGAAGATACTGAACTTTTCTATTGATATTTTTTAGAGTAATATACTGGCAATGTAAATTTCTTTCTAGTACAATTTGATGTGAACAAATTTTTTTAGAGACTATTGCCTTATATAAAGTATAAAAGTATTATTCTATTGCAAGTTCAAATAATATTAGATATAATAGATTAGTATTACTATGCAAATTATAATATAGTTTGAGGTACATATAATTTCATATAAGAGATTGATAAAAGGAAAATCTTGCTAGGTAGGCAGATTTATTCAGTGCCTTAAATTACATGCTGGAAGAGTTAAAACTTCATTTGCTTGTAACACATTTCATTCCCAGGATTTACCAAAATATAAAATTATTTATTTTTGATAGTTTAGTAAGATGATGATGATAGCTAGTATTTATTGAATGCTTTATATGCCACATATTTAAGCTCATTTAATGCCTACCAAAACCTTAGTAGGTATAAACTTTTATTATCTATTATCACAAGCCAATTGTGTATTCAGTAATGTTACATCAGTAGCTTGAAATTGGTCATGACAGGGGACATTTAATTATGGAAATTGGCAAGTGTTCTAAATCAAGCCTGCCATCTTTGATCCCTAAGATCAGAGGTGTGTGTTTACCAGAACACCGTTAGATAGTAATTTGTGCAAGGGGTAGAATCAGGATTTGAACAAAGGCAGTTGGTTCTAGGGACCATGCTCATAAGTCTACTGAGCAGATAATACCAGTTAGATAGCTGACTTAGTGATCTCCTGAACTGTAAGTTTTAATTTATACTGTTTTTGAATATATGGTATCATGTTACAAATTTACTCTTAATGCTATTATTCTCAAGTTTTTGAGGCACTATATTGTTTCAAAAATACTATGACACAGTTAATTTTCTTTGTGCTTATGCAGTACAAATTTGGTAAACAAAATGAGCCCAGGAATATTTACATTAAACTATAAATAAGCTTGTCAGAGAAGACTTGCTTTAACATAAATTTTGTAATATTTATGATATTCAGGAAAATCAATTTTTATTTTCCTTTACTGTTTTTTTCTTCACAGCTATATTTTCTAAAAGATAACCTGCTCTAGGTTTAGAGTTTTGTTATAGTCGGTTTGTTTTTATTAATATAACATGCTAATCACATATTAAACTTTCTATGTGTTATGTCAGTCAGTCAGTCAGTTCAGTTGCTCAGTCATGTCTGACTCTTCTGCCAGCCCATGGACTGCAGCACACCAGGTCTCCCTGTCCATCACCAACTCCCAGAGCTTGCTCAAACTCATATCCATTGAGTCGGTGATGCCATCCAGCCGTCTCATTCTCTGTCGTCTCCTTCTCCTCCTGCCTTCAATCTTTCCCAGCATCAGGGTCTTTTCCAGTGAGTCAATTCTTCGCATCAGGTGGCCCAAGTACTGGAGTTTCAGCTTCAGCAGCAGTCCTTCCAATGAATATTCAGAACTGATTTCCTTTAGGATTGACTGATTGGATCTCCTTGCAGTCCAAGGGACTCTGAAGAATCTTCTCCAACACCATGGTTCAAAAGCATCAATTCTTTGGTGCTCACATCCATACATGACTACTGGAAAAACTGTAGCTTTGACTAGATGGACATTTGTCAGCAAAGTAATGTCTCTGCTTTTTAATATGCTATCTAGGTTGGTCAGAGCTTTTCTTCCAAGGAGCAAGAATCATTTAATTTCATGGCTACTGTCACCATCTGCAGTGCTTTTGGAGCCCCACAAAATAAAGTCTGCCACTGTTTCCACTGTTTCCCCATCTATTTGCCATAAAGTGATGGGACCGGATGCTATGATCTTAGTTTTTTGAATGTTGAGTTTTAAGCCAAACTTTTCACTCTCCTCTTTCTCTTTCATCAAGAGGCTCTTTACTTCTTCACTTTCTGCCATAAGGGTGGTGTCATCTGCATAACTGAGATTATTAATGTTTCTCTTGGCAATCTTGATTCTAGCTTGTGGTTCATTCAGCCCAGCATTTCACATGATGTACTCTGCATGTAAGTTAAATAAGCAGGGTGACAATATACAGCCTTGATGTACTCCTTTCACAATTTGGAACCAGTCCATTGTTCCATGTCCAGTTCTAACTTGTTTCTTGACCTGCATAGAGATTTCTCAGGCGGCAGGTAAAGTGGTCCGATATTCCTGTCTCTTAAAGAATTTCTCACAGTTTATTGTGATCTACACAGCGAAAGACTTTGGTGTAATCAATAAAGCAGAAGTAGATGTTTTTCTGGAATTCTCTTGCTTTTTTGATGATCCAGCAGATGTTGGCAATTTGATCTCTGGTTCCTCTGCTTGAACATCTGAAAGTTCACAGCTCATGTACTGTTGAAGCCTTGCTTGGAGAATTTTGAGCATTACTTTGCTAGCATGTGAGGTGAGTGCAGTTGTGCAGTAGTTTGAACATTCTTTGACATTGCCCTTCTTTGGGATTGGAATGAAAACTGACTTTTCCAGTCCTGTGGCCACTGCTAAGTTTTCCAGGTTTGCTGACACATTGAGTGCAGCACTTTCACAGCATCATCTTTTAGGATTTGAAATAGCTCAACTGGAATTCCATCACCTCCACTAGCTTTGTTCGTAGTGATGCATCCTAAGACCCACTTGACTTCACATTCTAGGATGTCTGGCTCTAGGTGAGTGATCACACCATTGTGGTTATCTGGGTCACGAAGGTCTTTTTTGTACAGTTCTGTGTTTTCTTGCAACTTCTTCTTAATATCTTGTGCTTCTGTTAGGTCCATACCATTTCTGTCCTTTATTGTGCCCATCTTGGCATGAAATGTTCCCTTGATATCTCTGATTTTCTTGAAGAGATTTCTAATCTTTCCCATTCTGTTGTTTTCTTCTATTTCCTTGCACTGATTACTGAGGAAGGCCTTCTTATCTCTTCTTGCTATTCTTTGGAACTCTTCATTAAAATGTGTATATCTTTCCTTTCTCCTTTGCATTTAGTTTCTGTTCTTTTCTCAACTATAAGGCCTCCTCAGACAACCATTTTGCATTTTTGCATTTCTTTTTCATGAGGATGGTCTTGATCACTACGTTCTGTACAGTGTCACAAACCTCCATCCATAGTTCTTCAGGCACTGTATTTTTCAGATCTAATCCCTTGAATCTGTTTGTCACTTCCACTGTGTAATTGTAAGCGATTTGATTTAGGCCATACATGAATGGTCTAGTGGTTTTCCCTAGTTTCTTCAACTGGGAGCTGACTATGGCTCAGATCATGAATTCCTTATTGCCAAGTGTTATGTAGTATCTATGTTAATAATTTATGTTTATAATCATCCCAAGGTACTCTAAGATTCTGATGTACGCTACATTCTCAGATAGATTTTTTTAGTATATTTAAGTAATTTTATGTTTTTCTAGTTTCCTGAAAACAGTTTAAAACATGTTTTATGACATTGCAATTAGAATTCCTCATATTAGTAGCTTTCAGAAGATTTTCACTATTTGTTACTTTATATTTCTATGCATCTTAGTAGATTACTCATATAATCAGTAAAATTATAATAGAACAAAATAGTTCATGCATTTGTCAGTGGTACTTCTTAAAATATAGGATCTTCTTTTATCTAAGGGATTTCTTACCCTTTAGCTTGAGTTGGCAAGCTTAAGCTTAGGATACAAAACAAAAAGGAAAAAAATAAATGTTTCTTAGCCCAGACATTTACAAAAAGCAACCAACACAAAGAAAATGTGGTGGCATATTTATGTCTTGATTTGATACATCGATGTTATTTATAGTTTAATTTATTTCAGAGAGTATTAAATTTAGCTTAAAGAAGAGCCCTACTGTATAGGAACTTTGAACAAGGAGCTCTGCTCAAGATTTTGTGGCAGCCTGGATCAGAGGGGAGTTTGGGGGAGAATGGATACATGGATATTTATGGCAGAGTCCCTTTGCTGTCCTCCTGAAACTACCACAGCATTGTCAATCAGCCGTACTTCAAAATAAAATAAAAAATTTAAAAGAAAATGGAGAGGAGAAAGATGTCATCGTGAAGGGAAAATTAGCATGGGGGGGCGGGGATGAAGCACATGTTAAGGTTGAAAGAGTAAAGTATCATGTTGTTCTTGTTGTTCAGTAGCTAAGTCATGTCCAGCTCTTTGCGACCCCATGGACTGCAGCGTGCCAGAGTCTTGTCTCATTTCTGGATTTTCTGTCTTGTTCCACTGATCTATATTTCTAGTTTTGTGCCAGTACCATACTGTTTTGATGATTGTAGCTTTGTAATATAGTCTGTAGTCAGGGAGCTTGATTCCTCTAGCTCTTTTTCTTTCTTAAGATTGCTTTGACTATTTGGGGTCAAACTTCTTTTCCAATTTGGATTCCCTTTACTTCTTTTTCCTCTTTGATTGCTGTAGGTTAGACTTCCAAAACTGTGTTGAATGAATGTGGCAGTAGTGGACATCCTTCTGTTGTTCCTGATCTGGAGGGAATGCTTTCAGCTTTCCACCATTGAATATGATGCTAGCTATCAGTTTCTCATATATGACCTTTATTATATTGAGGTATGTACCCTCTGTGCCCACTTTCTGGAGATTTTTTACATAAATGAGTGCTGAATTTTGTCAAAAGCTTTTTCTGCATCTATTGAGATGATCATATGTTTTTCACTTTTCAGTTTGTTGATATGGTGAATCACATTGATTGATTTGCAGATGTTGAAAAATCCTTGCATCCCTGGGATGAATCCCATTTGATCATGTATTTTAATGTATTGTTTAATATGGATTGCTGTTATCTTGTTGAGGATTTTTGCATCTATATTCAGCAGTGATATAAGCTTGTAAATTTCTTTTTTTGAAGGTATCTTTGTCTGCTTTTGGTATCAGGGTGATGGTGGCCTCACAAAATGAGTTTGGAAGTTTTCCTTTCTCTGCAGTATTTTGGAACAGTTTCAGAAGGGTAGGTGTCAACTCTTCTCTAAATGTTTGGTAAAATTCACCTGTGAAGCTGTCAGGTCCTGGACTTTTGTTTTTTGGGGAGGTTTTTAATCACAGTTTCAATTTTAGCACTTGTGAGTAGTCTGTTCATATTTTCTGTTTCTCCCAGGTTCAGTCTAGGGAGATTGTGCCTTTCTGAGAATTTGTCTGTTTCTTCCAGATTGTCCAATTTATTGGCCCATAGTAGTTTCTTGTGACACTTGCTTTTCTATGGAATCAGTTGTAATTTCTTCTCTTTCATTTCTTATCTTATTGATTTGAGTCCACTCTCTTATTTTTCTAGATGAATCTGACTAAAAATTTATCAATTTTGTTTATTTTTTCAAAGAACCAGCTTTTAGTTTCATTGATCTTTGCAGTTGTTTTCTTTTTCTCTATTTCATTTATTTCTGTTCTAATCTTTATGATTTTTTTACTTCTAGTAACTTTAGATTTTGTTTATTCTTTTCTCTGATTGTTTTAGGTGTAATGTTACATTGTTTACTTGAGGTTTTTCTTGTTTCTTGAGGTAAGATTGTATTGCTATAAACTTCTCCCTTAGAATGGCTTTTGCTGCTTCCTGTAAGTATTGAACTGTTGTGCTTTTGTTTTCATTTGTCTCTAAGTATTTTTATTTCCACCTTGATTTCTTTAGTGATCCTTTGGTTGTTTTGTAGCATATTGTTTGGCTGCCGTGTGTTTTGTTTTTTTAGATTTTTTTTAATATAGTTTATTTCTAGTCTCAGCATTTTGATCAGACAAGATGCTTGATTGTGATTTTCTTAAATTTACTAACGCTTGCCCTGTGGCCCAGCTTGTGATCAGTCCTGGAGAATATGCCTGTGCACTTGAGAAAAATGTGTAGTCTGCTGCTTTGGGATGGAATGCTCTATAAAGATCAAAAAAGCCCAGCTCAGCTGAAGTGTCATTTAAGCCCTTTGATTCCTTGTTAGTTTTCTGTCCAGATGATCAGTCCATTGATGAAAGTGGGTTATTAAAGTCCTGCGCTATGATTGTGTTACTGTTAGTGTCTTCCCTTATGGTTGTTAATATTTGCCTTACATATTGAGGTGATCCTACTTTGGGTACATATATAGGTATTTATAAGTGTTAAATCCTCTTGGATTGAATATTGATAATTGTTAAATCCTCTTGGATTGAACCTTTGATCATTATGTAATGTCCTTTGTCTCTTATAACCATCTTTTTTAAAAAGTCTGTTTTGTCTGATATGAGTATTGCTACACCAGCTTTCTTATGATATCCATTCAGTTCAGTCAGTTCAGTTCAGTTCAGTCGCTCAGTCATGTCCGACTCTTTGTGACCCCATGAATCGCAGCACGCCAGGCCTCCCTGTCCATCACCATCTCCTGGAGTTCACTCAGACTCATGTCCAGATTTCCATTAGTGTGGAATACTTTCTTCTCATCTCCTTACTTTCAGTCTGTAAGCATTCCTAGATCTGAGGTGGGTCTCTTGTAGACAGCTGTATATATTGGGTCTTGTTTTTTTATCTACCCAGCAGTGTATGTCTTTTGGTTGGTGCATTTAGTCTGTTTACATTAAGGTAATTATTGATATGTGTGACCCTATTACCGTTTTCTTAATTGATTTTGGGTTTATTTTTTGTAAGTCTTTTCATTCTCTTGTGTTTCCTGACTAAAGAAGTTCTTTAGCATTTGTTGTAAAGCTGGTTTAGTGTTGCTGAATTCTCTTAACATTTGTCTGTAAAGCTTTTGATTTCTGTATTAAATCTGGATGAGAGTAGAATATTCTGGGTTGTAGGTTCTTCCCTTTCATCACTTTGAATATATTGTATCATTCCCTTCTGGCTTGTAGAATTTCTTTTGAGAAATCAACTGATAACCTTACAGGAGTTCCCTTGTGTATTATTTATTATTTTTCCCTTATAGCTTTTAATATTGTATCTTTATCTTTAATCTTTGTTTACTGTGTGTCTTTGTGTGTTCCTCCTTGGCTTTATCCTGCCTGGGACTCTCTGTGCTTCCTGGATTTTGTTGACTATTTCCTTTCCCATGTTAGGGAAGTTTTCCACTGTTATCTCTTCAGATATTTTCTCTGGTCCTTTAGCTTTCTCTTCTCCTTGTGGAACACCTATAATGTGAATGTTGGTATGTTTAATGCTGTCCCAGAGGTCTCTTAGGCTAGCCTGTCATCATTTTTTTAAATTATTTTTTCTAAATTCTTTTTTGCAGCAAGATTTCCACCATTCTATCCTTGACATCACTTATCTGTTCTTCTGCATCAGTTATTCTGCTATTGAATCCTTCTAGTGTATTATTCATCTCTGTGTTTGTTCTTGAGTTCTTCTAGGTCTTTGGTAAACATTTCTTGCATTTTCTCTATTCTTTTCCAAGATCCTGAATCATCCTCACTATCACTATCCTGAATTCTTTTTCTGTAAGGTTGCCTATCTCCACTTCATTCAGTTGTTTTCTGGGAATTTATCTTGTTCCTTCATCTGGGATCTAATCCTAATTCTTTTCATTTTTATTAGCTTTCTATGATTGTGTTTCTCATTCTGTACCTGCAGGACTGTAATTCTTGCTTCCTCAGTCTGCCCTTTGCTGGATGAGGCTAAGAGGATTCTGCAAACTTCTGATGGGAGGGACTGGCTGTAGGAAATATCTGGGTCTTGCTCTGGTGGGCAGAGCCTGCTCACTAAACCTTTAATACAGTTGTCTGCTCGTGGGTGAGGCTGTACTCCCTCCCTGTTAGTTGTTTGGCCCAATGTGACCCAGCCCTGGAGTCTGCAGGGTCTGTGGTAGGGCTGATGGTGACTTCCAAGAGGACTTAGACTACCAAGGAACACCTCTTATGTCTGCCGCCGCCAGTGCCCTCATCCCCGCAGTGAGCCCCTGCCAACCCACACCTCAGGAGACCCTCAGATACTCCCGGGGAGGTCTGGCTCAGTGTCTTGTGGGGTCACTGCTCCTTTGTCCTCGGTCCTGGTGAACACAAGGTTTTGTTTGTGCCCTCCAAGAGCCGAGTCTCTGTTTCCCCAGTCCTGTGGAAGTCCTGCAGTCAGATCCTTCAGGCCTTCAATGTCAGATTCCCTGGGATCTCCTAGTCCATTTCCTAGATCCCCAGGTGGGAATCCTAATCTGGGCCTAGAACTTTCACGGCTGTGTGGGACCTTCTTTGGTATTATTGTTCTCCAGTTTGAGGGTCATCTGTCTGGTGGTTGTGGGAGTTTGATTTCATTGTGATTGTGCCCCTCCTGTCATCTCATTACAGCTTCTCTGTTGGACATGGAGTACCTTTCTTTGGGGGATTCCAGCATCCTTTTGTCAATGATTGTTCAAAACATAGTTGTGATTTTTTATCCTCACCCAGGAGATCTCACTGTTGCTTCTTGACCCACATGCAGGTTTCACAGGAGATGAGTAAGGTAGTCTGGTACTCCCATCTCTTTAAGAATTTTCCATGGTTTGTTCTGAGCCACACAATCAAAGGCTTTAGCATAGTCAGTGAAGCAGAAATAAAGCTATCTCTGGAGCTCCTCCCTTGCTTTCTCCATTATTCAAATGAATGTTGGCAATTTGATCTCTGGTTCCTCTGCCTCTTCAAAACCCAGCTTATACATCTGGAAGTTTTCAGTTCATGTACTGCTTTAGCCTAAGGTGAAGGATTTTCAGCATAACCTTGCTGTCCTGTGACATAAACACAGTTGTACAGTAGTTAGAACACTTTCTGGCATTGCCCTTCCTCGGGATTGGAATGAAAACCGACCTTTTCCAGTCCTGAGAGTAGCCACTGCTGAGTTTTCAAAATATGCTGACATATTGAGTGCAACACTTGAACAGAACTCAGTCTAAACCCTTTCAGGATTTTAAATCACTCAGCTAGAATTCCGTCACCTCCAGTAGATTGTTCATAGTAGTGCTTCCTAAGGCTTAGTGAAAGTCTCTCAGTCGTGTCCAACTCTTGGCAACCCCACAGACTGTACAGTCCATGGGATTCTCCAGGCCAGATTACTGGAGTGGGTAGCCTTTTCCTTCTCCAGGGGATCTTCCCGACTCAGGAATCGAACCGGTATCTCCTGCATTGCAGGCAGATTCTTTACCAACTGAGCTATCAGGGAAGTCCCTCCTAAGGCTTACTTGACTTCATACTCCAGGATGTCTGGCTCTAGGTCAGTGATCACACCATCATGGTTATCCAAGTCATTAAGACCTTTTTTGTCTAATTCTGTGTATTCTTGCCACCTCTTCTTAATTTCTTCTGCTTTTGTTAGGTCCTTTCCATTTCTGTCCTTTATTGTGTCCATCTTTGCATGAAATGTTCCCTGGATAGCTCCAGTTTTCTTAAAGAGATCTCTAGTCTTTCTGATGCTATTATTTTCCTCTGTTGCTTTGCACTCTTCATTTAAGGGGGTCTTATCTCTCCCTGCTGGCTTCCCTGGTGGCTCAGAGGGTAGAATGTCTGCCTGCAAGGTGGGAGACTTGGGTTTGATCCCTGGGTTGGGAAGATCCCCTGGAGAAGGAAATGGCACACCACTCCAGTACTCTTGCCTGGAGAATCCAATGGACGGAGGAGCCTGGTGCATGGGATTGACAAAGAATCAGACACGACTGAGCGATTTCACTGTCTCTCCCTGCTATTATCTGGAACTCTGCATTCAGATGGATATATCTTTCCCTTTCTCCTTTTGCTTTTGCTTTTCTTCTTTCCTCAGCAATTTGTAAAGCCTTCCCAGACAACCACTTTGCCTTCTTGTATTTCTTTTTCTTTGGGATGGTTTTGGATACTGCCTCCTATACAGTGTCACCAACCTCTGTCCATAGTTCTTTAAGCACTCTGTCTGCCAGATCTGATGCCTTGAATCTACTCACTACCACTACTATATAATCATGAGGGATTTGATTTAGGTTATACTTGAATGGCCTAGTGGTTTTCTCTACTTTTCAATTCAACCCTGAGTTTTGCAATAAGGAACTCATGATCTGAGCCACAGTCAGTTCCAGGTCCTGTTTTTGCTGACTGTATAGAGCTTCTGCATCTTTGGGTACAAAAAACATATTTAGCCTGATTCTGGTATTGACTGTCTCATGATGTCCAAATGTAGAATTGTCTCTCGGGTTGTGGAAAGTGTGTGTGCTGTGACCAGCGAGTTCTCTTCACAAAACTCTGTTTGCCTTCGTCCTACTTCATTTTGTACTCCAAGGCCAACCTTGCCTGTTTCTCCAAATATGTCTTGACTTCCTACTTTTGCATTCTAATCCCTTGTGATGAAAAGGACATCTTTTTTAGTGTTAATTCTAGAAGGTATTATAGGTGTTCATTGAACTGGTCAACTTCAGCTTCTTCAGCCTCAGTGTTTGGGGCATAGACTTTGATTGCTGTGGTGTTGAATGGTTTGCCTTGGAAACAAACCAAGATCATTCTGTTGTTTTTGAAACTGCACCACAGTACTGCATTTTGGACTATTTTGTTGACTATGAGGGCTACTTCATATCTTCCAGGGGATTCTTGCCCACAGTAGTAGCTCTAATGGTCACCTGAATTAAATTTGCCCATCCCCCTCCATTTTAGTCACTGATTCCGACGCTGTAATGTTCACTCTTGCCATCTCCTACTTGACCATGTCCAGTTTACCTTGATTCGTTGACCTAATGGGCTTCCCTGGTGGCTCAGATGGTAAAAAAAAAAACCTGCCTGCAGTGCATGCAACCCAGGCTTAATCCTTGGGTGAAGTAGGTCCCCTGAAGAAGGGAATGGCTGCCCACTCCAGGATTCTTGCCTGAAAACATCCATGCACAGAGGAGCTTGATGGGCTACAGTTCATAGGGTCAAAAAACCTTCAAAGTTCCTGTGCAATATTCTTTATTGTGTTGGACTTTACTTTCACCACCAGACACATCCACAGCTAAGCACCGTTTCTGCTTTGGCCAGCCTCTTAAGTCTTTCTGGAGCTATTTCATTGCCCTTTACTCTTCCCCAGAAGCATACTGGACACCTTCAAACCCGGGGAGCTCATCTTTCATTTCATATCTTTTTGTCTTTTCATACTGTTTATGGGGTTCTCCTGGCAAGAATACTGGAGTGGTTTGCTATTTCCTGCTCCAGTGGACCATCAGGTAGTACTCTTCACTGTCATCCGTCATCTTGAGAGGCCCTGCATGGCATGGCTCATAGCTTTATTGAGTTACACAAGCCCCTTTGCCATGACAGAGCTATATGATCCATGAAGGAGTTAGTATCATAAGGTTCCTCATACTTGGTAGAAGTAAGCCACAAATTTGCCTCCCAATATAGTCACCTAAGCCACCCAGAGAGAATCCAGAATGTCCATAACATTAGAGCAGTACCACATAGATATTCAGAGGAAGGCACAACTCTTCATTGTACTGAAATCCAACATAGATTCCATGGTTTGGCAACTTAGTCTTTTCCGTATATTTTTGTATGTATTCATCAACCAAAACCCAGTCCTGGATAAATCCAAGTTTTGATCTGCTTTTACACCTGCTCTTTTGGGGAAGTAATGCATCCAAGCAGACCGGTGATATTTAATTCACAGTTGCAAGCCTTCAGCTGGTTTCTCAACATGCCGTATATTCTGTTCCTTCATCTTCCCATTTCCGCATTTTTCTTGATGACTTTCAAACTTATCCTCACTCCCCTCACAAATTTTTCCTCCTGCCCCAACTTCCTTCTTCATTCGCAACAGATTGCCTTTCTTGCTTAACAGAAAAATCAAAAGCCTTCAAATGAGAAACCCCTCAATTTACAGCTATGAAATCTCCTAACCTTCTTATGTTCTGCTTATACTCTCGGCCTGCTTTTCAGTTAACAGTGGAAGAAATCACTTTCTGTGTGCCTTCTTGTATAAGGCTGTCTTTCTACTTGTTTGATTCTTTTGTTTTAGTAGGGAAACTGTAAAAAGGTTTTGTTGTGTATTATTTTAACACTTCACTGGGCTGTTAGGAAGAGTCAGTATAAATTTCTAAGCCCTGGGCTCCAGAAAGGCATCTGGAGAAAATCCCATGTAAAGATGTAGGCAATTCACCCTTGAGGGGAACCTGAAAAACTTTTTCACTAGTTCTAAACTTAATTTCTATGGCTTTGCCAAATCCTTCCCTCAAGCTTTCATCTCTAAGCTTCTCTAAATCAGATACACTTTCCAGTTCTCATCTTAGCAAGCTAAGACTCATGACTGTGCTTTTTAAAAACATTTTCTTCTCTTAGCTTCTTTGACACCACTATCTTGAGCTTTTTCACTGTTTTCCTGGCTCATTTATCAGCACCTCCTCCTTTTACTCCTAACTTGGTCCTCCTCAAGACTCTAGCCAAAGCTTTTTAGTCTCACTCTGAAAACTTTTCTTCTTGGCAAATGCAGTTACTATGGTGGCTACTATTATTAAGGACATTGTGAGGGCTCCTTAATATGCATCTTCAGCTTAGTCTTCTTTCCATACCTTTAGACCCATTCACCGAATTGCTTCGGATATCTAATTGGCACCTCAAATTCAGCATATCCAGAGCAGAACTTAGCATCTCATTCACACGCTCTCCCAACTAGGTAACTAACTAACATTTTTCCATCTCTTTTTATGGTATTACCATCCACATAGTATCAGACTTAGGGTGTTCAATAAGTATAACTACATTTTTCAGAGAGATAACATATTAGAGAACAATGACAAGATTTAAAGGCCTATGTTTAAAATAACTGATTTGAAGGGAACCCTTCTGCAGTGTTGCTGGGAATATAAATTGGTACAGCCACTATGGAGAACAACATGCATGCCAAGTTGCTTCCATCACGTCTGACTCTTTGTGACCCCATGGACCGTGCCCCACCAGGCTCCTCTGTCCATGGGATTCTCCAGGCAAGAATACTGGAGTGGGTTGCCATGCCCTCCTCCAGGGGATCTTCCTGACCCAGAGGTTGAACTCAAATCTCTTAACATCTCCTGCATTAGCAGGCGAGTTCTTTACCACTAGCGCCATCTGGGAAGCCCAGAAAACAGTATAGAGGTTTCTTAAAAACCTTAAAACTACCATATGCTCTAGCAATCCCATTCCTGGGCATATATACATAGAAAACCATAATCCAAAAGTATACATGCACCCCGTTCATTGCAGCACTCTTTACAATAGCCAAGACATGGAAGCAACCCAGATGTCCATTGACAGAGGGATGGATAAAGAAAATGTGGTACATATATATCCTGAAATACTATTCAGCCATACAAAGAATGAAACAATGCTGTTTGCAGCAACATAAATGGACCTAGAGATGATCATACTAAGTGAAGTAAGTCAGAGAAAGACAAATATGTATTCCTCATGCTGCTGCCACTGCTGCTAAGTCACTTCAGTCATGTCCGACTGTGCGACCCCATAGACAGCAGCCCACCAGGCTCCGCCGTCCGTGGGATTCTTCAGGCAAGAACACTGGAGTGGGTTGCCATCTCCTTCTCCAATGCATGAAAGTGAAAAGTGAAAGTGAAGTCACTCAGTCGTGTCCAACCCTCAGCGACCACATGGACTGCAGCCCACCAGGCTCCTCCGTCCATGGTATTTTCCAGGCAAGAGTACTGGAGTGGAGTGCCATTGCCTTCTCTAATATTCCTCATATGTGGAATTTAATTTAAAAAAAAGATGCAATAAACTTATTTACAAAACGGAAACAGACTTACAGACATTGAAAACAAACTTAGAGTTACAAAAGAGGAGATGAGTAGAGGATAAATCAGGAGCTTGGGATGAACACACACACACTGCTGTATATAAGGTAGATAACCTACTGTTCAGCACAGGAAACTACTCAGCATTCTTTGGTAACCTGTGTGAGAAAAGAATCTAAAAAAGAATGAATAGATACCCAAAACGAACACAATACTGTAAATCAACTATAATAAAATTAAAAAAAGAAAAAAATTTAAATATGGGTGAAAAATTAATTATCTTTGTCTCCTGTAGCATAAAAAATAAGATTAAATAACTACTTTGCTTAGAATTGTATTGAGAAATGAGTACTCACTTAATGTACATCTCTTGTACAAGTTCCAGGTTCCCTCATCACCTTCCGCCTCCACCCTCAACATTTGTACCTGGAGTATTTCTCCCATAAAAGTATAGGTAGGCTTAATTGAAACAGTATTGTATTTCAGGATCACTATGCTTAGAGCAGCTTTTGAAAGCGTGTTGAAACATTAAACAACATCTACTGAGAATATTTTGCTCCAAACCCTGAAGAACTGCTTTACAAATGAACTTTGGAATAAATATCATTTAGAAGATGTAGACTGCTTAGACAGTCATTGTGCTGAATTGTGTGTAGAATGTTTAAGTACAGAGGGAGCACAGCCTCTGGACAGCGGGAGAAGCCCATGTGGTCTAAAGGCGCTTGAAATCAGATCACTAAGTGAGCGGCTGAACGGAGACTACAGCCTGGGGTGCTTTTTCTATTCCTTTTACTGGAATTTTTCCCCTTACCATGTTCTGTGTTTTTAGTTTGAAAAGTGTAGACAATTTCATGTTCACAATCTCTTGTTAATTTCTTTTAAAGCTTATTGGCATTTCATTTTTCAAATGTTTTAATATTTTTAATTTCAGCTGCACCAGGTAGGTCATTTGCAAATGGTAGTGTTTCTAAGTCAACTTAAAAATACCTACAGACATTTATAGTTTTGCACAGAAGTAATACTACATTAATTACATTAACAAAGTTTAGCCAACTTTATCTCTATTGTAGAAATATATTTTTTTTTATTCCTTGAAGGAAACTTTTTGATACAAAGAAAGAAACTTGACATGTATCAAACACACATCACTTAATATGGACTAAAAGGGATATATGCTTGCTTTGTGTTAACCTGATACTGTATTATGAACACCCCGTAGATTTTGGCCCTCCACACCCAGCAGACAAAAGAATAAATAAATAACACCTTTGTGTAAACTATTTAAAAATGTTACCTTACTGTATTTGAAAACTGTCCTGTTTGAAACATTTCTGACGATATTTATTGGCTTAGAAATGTTCTGCCTTTTTACTGTGTAAAACGTTGTTAACTGTAATGTTTTATTTTTATTCACAGATTATTATAAATATCCTGTTTGAAACATTTCTAAGACAATATTTATTGGCTTAGAAAGTTCTCCCTTTTTACTATGTAAAATATTATTAACTGTAATTTTTATTTTTATTCACAGATTATTATAAGTATAGGCCTCATGTTTTATGTAGTTCATCGAGCTCAAGTGGAATTGAATGCAGCTATTGTAGCTTGCGAAATGGAACTGAAAACCTCTCTGGTTAAAGGCAATCAACCAAATATCAGTGGCTCTTCATTCTACAAGAGGACCCTAACATTTTCTGGAGATGGAATCAATATTGTATGATTCTAATGAAATGTGTAATTGTCAAGAGCCTAGTGTGCTGTCTGAGATCTAGCAATTCCCTTACTGCTGGGCAGGGATGCAAGTTTTAATTGTATTATGGCACACACACACACAGACACTCACACACACAAATGACTAGTTTTTAAATTGCACATTTTTTAAAAACAGGAATCATTTTCCGGATACGTAAGTGTAAATGTAGATGCAATTTTGGCTGCAGTTCTTCATCATTTATTATGCCCATAGTGGCCTATAAGTCTGCACTTTAGGTTTTGGGTTTTGTTTTTTTTTTTTCATTATTTTCTTTATGAGTACTTATGAACAGAAAAATAATCCAAATATTTTTCTGCTTAGTGTCTTCATTTATAAAGACTATGAGTAAAAGTATGCAATTTTAAATGTATAATATTATTGGATGTTCTTTGCTTTCATAGTGTTTTCAGAAAGGGTAAATGATGTCTTGTTTTGTTTTTTTAAATGTTTTAGTTGGAACCACTTTGCTTTCCTTTTCCTTGCTAGTTAGAAAATAGACATGAACTTTTGTTTAAATGTATTTTTGCAGGGATCAAATTGTTACACCTATACACACAAGTTTAAATCCTACATTGTGGGACTGAAGTGCTCTTAAGATACCTTTTTTAATTTTTGCTGTGTAATATGCAAAGCGAAAGGGAAATTATTTAATGAGTAGTGTCTCAAATTAGAACTTGTGTTCTAATTTCACGCCATTGGTTTTAGCCTCCTTAGGTCTTCCATCAAAGGGCTGTCCTATTACAGTCTTACTGAAAATTTTATTAAACTTCTTTTCTTTTTGTATTCATTATTAGGCTTTGAAATAAAGATGTTATTCCTTTAAAGTGGTGGGCTTGCAATCACTGAAGATGTCACTCTGGTGGCCTTGTTTGATCAAAATGCCTATCTAAAAAATTGAGCTTTAAAATCAGGTTTATAATTCTGTTGAAGTACATATATATTTGTCCCCATAGTCTTCAGCTTTAAAACTGTACGTAATGTTATCTTGATGCCCAGATTTGTATTATTATATTTGCCCTACTATAGAGTAGGCTTATTTTGTTTGCTTTTTGGTACTTATTTTCCTCTGATAAGACTCAGGAATTCTGAAATGTGAAATTAAGTCTCAGTTCTTTTTCCTGTAGAATGAATTGAGTATATTTATTAATAGTACTTATGTGTATAGAATATAATAATTTGGTATATGATTCATATGATATTCATTTATCACCTTATAATTTTAAAGTAGCTTAATTGTGATCTTAATGATTAGTTTATTTTACAGTGGAGATTATCGATATAAATGCAGATTTTTCTGGTAAGTATCTGTTTTTTAGCTATGAAGGTGCCACCTTATCAGACACCTCCCATTTGCCTTTTCATTAGGGTAAAATCTTTGCCCTGATTTACTAAAGTGCAAAAGATTTATTTAGAAGCAATTATTTTAATTTTATGCTACGGATGCATTTAATCATTTTAGTATATAAATTTTTGCCCTGTTGCAGATATAATTATTTCCCTTTCCTTCATAATGAATAAGTTTTCTCACCTTTGAATAACACTGAAGTTTGTTTTTATGTCTGTACCAAGTTCTTCTTGGTATAGTCCAGATGATTTTATAGGGACCTGGGTCTATAGCAGTCAACTGACCTAGAAATCTTTCCTTCTTTTATTGATAGAAAAATACCATTGAAATGTTGTTATTCTTTTTTAAATCCTAATTAATTGTTTAGTTCCTTTAATAATTATTTTAGTTTAATTATCTGAATAAACAGTGATTTGATTTATTCTTGTCTAACTTGAAAATATTTATCTTGTGCTTTCTGTTTTAGTTTTTTTTATAAAGAAATTAATAATTTAAGATCACTACTTTCATACACTTGTATTACACTTCATGTATTTTGAAGTGCATTTATTTACTTTGGCATTTTGTAACTTGAATAATTTTGCCAAATGAAAAACTTTTGGTAGTTTGTCATGAGTTTTTCCAACTGTTGCATTTTGCTTAGTACTTAAATATGTAAAGGTAAAAGAGAAGTAATTTTTCTATATTCTGCCAACATGATTTTATATAATAAAGTCATCCATTTTTACTTAAAATAGTATGGATGTACTATTTTTAAAACATTAATCTAAAACTGCAGTTTTCCTTTTGTTCATCATTTCCAGCCTCCACATAAACTGTTATCCCTTATAATCATGCTATTTGATAGCTACATTTGGTTGCTGGTTTTTTATTAATATATGTGCTGTCTATAAATTATACAAAACATGCTGTATTGTACAAAACATATACAATGTTATATTCTTTCCATCTTTAACCCCACATGCCATATTTCTGGCAGCAACAAATTTCTATAGGTTCCTTTTATGTTGCCCTAATATTGCCTCCAGTCATAGAGTATATATTAATACATATATTATATATTGGATTTCTTAAATATATATACATACATAAAAATAATATATATATTGGATTTTTTATTTCTCAAGTCATTTAAAGTACAGTTAAAGTTGCTTTATGCTTATTTTTAAAAGCACGCAATACACTTGTTTCAAACCTTTTGAAAGATAAGTGCTGTTTTTAATTCTTTGGACCTTTTCCTTAGTTTTCCACATTTTCTGGTTTATTATTAATGATTTTGTTTACTCCTTGCCAAGTTTTGTCTCGTGAATTACTTTTAAACAGCAACATCCCCTTTTAAAAACATGTACATAATAATTTACTAAATGTTTTCATGTCCATTTTCATTTGATCATGTGATTTGTGAAATAACTTGAAATCTATACTTTGGTTTGTGAAAATAATAGAACCAAATCTCTGTCGTTAGAATGTATATTTTGAGTTTATGTTCAGAAGTGAGTTGTGGATTTATTCAGAGCCAGCCATACTCTCTTTGTATGTACTTTGTAACCGGTTGCAGACCTTTCAAAGAAGACTTTCCCATGATCGGATCAAGCTTATGACTATAAAGCATTTCCTTCCTTGAGAAGCTATATAATTCAGTATCTACTCTTACTTACCATTGCTGTAACTGAGCTAAGTGGTGGAGGCTATTAACATATACCAGTATGCGTCTGTTAATGTTCAGTGCTGATTGGAACTATTCTTAGGAAAGGTGCTGTGGCTTATATACATCTACATTTGTGGGACTGTCTTGTAGAATGCTGAAAGTTGCTAAGTGTATGCTAGGTTGATACAGGTAAATTCTGGGGTGCATGGTGAATCCATGGCTGTTCAAAACCAGTCACCATGTGCAGAGAAAAAGAGAGGTTTAATGAGAACCTCAGCAATAATGATACTAAGTTGTTGACTTCAATGATGGAATTTTGTTTCAAACACAAGCCACTTAGTGTACCAGAATGGCGGTCAGAATAACACTAGTTGGTTTTTAAGTTTTACATTGCTGATTCTGTTAATAATAAACTACTTAGGATATACTTTTTAATGGTCATGTCTTTAACCTGAAAAACTTAAAAGAAGTGGAATACTTGTTCCACAGGATATTTAAAACTAAGGAATTCCAATAACCTCACATATGTTGAACATAAACTGTTAACTGATTCAGCAACTGAATTATAACTTGGTACTTCTGAATGGCAAAGTGATCACTGTAAACTATTTTCTAAGGTAGCTGAAGGTTTAAAATAGATAATTCTAAAGGTAAATCAGTAAAACCTCTTGATTGTTGGCATCCTAAATCACTTGTGTGCCTGAGAAAATAAAAGGTTATGTTTTATTTTCCTTTTCTCTTCTCTTACTTCCCCTCTGTAATTTAATGAATTTAGGGTCATTTGCAAGGGGAGGGAGCAATTCAGGAGGAATGGTGTACATGTTTCTAAAAGTGATTATGCTCATAATTGACCCTAGATGAGGATGGTTATGGTTATGGCAGAGGCCCTGTTGGAGAAATCATTTTGGTATCTTACACTGGCACTCAACCTTCAGTGTGTTTTTTCTTCTAACATCCCCAAATCATGAAATGCTACCTGCCAGTCAAATAACAGTTATTTGCCCAGGCTATAGAAATGTTTATGATGCCTTTCATAATGTTAAACGACTTTTACCAATCTTAATTTCCTATTGATGTCTACCCTGTTTCTGTAACTATTTCCTAAGGGCCTGTTCCAGCTACCATAAAACTTTCTTCTTAGTACTTGGACTGACATTGTCTTTGTTGGTGTGTTTAGTTCAGTTGCTCAGTTGTGTCTGACTCTTTGTGACCCCATGAACCGCAGCACACCAGGCCTCCCTGTCCATCACCAACTCCCGGAGTTCACCCAAACCCATGTCCATCGAGTCAGTGATGCCATCCAGCCATCTCATCCCCTGTCGTCCCCTTCTTCTCCTGCCCTCAATCTTTCCCAGCATCAGGGTCTTTTCGAATGAGTCAGCTTTTCACATCAGGTGGCCAAAGTATTGGAGTTACAGCTTCAACATCAGTCCTACCAGTGAACACCCAGGACTGATCTCCTTTAGGATGGACTGGTTGGATTTCCTTGCAGTCCAAGGGACTCTGAAGAGTCTTTTCCAACACCACAGTTCAAAAGCATCAATTCTTCGGCTTTCAGCTTTATAGTCTTTCTTTATAGTCTAACTCTCACATCCATACATGACTACTGGAAAAACCATAGCCTTGACTAGATGGACCTTTGTTGGCAAAGTAATGTCTCTGCTTGTTAATATACTGTCTAGGTTGGTCATAACTGTCCTTCCAAGGAGTAAGCATCCTTTAATTTCATGACTGCAATCACCTCCTGTAGTGATTTTGGAGCCCAAAAAGATAAAGTCTGACACTGTTTCCCCAACTATTTGCCATGAAGTGATGGGACCGGATGCCATGATCTTAGTTTTCTGAATGTTGAGCTTTAAGCCAACTTTTTCACTATTCTCTTTAACTTTCATCAAGAGCTGATCCCATACTGTTGCCTGTATACTTTTCCTAGACATCTTAGATCAGAATTGCTTGCTAGAGCACAAATAGGCTACCACACATTGCAGGCTGCCTTCAGCTGGGGTGGTGCAGTGGAGCACTCGTTGAATAAATATGTTGGCTGTGTGTGTATTCGTTACACAAGGCTGTACAGTACTTTCTGCCATGGTCACCTTCCTTGGTTGAGGGTGCCTATCCGTACTCAAGAGTGTGGGAAAAACCTATCTTAATACCAACTGTATTATGAGTTAAATATTGAACATTTTTAGGGAAAGCATTATAGGTGTGATAGTGTTAAAACAGGGTGTATATATGGTAAATTTGTATTTAGTAATTCTGTCATGTTTCAATGAAGTTGATTATCCAAATTAAGTGATATTACTGCCTTAAAAGTGACTACTATTCTGTGGGTTAACCCACTATTTGAAAGGCTTAAAAATGACAAAATATGCATGAAGTGGGATAGAGAAGAATGAGTAGGATACATATTGAACCAAAAAAAAGAGCAATTTGAGAATTACATAGTTGTAAAAGTAGGTATACATTTAGACTGGTATATTTTAATAAAAGTATTTTTATCCTAGGATGGGATAAAACTCATAACCACCATAAAGTAGAAACCTTGAGTGGATTCATTTATTCTGCCTTTCATAGTTTAAAGCCATTTTCAGTAGAAATGTTTTGAGACATGGTCTGTTTCATACTCATTATTTCTTAAAATCTGGTTCCCAGGTTGACCAAAGCTGGAAGGACAGGGAACCTGAGTAGTTTTCGGCTAAGTTTTTTCAGTTCATTTGTTCAGTCACTAAGCTGTGTCCAGCTCTTTGCAATTGCATGAGCTGCAACACACAAGGCTTCCCTGTCCTTCACTGTCTCCCAGAGTTTGCTCAAACTGATGTCCACTGACTCGGTGGTGCCATCCAACCATCTCATCCGCTGTCTCCCTCTTCTCCTCCCCCCTACAATCTTTGCCAGCATCAGGGTCTTTGCCAGTGAGTCAGCTGTTCACATCAAGTGGCCAAAGTATTGGAGCTTCAGTTTCAGCATCAGTCCTTCCAGTGAATATTCAGGGTTGATTTCCTTTAGGATTAACTCATTTGATCTCCTTGCTGTCCAAGGGACTCTGAGAGTCTTCTCAAGTACCACAGTTCGAAAGCACCAGTTCTTCAGTGCTCAACATTTGTTATGGTCTAACTCTCTCATCCATACATGGCTACTGGAAAAACCATAGCTTGGACTAGAGAGACCTTTGTTGGCCAAATGATGTCTCTATTTTTAATATGCTGTTTAGGTTTGTCATAGCTTTTCTTCCAAGGAGCAAGCGTCTTTTAATTTCATGGCTGCAGTCACCATCCACGGTGATTTTGGAGCCCAAGAAAAAAGAAATCCGTCACTGTTTCCACTTTCTTCCCGTCTGTTTGCATGAAGTAATGGCACCATATGCCATGATCTTAGTTGTTTGAATGTTGAGTTTTAAGCCAGCTTTTTCAGTTTCCTCTTTTAGCCTCATCAAGAAGCTCTCTAGTTCCTCTTCACTTTCTGCCATTAGAGTGGTATCATCTGCATATCTGAGGTTGTTGATACTTCTAGTAGTCTTGATTCCAGCTTGTCATTCATCCAGCCCAACATTTTGCATGGTGTAATCTGTATATAATCAGCCATGAAATTAAAAGATGGTTCCTCATTGAAAGAAAAGCTATGACCAACCTAGACAGCATATTAAAAAGCAGAGACATTACTTTGCCAACAAAAGTCCATCTAGTCAAAGCTATGGTTTTTCCAGTAGTCATGTATGGATGTGAGAGTTGGACTATAAAGAAAGCTGAGCGCCAAAGAACTGATGCTTTTGAACTGTGGTGTTGGAGAGGGCTCTTGAGAGTCCCTTGGACTGCAAGGAAATCCAACCAGTCCATCCTAAAGGAGATCAGTCCTGGGTGTTCATTTGTAAGACTGATGTTGAAGCTGAAACTGCAATATTTTGACCACCTGATGAGAAGAACTGACTCATCAGGAAGAGACCCTGATGCTGGGAAAGATTGAAGGCAGGAGGAGAAGCGGACAACAGAGGATGAAATGTTTGGATGGCATCACCTACTCAATAGACATGAGTTTGAGTAAGCTCTGGGAGTTGGCGAAGGACAGGGAAGCCTGGTGTGCTGCAGTCCATGGGGTCACAAAGAGTTGGACACAACTGAGCGAATGAACTGAATCTGCATATAATTGAAATAAGGTGACAGTAAACAGCCTTGACATACTCCTTTCCCAGTTTTGAACTTTCCATTGTTTCATGTCCATTTCTAACTATTGCTTCTTGTCCTGCATACAGGTTTCTCAGGAGGCAGATATAGTGGTTTGGTATTCCCACCTATTTAAGAATTTTCTTCAGTTTGTTTGCTCCACACAGTCAACGGCTTTAGCATAGTCAATGAAGCAGAAGTCCAGTGTTTTTCTGGAATTACCTTGCTTTCTCTATAATCCAATGGATGTTGGCAATTTGATCTCTGGTTCTTCTGCCTTTTCTAAATTCAGCTTGTACATCTGGAAGTTCTCAGTTCACATACTGTTGAAGCCTAGCTTGAAGGATTTGGGGCATTCATTACCTTGCTAGAATGTGAAATGAGTGTAATTGTGTGGTACTTTGAACATTCTTTGGCGTTGACTCTTTCGGATTGGAATGAAAACTGGTTTCATTGGAATGAAAAAGAATAGACATGTATTAGTCGCTCAGTCATGTCCAACTCTTTGTGACCCCATGGACTGTAGCCTGCCAGGCTCCTCTGTCCATGGGGATTCTTCAGGCAGAAATACTGGAGTGGGTTGCCATGCCTTCCTCCAGGAGATCTTCCCAACACAAGGATTGAATCTGGGTCTCCCACATTTTGGGAGGATTTTTTTACTATCTGAGCCACCGAGGACGCCCAGGTACATGTATATGTATAGTTAAACCACTTTGCTGTTCAGTTGAAACTATTACCACATCAACTATGCTCCAGTATAAAAAGGTGAAAAATATGGAGAAAATAGGAATGCTGTCTTAATAAGGAAAAACTTGGGCTGTTTAGAAGCCCTTGCACAGAACTGAAGTGAATTTGGGGACTTCACATCATTTCAATGCCAGGATGAAATATTCTAAACTGAATAGAATCCCTGGGTCCCTTAGAAACAGCACAGAGGAACACAACTGGCAATCCTAGCTGGTTTAAATCAAAGTGTAGTGATGCATAAACACTTCCCCTCAAGTGTTTTCACTATGTTTAAAATGATTTGCTCACAATGCATTTAAGCATGGAAGCTCATCTGAAAGTGTGCTTTGTGGTTTTCCTGATTTTACCTCAGTACAACTTTTCAGGTAAAGGTAAATGTTGCAGGTGAGTCAAAAAGGAAAATAAAATTTCCCCTTGGTTGCAATGGCCAGAGAATGATTGCCTAATTATACATTACTCTGATTTAGAAACTTGGTGGGTGCCATCCTTGGAACTTTATAACTTTGTTGCTGCAGGAACTGTGAATTCAGTGCTGAGGATATTGTATTCTTTGTTGGGCTTCCCCAGTGGCTCAGCAGTAAAAGAATCCACCTGTGATGTAGGATACACAGGTTCAATCCCTGGGTCTGGAAAATCCCCTGGAGAAGAAAATGGCAACCCACTCCCGTTATCTTGCCCAGAAAATCCCATGGACAGAGGAACCTGGCAGGCTATAGTTCATGGGGTCACAAAAGAGCTGGACACAGCTGAGTGACCAAACAACTGGGTATGTGGTTCACATGAGATGCCAGGGAAAGCAATTGAAAATGCATGCCTGGGGTTACATGGAAAGATTCAGATGGAAGATTTGTGTTAAGGGCCATCTACTTTTAGCCTTAGGCATGAAAGAGACCTCTCCAAGGAATAAAGTGAAAAGATAAACTAAAGGACACGTTGCCTGCATAACCAGCCTTCACAGGAGAACGGCAGGCAAAAAAAGAGAGAGTCCACACTGGTCTCCATGATATCCTTGAACCCACCCAGCATAACCCCCTGAGGGCTTGTACCTTCCATCCTTCATGGAATTCTCTTCCCACAGAGGCAGAGTTGCTTCCTTTATGGCCTGTAATATACTGTGAATGTTTCTGATGCTATGTTCACCATAGACTATGACATGTGATCAAGTTGTCTCACCTGCTACATAATAAATATTTAATGATTGAATGAATGGGAATAGTGGGTTAAAAAGATTGTGTTCAGTGCCATATTTTAGAAATCAAGATCTTGGAGTTCTCATATGTTGGTCAGAAAATGTTACTTCACGGAAAATATAACCCAGTACTCTGTGTTCCAGGCATTCCTGGAACAAAAGCCAGACATTTTAAAGACAGTGTCAAGAAAACTCGGAGTCTCCATTTCTTGGTTCTGGTTTTCTAAGTACTGGCCTCATCTTCAAGCAGGTTTTTATTAAGTAGTAGCAAAGTCAACACTCCTTCAAAATGATTCTGTCTCTGCTGCAGTCATTTACCCACCTCTAGGTGGAGGTTGGGCCCCTGTTGGATTATCCAGGTAGATATGGGAACGGTTTTGAGAGCAGAGTATGATATGAGAGCAACATCAAAAAGTAAGAAGTCCATTCTTGAAATCATAACAGAGGCCATCAGTTGGCACTATAATTAGAAACAATAGTAGGAAACGGAAAGAAGAAATGCATTCTGCCCCTCCTCCATCTTACTGTCAAATTCCACGCTGTACTGTCAGAAAGATGGATGCTGGCCTCTGAGTTTGCTTTTGTTGTGTGTATTCAGTTCAGTTCAGTTGCTCAGTTGCGTCCAACTCTTTGCGATCCCATGAATCACAGCACGCCAGGCCTCCCTGCCCATCACCATCTCCCGGAGTTCACTCAGATTCACGTCCATCAAGTCAGTGATGCCATCCAGCCATCTCATCCTCTGTCGTCCCCTTCTCCTCCTGCCCCCAGTCCCTCCCAGCATCAGAGTCTTTTCCAATGAGTCAACTCTTCACATGAGGTAGGCAAAGTATTGGAGCATCATTCCTTCCAAAGAAATCCCAGGGCTGATCTCCTTCAGAATGGACTGGTTGGATCTCCTTGCAGTCCAAGGGACTCTCAAGAGTCTTCTCCAACACCACAGTTCAAAAGCTTCAATTCTTTGGCGCTCAGCTTTCTTCACAGTCCAACTCTCACATCCATACATGACCACAGGAAAACCCATAGCCTTGACTAGATGGACCTTAGTCGGCAAAGTAATGTCTCTGCTTTTGAATATGCTATCTAGGTTGGTCATAACTTTTCTTCCAAGGAGTAAGCGTCTTAATTTCGTGGCTGCAGTCACCATGTGCAGTGACTTTGGAGCCCAAAATAATAAAGTCTGACACTGTTTCCACTGTTCCCCCATCTATTTCCCATGAAGTGATGGGACCGGATGCCATGATCTTCGTTTTCTGAATGTTGAGCTATAAGCCAACTTTTTCACTCTCTTTCACTTTCATCAAGAGGCTTTTTAGTTCCTCTTCACTTTCTGCCATAAGGGTGGTGTCATCTGCATATCTGAGGTTCTTGATATTTTTCCCGGCAATCTTGATTCCAGCTTGTGTTTCTTCCAGTCCAGCATTTCTCATGATGTACTCTGCATAGAAGTTAAATAAGCAGGGTGACAATATACAGCCTTGATGGACTCCTTTTCCTATTTGGAACCAGTCTGTTGTTCCATGTCCAGTTCTAACTGTTGCTTCCTGACCTGCATACAGATTTCTCAAGAGGCAGGTCAGGTGGTCTGGTATTCCCATCTCTCAGAATTTTCCACAGTTTATTGTGAGTGTGAGATTCTGTAAATGAAGGAGAGTTGAAAAAGCATCACCTGAGAATAAAGCCACTTGTCAGAACACTGAGCTTCAGTGTTTTTATTTATTTAAACCTTGCCTTTGGTTTGATATGGAAATATACATCTAATATAAACATTTTATAAAAATTTTTAAAAGTTCTCTAAAGTCTTATATATATAATGCTGTAGGTATAGCATGAGCTTTGTAAACAGGCCCAGGTTCAAAGCCCCCTATACCATTTACTATCTGTGTGAAGTCCAGATAGATGACTTAGGTTTTTATGTTTCAATCTCTGGTATTTAATTTTAAGAGTTATCTACGAGAATGGGTGAAAAGCATTTAGCACATTGTCCAGTGCAATTGTCAACACCATACACTTTTATGTCAACTTAAAAAAATGGTCACAATCTAAAAGTTGAGAGGTTTTATTCAGTGGGGATTTTTAGGACGTCAAGCCCAAGAGCCAGCATCTCAAGTAACCTTGAGAGAACTGCTCCAAGGATGTGAGGAGAGGAGCCAGGTTATATAGAAGTTTTGCGACAAAAGGCAGGTAGTCTGAACATAAAAATTATTGTTAATTAAAATCAGACATCTCAAGAAGTTGAGTGCTTTTTTATCTGCGGGAAGATGCAAGAGTCCTGGCTCACTGAAGCCATTCCTATTATATGCACTTCAGCTATCCCGGGCCAGTATCCTGTGTTTTTTTTCACATCTTGGCCCCGTTAGAGCTCACTGTGGGAAGTGGCTGCAGTCCTGATGGCTGCTAGATCGCAGGTACTTCTTCCTGAGCGCCCTTAGGACTCACCAGCTCACATTGGAGGACTGCAACCACTGATGAGTGTGACATCCTTGATTACTGATATGGAAGGAAATATTTCATTTCTCAGGTATTATTGCATTACTGTTGTGGCTTAAGAATTTTTTATTGTGGTAAATAAAATATACATGAAACTTACCATTTTAGCCATTTGTAAGTATGCAACGAAGAAGCAAAAATGTACATTCACATTGTTATAGTACCATTACCAATACCCATCTTCAGATTTTTTTCATTTTTCCAACTGGAACTCTGTATTCATTTATTTGAATACATTTGAATTCTTTATTTCTGAATTCAGTAATTCCCCATCTCTCCTCTCCCCACACCCCCCAGACTCTGATAGCTGCCATACTTTCTGTCTCCCTGAGTTTTCGTATTCTGGGTTCCTCATGTAAGTAGAATCAGACATTTCTCCTATTGTGTCTGGGTTAATTAAGATCTTTTTTTTTTTTTTTAATAAAGCTAAATCCTGACTTTTTAGTCATTGATTCTTGAAGTTCCTTCACTACATAGGCCCCAATGTGCTTGTGCTTGCTCAGTTGCTAAGTCATGTCTGACTCTGCAAACGCATAAACTGTAGCCCACCAAGATCCTCTGTCCATAGGATTTCCCAGGCAAGAATAGTGAAGTGGGTTGTCATTTCCTTCTCCAGGGGATCTTCCTGACCCAGAGATCACACTTATGTCTCCTGCATTGCAGGTGCATTCTTTACCATTGAGCCACCAGGTAAATCCAAAGGCCCCAGCATGGAAGTAAAAGTCACTCGGTTATATCCCACTCCTTGTGACCCCATGGGACTGTACAGTCCTTGGAATTCTCCAGACCAGAATACTGGAGTGGGTAGCCATTCCCTTCTCCAGGGGATCTTCCCAATCCAGGGATTGAGCCCAGGTCTTCCACATTGCAGAATCCACCTGCAATGATGTCTGAGACATCAGGGAAACCCAAGAAAACTGGAGTGGGTAGCCTATCCCTACCCCAGCTGATCCATCTTCCCGACCCAGGATCGGACCAGGGTCTCCTGCATTGCAGGAGGATTCCTTACCAGCTAAGCTACCAGGGAACCCCAAGGGGCCTAAATTCCACCATCTTCTTGATAGTAACTATTAATCATAGGCACAATCTTAGTAGATAAGAAACAGTTTCAGTTACGGGCTTTAGATGCCCAATCTAGTTCCATAGCATCACAGAAGCAGGTTACTTTGGTGACTATAGAATCCGAAAATGGTTCTGAAAGGTAGCTCAAATGCTTGAGTGCTTTAACTATGGCTGAGGATAAAAGATTTCATAACATTTTAGTAGTCAGCCTCAGGGTGCCAGTAAGCAAAATAGATGACAACAAGGTATAAACATTTATCATTAAACCAGGATGTAGGCCTAAAGAAGATTGCTCAGGAAAAAGAAAAAAAAAGACTCTTAAAAACTTTCTCACAGTTGGTTTCATTTTTTCATTTTATGAGCTTAATGTTTTGTTCCCTGCCTGGCAAATTTTCACTCCTTCAATTTTGCATTTCCTGGACAAAAAGCAAGATCTGTCCAGCCTGTAACCATCAAGTATCAAGCAAATTGTTTCTGTAGCAATAAATCATCTACATGAAATCGCTTGGGTTTTTCCTTCCTTACTTCAATGATTTTTCAATGCAAATTTGGCTATTATCAGTCAAATGGAACATGCTAAAATTGCTGCTTAAAAATCTGGGGGCACAAAATAACACGTGGGGTCAAACTCTTTCTCCATAGCTTTGATCCTTTGAGCCTGGTCTTTCTAATATGGATAATCATCACTACAAACTACAGGAGACATCTCTGATTGTAATTTCTATTTTCATTTAATAATCTTGGGCAAGTAATTTATAATCTCTGAGTTTTAGTATTTCTTCTGTAAAATAGGCAGATAAAGACTACTTGTGAATGGTTCATGGCATGTAATAAGACACACAGGCAAGTATTAGTTTTAGGAAAGAAGCATGTGGTTGTGTATGTTTTATTTTCCAGCCCTCTTTCTCCATGAGACTGTTTCTCATTTCTCTCCTTACAACCATCTCACAGCTTCTTGCTCTAGTTTTTAGGAACTGAAATTTTTCACTTGATTTGTCCTTCCACTAGCAAGGCTTGTCCTAACATAAGCTAAGACTGCAGGCTGAAATCATTGCCTTTCTGACTTAATTCTCTTTATCTCATCCATACCCTGGGCCCCCAGGACTCTACCTTCTGCTTTTCTGAGAGCAAGTTTGATAGTCTGCTATTTCTAGTTTTTAATATGAATGAAATGGCTGAGAAATGAAGTATTTTCTGCCATATCAGTAAACAAGAATGTCACAGTCATGAGCAATTTGCAGCCCTCCAGCGTGCGTCCTAAGAGCCGTCAGCAAGTGGCTGCAGCCACTCCCTAAGGTGAGCCCGCCAAGGGAGCTCAGGATGTGAAAACACAGGACACTGGCCCAGGATAGATGAGATGTGTAGAAAGAAATGATTTCAGTGAGCCCTGACTCTTGCAACTTTTCATAATAGAAAAGCACTAGACTCCTCAGCTTGAGATATCTAATTTTAATAATCTTTTGGTGTTCATACTAGCTGGGTCCTCCCTTCCCTTCCTCCCTTCCCTTCTTCCCTTCCCTTCCTCAGAGCAGTTCTCTCGGGGCTACTTGAGATGTGGCCTCCCAGTCCTGAAATCCTAAAAAATCCCATCAAATAAGACCTACTCCAACTTTTAGGTTGTGAATATTTCTTCAGTCAACAGCTATGGTGACTGATGAAAGGACCAGGGCAGATTCCTCACCTCCACCTGAGCTCTCCGAGGACCCAGAGACTTCATACTAGCAGAAGCCTCTTGTGCCCGTCCACCTCCTTGGAAAGTCCAGACAAATTTGAGTGAGTCTCTCCTGGTTCTAGGATTTCCCATTATTGGTTGATAATGCTAAGCTTTATTTGGTGGGGGAAGAGGTTATCCTTGAAAGGATATCTTTCCAGAAGAGAGAGCTGGGTTGCTCTGTTTAGACACAGGGTGGGACATCCTCAGTGGGAGGATTGGGAAGATTTTGCTCAGTTTAGGCATTGAGTGGTTTCTTCTCATTGTAAAAGGCACTGGGAAGACTCAGTTTAAGGATAACTCAGCGGTTGGTTATCCTCAGTTTAGAGACTAGGAAGACTTTGCTCAGTTAAACACTGAGTAAGTTGGGACTGAGATGCTCGGGAGGGAAGACTGCCCTGTCGTTTTCCCTTGGATTGGCTACCTTAATCGAGTTTGTTTAAAAAAAAAAAAAAAAAAAGCCAAAATCTTATGAGAGCTTCTGAGGTGCAAAGAAGGAACTCTCTCCTCCTGACCAGCAATGGCTTTCTCAGGCGACGGAAACCTGCAAGAGTGGTGGAGGCAGGTCCTCATGCCCTGCAGCTTGTCAGTACAGGGAAACGCACGTACGTAATTAACAAACTGCTCAACCAGGGACGCACAAAAGAACTGGCTATTCTTCCATCTGAGCACCCATGGAAGTCTTATACTCCACAGGCATTACCCAAGACACCTAAGGATGGGCTGAAACAACTCTGGGGGAAAATCTGTGAAATGAAAATATCTCCTGCCATATTAATAAACAAGAAATGCCACAGCCATCATCGATATGTGGCCTCCAAATATGAATGAGCACTCCCCAAACTGCGATCCAGCAGAGGCTGCCACCCCTCATGGGGATTGCTGAGGAGCTGGGGAAATGCAAGAAGCAAGGGGAACAACGAAACAGGATTGGCCCCAGACACCTGAGGTGCATATGAAAGAAGTGAATTAAGGGAGCACAGAGGCTTGCATCTTCCTGCACACAGAATGCTAAATTCCTTAACTTGATACCTCATCTTTGATGTTCAGACTGCCTGCTCCCTTTGCTGGAAACTTGTATATAATCTGACTTTCCCTCCTGCCTCCTTGGAGCAGTTTTCTCAGAGCTTCTGAGATGGTGTTTCTCAGGCTCTCAGTCCTAAGCATTCTCGCCAAATTAACTCTCTACTTTCAAGTTGTGACCTTTACATTTTAATTGAGAAATCAGAAAAGTTAAGCTCTCAAGTAGCACACACTGGCCCACTACATGATCATCACTAGCAATTTTATCTCAACAAATTGACTTCAAAGTGAGAAATAAAGGTTTCAAAATAAAAGGAAAAGAAACAACAGATTGCCAATACCCCAGCTGTGAATATGTATATACAAAACTTAAAAGTATTTGCTTCATTGGAAATTAAAGGAAAACTTGCCCTAAAAATTGAGGGGGCTCTTTCATTGCATATGCAGTTAAGTTACCTTAAGGTTAAAAGTTGCCTTAATAAAGATGTCTTTTCAGACTTCAAACAAAGGCTTTAGGGAGAAACTAACATTTCTGTCTGTCTTTCATTTATAAATGTTCCATCTGATCTTCCGAGGCGGTTCTGTATTTGTGTGTTTTGTTTTTGTTCATGTTTTTGAAAACTTGGCCTTTGCCATACTATTCCCCAGGGTAAACTTTCCGGATTTAGGTGACATCCTACCCCACCATCTTATGGGGAGGCCTCTTGAGTCCTAGTGAATCATTATTAGTACATATCTTTTATTAATGCCCAAATGATGGATCCTTTTTAAATTGGAGAAACTAACACACTGGTGAATCTAAACCACTCATTATAAACAACTGTTTTACTGGTACATATAAAATAAAAGTACTGGGCTTCACAGGTGGCGCAGTGGTAAAGAAACTGCCTGCCAGTGCAGGAGACACAGAGATGTGGGTTTGATCCCTGGGTCTGGAAGATCTCCCAGAGTAGAAAATGGTGACCCACTCCAGTATTCTTGCTTTGAAAATACCATGAACAGAGGAGCCTCATGGGCTACAGTCCATGGATTGCAAAAGAGTCGGACATGACTGAGCACACATACACATAAAATAAAAATCAAATTAAACATGAGAAAAATATATCTAATAATTAACTTAAGAACTTCTGTTGTTTAAAACAAGAAAAACTAGTTTGGGAAGCTCTATCTGTGGTTTTTGCTTCCCTCAGTGGGTCTTACAGATGCTAATAGTATTAGAATAATTAATGTTAACAGAAAAACTCGGAAGTCTATCTCTGGTTTCCAACAGCTAGAAATGTAAAGAATTATCTCAAATGAATAAATAAATCTTTGATCATTTTAAATAAGATAAATAAAAGATTTTATATGATTCAAACAAGATTTAAATTTCACATACTGTATTGTTATAGTTCAGTCGCTCAGTCATATCTGACTCTTTGCAAACCCATGGACTATAGCACGCCAGGATTCCCTGTCTGTCATAATGTCCCAGAGTTTGCTCAAACTCACTTCCATTGAGTTGATGATGTGATCCAACCATTTCATTCTCTGTCCTCCCTTCATTCTTGACCGGCGTCAGAGTCTCTTCCAATGAGTCCATTTTTCTCATCAAGTGGCCAAAGTGTTGGACCTTCAGCTTCAAAATCAGTCCTCCCAATGAAAGGGTTGGTCATCTTTAGGGCTGACTGGTTTGATCTCCACACAGTCCAAGGTACTCTCCAGAGTCTTCTCCAAAACCACAGTTTGAAAGCATCAATTCTTTCGCACTCAGCCTTCCTTATGGCCCAACTCTCATATCCATACATGACTGTTACTGAGTCAAAGCTTGCTCTGCTCACCACACAACAGGCCAATGAATCTGAGAGACAAGGTGCTGAGGCAAGGAAGAGACTTTAATTGGGGAGTCAGCCAACCAAGAAGATGGCAGGCTAGCGCCTCAAAATAATCATCTTATCGGAGTCTGGATGTGAAATTCTTTTATAGATCAGAGAGAAACAAGCAATGAGGAACTAAGACAAAAGGCAGAATAGAGAGGGAGATGCAGTGAGAAGTAAAGTGAAAGGGTCTTCATCCTGCAAAATATCTCCAAGGGAATGGCCAGCCTTCAGAAGGCAGGTGTTAATCTCTTCTATTCACACGTGGGCAAGGACAAACTATCTCTCCATCAGCTGGACAAAGGCACTTTATTTACACACAAGCAGAAGGGGCAGGGTCCTCTAGTCAGGCCATTGAGTATGATTATAATAATAAAAACAAGTCAAAGAAACAGTTTCCAACATGGGATCAGAATTGGCTTCCTCCCTGCAGTATGACTACTAGAAAAAGCATAGCACTGGCTATACAGACTTTTGTCAGCAAAGTGACACCTTTGCTTCTTAATATGCTGTCTAGGTTTGTCATAGTCTTCCTTCCAAGGAGCAAAGGTCTTTTAATTTCATGGCTGCAGTTACCATCTGCAGTGACTTTGGAGCCCAAGGAAATAAAGGCTGTCACTATTTCTGTTGTTTCCCCATCTGTTTGCCATGAAGTGATGGGACCAGATGCCATGATCTTAGTTTTTTGAATGTTGAGTTTGAAGCCAGCTTTTCATTCTCCTCTTTCACCTTCATCAAGAAGCTCTTCAGTTCCTCTTCACTCTGTGCCATTAGGGTGGTGTCATCTGCATATCTGAAGTTATTGATATTTCCTCCCTTCAATTTTGATTCCAGCTTAAGGTTCATTCAGCCTGGCATTTTGCATGATGTACTCTGCATAGAAGTTAAATTAGTAGGGTGACAATATACAGCCTTGATGTATTCCTTTCCCAATTTTGAACCAGTCCATTGTTACATGTCTTGGCCTGCATACAGATTTCTCAGGAGGCAGGTAAGGTGGTCTGGTATTCCTAACTCTTTAAGGATTTTCCACAATTTTCCACAAATTTTGTTGTGATCCACAAAAGGCTTTCGCATAGTCAATGAAGCAGATGTTTTCCTGCAATTCTCTTGTTTTATCATTTTTTCATTAAAAATTTTTTTTTAGTATTTAGTGTATTTTTAATTGATTGATGAATGCTGTACAACATTGGTTTGATTTCTGTCATACATTAACATGAATTAACCATATGTGTACGTATATCCCCTCCATCTCGAATCTCCCTGCAACCTCCTGCCCATTCCCACCCATCTAGGTTATTACAAAGCCCCAGTTTGAGTTCCCCGAGACATACAGCAAATTCCCATTGGCTCTCTACTTACATAGTCAGTGTATCCTGTTCCATACTACTGTGCATCCATCTCACCCTCTGCCTCCTCTCCTCCACACTTGTCCATAAGTCTGTTCTCCATGCCTGCATCTCCTTTGCTGCTCCATGAACAAGTTCATCAGTACCATCCTTCTAGATTCCATAATGTGTTTAATATATGATATTTGTTTTTCATTTTCTGATCTACTTTTCTCTGTATAATAGGCTCTAGGTTCATCTACCTCATTAGAATTGACTCAAATGTGTTCCTTTTTTTTGGCAGAGTAGTATTCCATTGTATATATGTACCATAACTTCTTTATCCATTCACTGGTTGATCAACATCTAGGTTGCTTCCATGTCTTGGCTATTGTAAATAGTGCTGCAGTGAACACTGGGGTACAGTGCTTTTTCAGCTTTGGTTTATTCAGGGTATGTGCCTAGAAGTGGTATTGCTGAGTCATATCATGCTTTTATTCCTAGTTTTTTAAGGAATCTCCATACCGTCTTCCATAATGGCTGCAACAATTTACATTCCCACCAGCAGTGCAGGAGTGTTCCCTTTTCTCCGCATCCTCTCCAGCACTTGTTGTTTGTGAATTTTTTGATTATGGCCATTCTGTCTGATGTGAGGTGATGTCTCATTGTAGTTTTCATTTGCATTTCTCTAATGAGTGATGTTGAGCATCTCTTCGTATGTGTATTAGCCATCTGTATGTCTTTGGAGAAATGTCTATTTAGGTCTTTCGCCCACTTTTTGATTGGGTTGCTTGTTTTTCTGGTATTGAGTTGTATAAACTGCTTGCATATTTTGGAAATTAATCCTTTGTCAGTTGTTTTATCTGGTATTATTTTCTCACATTCTGAGGACTGTCTTTTCACCTTGCTTATAGCTTCCTTTTCTGTGCAAAAGCTTTTAAGTTCAATTAGGTCCCACTGATTTATTTTTGTTTTTATTTCCATTATTCTAGGACGTGGGTCATAAAGGATCTTGCTATGGTTTATGTCATACAGTGTTCTGCCTATGTTTCCTTCTAAGATTTCTATAGTTTCTGGTCTTACACTCAGGTCTTTATCCATTTCGAGTTTTTCTTTGTGTTTTGTATTAGGAAGTGTTCTAATTTCATTCTTTTGTACATCATTGTCTGATTCTTCCAGCACCACTAATTGAAGACTGTCTTTTTCCCACTGTATAGTCTTGTCACTTTTGTCAAAAATAAGTTGCCCATATGTGCTTTGGTTTATCTATGGGCTTTCTATCTTGTTCCATTGGTCTATACGTCTTTGTGCCAGTACCATACTATCGTGATGACTGTAGCTTTGTAGTATAACCAGAAATCAGGTAAGTTGGTTCCTTCAGCTCCCTTCTTCTATCTCAAGAATCCTTGGCTATTTTATGTTTCCATACAAATTGTGATTTTTTTTTGTTCTAGTTCTGTGAAAAATGCCATTGGTAGTTTAATAGGGATTGCATTGATTCTGTAAATTGCTTTTTGTGTTAAAGTCATTTTCACAATATTGATTCTTCCAGCCCAGGAGCATGGAATATCTCTCTATCTGTTTATGTTGTCTTTGATTTCTTTTGTCAGTGTCTTATAGTTTTCTGTATTTGGCTCTTTTGTCTCTGGTTCAGTTCAGTTCAGTTCAGTTTAGCACTCCATCCTGTCTGACTCTTTGCAAACCCATGAACTGCAACATGCCAGGCTTCCCTGTCCATCACTGACTCCTGGAGCTTGCTAGAACTCATGTCCATCAGGTTGATAATACCATCCAGCCATCTCATCCTCTGTTGTCCCCTTCTCCTCCTGCCTTCAATCTTTCCCAGCAGCAGGGTCTTTTCCAATAAATCAGTTCTTCATATCAGGTGGCCAAAGTATTGGAGCTTCAGCTTCAGCATCAGTCCTTCCAGTGAATATTCAGGACTGATTTCCTTTAAGATGGACTGGTTGGATCTCCTTGCAGTCCAAGGGACTCTCAAGAGTCTTCTCCAATACCACAGTTCAAAAGCATCAATTATTCAGCACTCAGTTTTCTTTATGGTCCAACTCTCACATCCATACATGACTACTGGAAAAACCAAAGCTTTGACTAGACAGATCTTTGTTGGCAAAGTCATTTCTCTGTTTTTAATATGCTATCTAGCTTTTCTTCCAAGGAGCAAGCATCTTTTAATTTCATGGCTGAGATCGCCATCTACAGTGATTTTGGAGCCCCAAAAAATAAAGTCTGTCACTGTTTCCATTGTTTCCTGATCTATATGCCATGAAGTGATGGGACCGGATGCAATGATCTTAGTTGTTTGAATGTTAAGTTTTAAGCCAGCTTTTTTCACTCTCCTCTTTCACTTCATCAAAAAGGCCCTTTAGTTCCTCTTCACTTTCCTGCCATAAGAGTGGTTTCATTTGCATATCTGAGGTTATTGATACTTCTCCCAGCAATCTTGATTCCAAGTTGTGCTTTATCTAGCCCAGGATTTCTCATGATGTACTCTGAATATAAGTTAAATAAGCAGGGTGACAATATACAGCCTTGATGTACTCCTTTCCCAATTTGGAACCAGTCTGTTATTCCATGTCCAGTTCTAACTGTTGCCTCTTGACCTGCATACAGATTTCTCAAGAGGAAAGTAAGGTGGTCTGGTGTTGCCATCTCTTTAAGAATTTTTCACAGTTTGTTGTGATCTCCACAGTCAAAGGCTTTTAGCATAGTCAATGAAACAGAAGTCGATATTTTTATGGAATTCTCTTGCTTTTTCTATGATATATGGCAATTTGATCTCTGGTTCCTCTGCCTTTTCTAAATCCAGCTTGAACATCTGAAAGTTCTCAGTTCACATGTGGTTGAAGCCTAGCATGGAAAATTTTGAGCATTACTTTGCTAGTGTGTGAAATGAGTGCAATTGTGTGGTAGTTTGAACATCCTTTGGCATTACCTTTATTTGGAATTGGACTGAAAACTGACCTTTTCCAGTCCTGTGACCACTGCAGAGTTTTCCAAGTTTGCTGGCATATTGAGTGCAGCCCTCTCACAGCATCATCTCTTAAGATTTGTAATAGCTCAGCTGGAATTCCATCACCTCCATTAACTTTGTTTGTAGGGACCCTTCCTAAGACCCACTTGACTTCACACTCCAGGATGTCTAGCTCTAGATGAGTGATCACACCATCATGATTATCTAGGTCATAAAGATCTCTTTTGTATAGTTCTGTGTATTCTTGCCACCTCTTTTTAATATCTCCTGTTTCTGTTAGGTCCATACCATTTCTGTCCCATCTTTGCATGAAATGTTCCCTTGGTATCTGTAATTTTCTTGAAGAGATCTCTAGTCTTTCCCATTCTATGTTTTACTCTGTTTCTTTGCATTGATCACTCATGAAGGCTTTCTTACCTCTCCTTGCTATTCTTGGAACTCTGCGTTTAGGTGGGTATATCTTTCCTTTTCTCCTTTGCCTTTTGCTTCTCTTCTTTTCTCAGCTATTTTTAAGGCCTCCTCAGACAACCATTTTGCCTTTTTGCATTTCTTTTTCTTAGGGATGGTCTTGATCCCTGCCTCCTGTACAATATTTCAATCTTCTGTCCATAGTTCCTCAGGCACTCTGTCTATCAGATCTATATCCTTGAATCTATTTGTCACTTGTACTGTATAATCATAAGGGATTTTATTTAGGTCATACCTGAATGCCCTAATGGTTTTTCCTGCTTTCTTCTATTTAGATCTGAATTTTGGAATAAAGAGTTCATGATCTGAGCCACAGTCAGCTCCCAGTCTTGTTTTTGCTGACTGTATAGAGCTTCTCCATTTTTGGCTGAAAAGAATTGAATCAATCTGACTTCAGTATTGACCATCTGGTGACATCTATGCATAGAGGCTTCTCTTGTGTTCTTGGAAGAGGGTGTTTGCTATGATCAGTGTATTCTCTTGACAAAATTCTGTTAACCTTTGCCCTGCTTCATTTTCCACTCTAAGGCCAAGCTTTCCTGTTACTCCAGGTATCTCTTGACTCCTACTTTTGCGTTCCAGTCCCCTATGATAAAAAAGCAATAGAAAGGCCTAAAAACATATGGAGAATGGCTAAAAATATAGAAGTGTTTTCCTCTGGATAAGTAAACATATTTGAATTTTCAAGAATTTTTTTAAAAAAATTCCTTAATCCATCTTAAAATGGACTTTTGTTTATAAATCTGAAAAGAAATAATTTAGGAAGCAGATTTGGATTCAGCACAGAGATAAATATTTTAGCAACGGAAAGAACTGAGGGAGTGGGAAGAGTGCTTTGTAGTAAAATGCAAAATGCTTGTCCAATTAGAAGCAGATTAGAAGATAGATTTCCTTTAGTGGGACAAACCACCTTATATATTACCAAGTAAGCTCCAGTATGTCACTTTATAAGACTATTCCATTGTGCAGATTATTCTTCATGATTTCTAAAGATTCTCAGATATGCCAGAAAAATGCCACACCAGCTCAACTGAATATGCTCCTGAACTGTGCAAATAGAATGAGTGGGCCATCATATTCATATTGTCTATGTCATGAATATAAATATAGAAATATAGATATATTCTGAAGTCTTCATGACCCACTTTATTTGTAATACCATACTAGCTACTGCCCCAATTTTACACAAATTTGCTTTGTGCCCCATCTTCATATGAGTTAATAAGCTAGAAAGTAAGTGCACAAAAACACTAATCTTATTAAGGTTTATTCACTTGTCTATTTCATGTCTTAGATGTTATTGAAACATGCATAATTTTAAACAGGAAGTATATTTCCTATTAATATTATTTTGCATGATGGTGTATCTGTTCTTTGCTAAAATGAGGTAAATGCATTTTTTAAACCCAAGAAAGGCCAGTGATCTATAAAAAGGGGAGGGTTCCTATGAGATTAAATTTCAATGCTCTTAGAACTACATCAAAGCAATTTAAAAAGAGTTAGTTAATTATAGCTTTTCCCTGGTGAAGAAGCTGTCCTTAGTAGGACACACTGCTATATTCTGTAACTAAATACAGTGCCCCAATTTACTTTAATTCTAGCTAAATCTGTATACCCTCCAGAGTGGTATCCTTGAGAAGCAAGCACCATGGTTATTTAAATCAATGATAATGTGAATAGCAATACCAGGGCTTACCAGAAACAAGTGCTAGATTTGCATACCAGATTCAAAGGGACAATGAATACACATTGACTATAGGTCACATGAAAAGTAGGCTACACCCACTGGGAAATAATAAGATATGAAATATCCTAAAAGGTGTCTTGAAACAGAGACCAGTTCTTCTAAGAGTTTACTATGCCAGCACCCTGCATGCCTAAAAATCTAGGCAACTGCATTAAAATTATGATGAAGTAATTTTTCTTAATTAGAACCAGACTTTATCTTACTCATTTGTATAGACCCCAAGACTTGGCAAACACTAAATGCTTAATTAGTTATTAAAATATAAATAAATGAGTTAATTTGTGGAAGTTAATAACTTCAGATGATTACATTTTACCTTTGATGTGTGCTTATCATATGGACTCTCTGTACTTACAAATAACCACTAGAGGTTGCTATTTTATATTTTTTAACTTCTCAAGTCTGTATTATGATGCTTTTAAAAACTGGCACACTACTGAAAATTGTACTTTCCAAAGAGAGCCAGAATAATATATTTTATCTCACATATTCTTTTTAGAAGTGACATTTACATCCCTCCCACTGAGCAAAGGTGCCTGCGCCCCTTCTATTGGATCAGTATTGACTTCTGTAATTCCCCTATTGAAATATGGTAAAGGTAACATTGTATCAGTAAGTCATTAAAATGGTAGGCTTATCAGCTCTGTTCAGTTAGTATGCTTCCTCTCACAACCCAGTCACCATGCTATGAGAAAGCCAAGAAGCTTTATGGAAAGGCCACTTACAGATGTTCCAGTCTATAGCCCTACCTGAGGCTCAAACCAATATCCAGCATTAACAAATGATTGAGAGAACTCTGATAATGCCAAGTCACTCTCACGCTTCAACCCAGCCTACAGCAAGGAACAGAGGCACGTTGACCCTGCTAAACCTTGCCTAAATTGCACCGTCATCTAGAAAATAAATGACTTTTCTTCTTCATGCAACTAAGTTTTTAATTTCTTTCTTGATATTTTTTGTGCAGGTAATCCATATTGTTGCACGTAGCTGTGATTCATTCGTTCTTATTGCTATTCTGCTGTATGAAGACAATACTTTTTCTCTTCTACCACTGGTTAATGTTTAGGGTTGTGACAAATGATACTGCTATTAATACTCTTGTGCATGTCTTTTAGTGTACATATTCATCATTTCTTTGGGATTTATACCTAGGAGTGGAAATTCTGAATCATAGACTATACAGATATTCACGTTTATTTATTATAGAAAATTATCATTGAGTATGATTGTACCCGTTTGCCTTTCCATCACCAGTACATAGATGTTCCAGCCCAAAACTTTTTAATTTGAGTCATTCTGCTGGACGATCTTCATGTGCCTTTTCCTGATGTCTAGGGAAGGTGAGCCCTTTTTCTGTTAGTTACCCATTTGCATACTTTCTCATTTAGTTCAATTTTCTGTCAATTTTTATTTAGTGGTCTTATCTTTTTCTTATATTTTTAGGAGATTATTTATATTATATAAGTGACTTGTCAACTGCTAACTCTTCTAAGAGGCTGCTAGAACAATTTGATGATCAAGCAAAACCAAGTTTACTAAACTTCAGCAGTAATGGAGAGCACCACTTTGATAGTTTGAAGTTTCTGAGAGGAGAAGGCAGGAGTGGCTGCCCCTGGGATTTTATACCTAAGGAAAATCTTTCAATACAAGTATATGATTGGGACTAGGAAAACTTTATGATGTAAGAGTTTAGGGTTGGTGGACACAAAAGGCAACAATCTTGAAGCAGCCCTTCTTCACTTGTTTCACGTGAGCAACCTATTATCCTGACAAGGAGGCTGCTTTCCCAGACCGTCTATTGTTTGATCTTATTTAGTTTTTGTTAATTTCCTGAAACAAGCTGTGAAGTTATTTGTTGGTTTAAAATATTTTTCTTTCTTGGCAAATGTTTTCAGGAAGAAATTGTAAACAGTTTGTTTTTAGTCCTGAGACTTAAACCAAGTGGATGTAAATGGCCTCAGTTTTCAAGCCCCTTGTCCAAGAGATGTTACAAGCAGAGTTACAGCTTTTATTGCTTGCCTTTGGAGGCACCATTCTAATCTTCCAGGACTCTCCTAGTTTTAGCTCTCAAAAATGTCACATTTTGGGAAACACCTTCAGTTCTGAGCAAATGACTATGGTTGGTCACTACTTGCCTTATTGCTCTGAAAGCTGCCTTGTCACAGACAGATGCTTTTAAAATTAATGTAGTCTTCAATAATTTTTTCTGAGAGTTAGTGCTTTTTGATTCCTGTTAAGAACTCTTTCTCTTGACAATTTTTATACATAGTCTAGTTTTAATATGTCCTTTCCAGGTGGCTCAGTGATAAAGAATCTGCCTGCAATGCAGGAGACTCAGGTTCTATCCCTGGGTTGGGAAGATTCCCTGGAGGAGGAAATGACAACCTACTCCAGTATTTTTGCCTGGGGAATTCCATGGACAGAGGAGCCTGGCAGACTACAGTCCAGAGGGTCACAAAGAGTCAGACATGACTGAGCACACACACACAGTTTTAATAAGATATACTGAAATTTTTCTTTTATGAAAATGATTATGCAAATGGATTTTCTATACTTAAAATTTCTTGTATATGTTAACCTAAAATAATTCTTTAATATCAAAAGTCAATAAATTCATTAAGATATTTCTTTGTTGTTATTTAATGCAGTGAAACAATGAGCAAAACTTGATAACTGGAAATGGCAGTTCCTGAAAACACCCCATTAATAATGCTCAAATTTTATTTATTTTCTTTTAACAAAATAGTTTTTTTGTTGTTCTATCATTGTTCCTTGCTAGTTTCCTTCATTCTCTCTCTACTTTTTCAAAATTAACTCCCTCAACAAGATTTGTTCATTTTGTCTCCATCTATTCCAGTTAATACTCTGTAAAATGCTTATCATCTGACTAAAGGAGCTTATGACAAGACTCACTCTTGATCTTTTTCATAATGGATTAATCACCTTGGCTACCATCAGTTGAACCTTTGAGCATTTACAGCATTTGTATTGTCCCTGAGACACTATAGTAAACACTCTTTAGGAGGCAAATATATTTGACAGCAACATTTCTATGAGAACTCTTTTCCTTAACACTTTAAAATCTAAAGGTCTGAATCCTACATCTTTTTGCATCTTCTCAAGCCCCTATCACTTTGGCTGTCTCTGCCTATTCTAAATGTTAAGGTCAGTATCTCTTCAATCATATTCTTTTATAGGCATACCATATTTAATTTATTTTCACTTTACTGTGCTTTGCAGATACTGCATTTTTTAAAAATTGAAGCTTTGTGGCAACTCTGCATTGAGAAAGTCTATGGGCACCATCTTCCCAACATTTTCTCACTTTGTATCTCTCTATCACATTTTGGTAATTCTTGCAAAACTTCAAATATTTTTATTGTTATTATATGTTTTGTGGTGATCTGTGATCAATGAACTTTGATATTACTACTGTTATGATTTTGGAGAGCCCTGACCCATACCCGTATACAATGGTGAACTTACTAAGTGTTGTTTGAGTTCTGACTGACCTACAAACTGGCCTTTCTCCAACTCTCTCCCTCTCCTTGGGCATTCCTATTCCTTGAATCACAACAATACTGAAATTAGACCAACTCTACAACCCTACACTGGCCTCTTAATCTTCTAGTGGAAGGAAGAGTTGCATATCTCTCACTTTAAAGAAAAAGTTGGAAATGATTAAGCTCAGCAAGGAAGGCATGTCAAAAGCTGAGACAGGCTGAAAGCTGAGCTTTTTGCACCACATGGCTAACCAAGCTGTGAATGCCATGGAAAAGTTCTTGAGGGAAATTGAAAGTGCCACTCCAGTGAGCACAGAAATGATAAGGAAGGGAAACAGCCTTAGTGCTCACATGGAGAAGGTTACGATAGGAGATCAAGTCAGTTACAACATTCTCTTAAGTCAAACTTTAATCCAGTCCTAACTCTCTTCAATTTTATGAAGGCTAAGAGAGGGGAGGGAGCTACAGAATACAAGCTTGAAGCTAGCATAGACTGATTCATGGAGGTTAAGGAAGAAAATATCTTCAAATTACAAAAGGGCAAGGTGAAGCAACAAGTGCTGATGTAGGAGCCACAGCAAGTTTTCCAGAAGATCTAGCCAAGATCACTAATGATGTTGGCTACATTAAACAACACATTTTCAAAGTAGATAAAATAGCCTTATATTGGAAGAAGATGCCATCTCAGATTTTCATAGTTCAAGAGGAGATGGCAATGCCTGGCTCCAAAGCTTCAAAGGACAGTCTAACTTTTATGTTAGGGGCTAATGCTGCTGATACCTTTCATTAAAGCCAGTATTCAGTTACCATTCCAAAAGTGTGATGGTCCTTAAGAATTATGCTGAATCTACTCTACTTGTGCTCTCTAAGTGGAAAAACAAACCTAGATAACAGCACACCTCTTACAACATGGTCTGCTGATTACTTTAAGCCTGCTGCCGAGACTAATGGCCCCCCAAAAGAAATTCCTTTAAAGTTACTACTGCCCACTGACAATGTACCTGGCCACCCAAGAGTTCTGATGGGGATTTACTGTACTTCAAGGTTAACGTTGTCTTCATGCCTCCTAACTCAGCGTCCATTCTGAAGCCCATGGATCAAGGAGAAATTTCAGCTTTCTTGTCTTGTTATTTAAGAAATGCACATTGTAAGGCTATAGTTGCCATAGATAGTGACTCCTCAAATGGGGCTGGGCAGAGTAAATTGAGAACCTTCTGGAAAGGATTCACCTTTCTAGACATAATTAAGAACAATTGTGATTCATGCGATGAAGTCAAGATATCAATATTAACAGGAGTTTTGAAGAAGCTAATTCCAACCCTGTGGATGACATTGAGGATTTCAAGACTTCAGTGAGGGAAGTAATGGCAGATATGGTAGAAATAGCAAGAGAACTAGAATCAGAAGTAGAGCCTAAGGGTGTGACTGAATGGCGGTAATTTCATGATAAAACTTGAATGGACGAGGAGTTGCTTCTTATGGATGTGCAAAAAAAAAAAAAAAAAAAAGGTTTCTTGAGATGGAAACTACTCCTGGTGAAAATGCTGGTGAAGATTGTTGAAACAACAGCAAAGAAGTTATAATATTATATAAACTTAGTTGATAATGCAGCAGCAGGGTTTAAAAACATTGACTACAATTCTGAAAGAAGTTCTATTGTGGGCAAAATGCTATCAAGTAGTGTTATATTTACAGAGACAATGTCCATGAAAGGAAGAATCAATCAATGCAACTACCTTGATTGTTGTTTTAAGAAATTGGCACGCAGCCACCTTACTCCTTGGCAACCATCATCCTGATCAATCCCCAATCATAAACATCTAGTGAAGACCCTCTACCAGCAAAAAGATTAGAGCTTGCTGAAGACTCAAATGGTGGCTATCATTTTTTAACAATAGAGTATTTTTAAATTAACATCTGTACATTGTTTTTTTAGACACAATGTTATTGTATACTTAATAAACTATAGTATAAACTTAACTTTTATATATACTGAAAACAAAAAACTCTGTGTAGTTCAGTTTATTGCAATATTCACTTTGTTTGGAACCAAACTCAAAGTATCTCTGAGGTGTGCCTCTTGGCTTCCCTGGTGGCTCAGACAGTAAATAATGTGCCTGCAATGCAGGAGACCAGGGTTCAATCCCTGGGTTGGGAAGATCCCCTGGAGAAGGGGATGCAATCCACTCCAATATTCTGGCCTAGAGAATTCCATGGACAGAGGAGCCTGGTGGGCTACAGTCCATGGAGTCACAAAGAGTCGGACATGACTGAGCAATTACACTTTCACTTTTATGCCTCTGTATGTATTTGTTACTCCCCAAAGTAAAGGGTCATATCCATAGATGATGTGGAACCTGAATCATTATTGATTCAATTACTTAATTAACCGTCTATACATAATCGTATAGCACTTTCTCTAGTCTCATATTTCCTATATTCTGCTGGACTTTTCTTCTTACACTTAAGTTACACAACAAAATCTGGTTTAGACTTTCATAGGGCTTCCCTGATAGCTCAGTTGGTTAAGAATCCACCTGCAATGCAGTAGACCTTGGTTCGATTTCTGGGTCAGGAAGATCCCCTGGAGAAGGGAAAGACTACCCAGTTCAGTATTCTGGCCTGGAGAATTCCATGGACCATATGGTCCATGGGGTCGCAGAGTCAGACATGACTGAGTGACTTTCACATTCACTTTCTTTTCAGTCAACACACTACTATTTATCTATCCCATTGATTATCTATCTCCTGGCTTTAGCCCAAGGGTAGTTTTAATACAGAACTATGTAGCAGGTGTGGAAAGCAAAAATGCAGAGATAAATCTTGTCTCTCTCAAATTTCAAAACCAACATCTGTGTTCCAGAGAATATGTGTGTTTGCTTGTTGGCATTTCCTGTTCTTTTCTCATTACTTTTCTCTCCAAGTCCCACCTCTAGAGGAAACCTCAGTTACAGAGCTTCACTGCAGCAGTGGGAACAATTGTGCAGACACTTAAAACTGGTGTTCTGGCCAAAGGAACTAGGAGAGGTGGGCCCTGCGGTCCCATGTGTATGACAAAAACCCCGTCATTGTATTCTCTCCTTTTTCTCACCGCTTTACCCCAAAAGCAGTCCTAGTCATGCAGAACTACATGGCAACGTGGGCATATACATCTCTAAGAGAAATTCTTTCTACCTAAGTGAGTGGGAAAAATGGGAAATTATATGCCTATATTTTTCCTTTCACTCTGGAGACATGTATCCTTCATGAAATCTTTAAAAGCACTCTGTGTTATTCCTTTCAAAATTTCCTCTGTTCTGTTCTCACTTTCTCAAACTCTTTAGCTGGATTGTGAGTTTCTTGTCTTGGTCTTATATATACATATTTTCTCATAAATTTTCCAATGATATGTGTTTTTTCAACTTTCTGGGAGACTTTATTAATTGTCTTCCCAAGTGTCCATTTTTTTTCTTTTGACTACCACATTTTGCTTTCCTGAGGATTTAAAAAATATTTTCTAATTTCATTTTTTGTTTTCATCGCATTTAGTAACCTAGTCTTGCATCATCAGTGCAATCTTCTAAAATAGCTCCAGAATACAAATTAGTATTCTATTATTGGTTGTTGTTGTTGTTCAGGTGCCAAGTCATGTCCGACTCTTTGAAATCCCATGGATGGCAGCATGTCAGGCCTCCCTGTCCCTCACCATCTCCCAGAGATTTCCCAAGTTTATGTCCATTGAATTGGCGATGCCATTCAACCATCTCATCCCCTGTCACCCTCTTCTACATTCAATCTTTCCCAGCATCAAGGTCTTTTCCAATGTGTCGGCTCTTCGCATCAGGTGGCCAAAGTATTGGAGCTTCAGCTTAAGCAACAGTCTTTCCAATGAATATTCACAGTTGATTTCCTTTAAGATTGAATGGTTTGATCTGTTTGCTGTCCAAGGGACTCTCGAGTCTTCTCCAACACCACAGTTCAGAATCATCAGTTCTACAGCACTCTGCCTTCTTTTTGGCCCAGCTATCACATCCGTATATGACTAATGGGAAGACCGTAGTCTTGACTATAAGGACTTTTGTCAGCAAAGTGATGTCTCTGCTTTTTAATACACTCTCTAGTTTTATCATAGCTTATTATTGGCTATTTCCATTTAATTTTCTTTTTTTTTAATTTTTATTTTTACTTTATTTTACTTTACAATACTGTATTGGTTTTGCCATACATTGACATGAATCCACCATGGGTGTACATGCGTTCCCAAACATGAACCCCCCTCCCACCTCCCTCCCCATAACATCTCTCTGGGTCATCCCCATGCACCAGCCCCAAGCATGCTGTATCCTACATCGGACATAGACTGGCGATTTGTTTCTTACATGATAGTATATGTTTCAATGCCATTCTCCAAAATCATCCCACCCTCTCCCTCTCCCTCTGAGTCCAAAAGTCCACTCTACACATCTGTGTCTCTTTTGCTGTCTTGCATACAGGGTCATCATTGCCATCTTTCTAAATTCCATATATATGTGTTGGTGTTTTTCTTTCTGGCTTACTTCACTCTGTATAATCGGCTCCAGTTTCATCCATCTCATTAGAACTGATTCAAATGTATTCTTTTTAATGGCGGAGTAATACACCATTGTGTATATGTACCACAGCTTTCTTATCCATTCATCTGCTGATGGACATCTAGGTTGCTTCCATGTCCTGGCTATTATAAACAGTGCTGCGATGAACATTGGGGTACATGTGTCTCTTTCTATTCTGGTTTCCTCGGTGTGTATGCCCAGCAGTGGGATTGTTGGGTCATAAGGCAGTTCTACTTGCAATTTTTTAAGGAATCTCCACACTGTTCTCCATAGTGGCTGTACTAGTTTGCATTCCCACCAACAGTGTAGGAGGGTTCCCTTTTCTCCACACCCTCCCCAGCATTTATTGCTTGCAGACTTTTGGATCGCAGCCATTCTGACTGGCATGAAATGGTACCTCATTGTGGTTTTGACTTGCATTTCTCTGATAATGAGTGATGTTGAGCATCTTTTCATGTGTTTGCTAGCCATCCATATGTCTTCTTTGGAGAGATGTCTGTTTAGTTCTTTGGCCCATCTTTTGATTGGGTCGTTTATTTTTCTGGAATTGAGCTGCATAAGTTGCTTGTATATTTTTGAGATTAGTTGTTTGTCAGTTGCTTCATTTGCTATTATTTTCTCCCATTCTGAAGGCTGTCTTTTCACCTTGCTTATATTTTCCTTTGTTGTGCAGAAGCTTTTAATTTTAATTAGATCCCATTTGTTTATTTTTGCTTTTGTTTCCAGAATTCTGGGAGGTGGATCACAGAGGATCCTGCTGTGATGTATGTCGGAGAGTGTTTTGCCTATATTCTCCTCTAGGAGTTCTATAGTTTCTGGTCTTATGTTTAGATCTTTAATCCATTTGGAGTTTATTTTTGTGTGTGGTGTTAGAAAGTGATCTAGTTTCATTCTTTTACAAGTGGTTGACCAGTTTTCCCAGCATCACTTGTTAAAGAGATTGTCTTTACTCCATTGTATATTCTTGCCTCCTTTGTCAAAGATAAGGTGTCCATATGTGTGTGGATTTATCTCTGGGCTTTCTATTTTGTTCCATTGATCTATATTTCTGTCTTTGTGCCAGTACCATACTGTCTTGATGACTGTGGCTTTGTAGTAGAGCCTGAAGCCAGGCAGGTTGATTCCTCCAGTTCCATTCTTCTTTCTCAAGATTGATTTGGCTATTCGAGGTTTTTTGTATTTCCATACAAATCTTGAAATTATTTGCTCTAGTTCTGTGAAAAATACCACTGGCAGCTTGATAGGGATTGCATTGAATCTGTAGATTGCTTTGGGTAATATACTGATTTTCACTATATTGATTCTTCCAGTCCATGAACATGGTATATTTCTCCATCTATTAGTGTCCTTTTTGATTTCTTTCATCAGTGTTTTATAGTTTTCTATATATAGGTCTTTAGTTTCTTTAGGTAGATATATTCCTAAGTATTTTATTCTTTTAGTTGCAGTGGTGAATGGAATTGTTTCCTTAATTTCTTTTTCTACTTTCTCATTATTAGTGTATAGGAATGCAAGGGATTTCTGAGTGTTGATTTTATATCCTGCAACTTTACTATATTCATTGATGAGCTCTAGTAATTTTCTGGTGGCATCTAGGGTTTTCTATGTAGAGGATCATGTCATCTGCAAACAGTGAGAGTTTTACTTCTTCTTTTCCAATTTGGATTCTTTTTATTTCTTTTTCTGCTCTGATTGCTGTGGCCAAAACTTCCAGAACTATGTTGAATAGTAATGGTGAAAGTGGGCACCCTTGTCTTGTTCCTGACTTTAGGGGAAATACTTTCAATTTTTCACCATTGAGGATAATGTTTGCTGTGGGTTTGTCACATATAGCTTTTATTATGTTGAGGTATGTTCCTTCTATTCCTGCTTTCTGGAGAGTTTTTATCATAAATGGATGTTGAATTTTGTCAAAGGCCTTTTCTGCATCTATTGAGATAATCATATGGCTTTTATTTTTCAATTTGTTAATGTGGTGAATTACATTGATTGATTTGTGGATTTTGAAGAATCCTTGCATCCCTGGGATAAAGCCCACTTGGTCATGGTGTATGATCTTTTTAATGTGTTGTTGGATTCTGATTGCTAGAATTTTGTTGAGGATTTTTGCATCTATGTTCATCAGTGATATTGGCCTGTAGTTTTCTTTTTTTGTGCCATCTTTGTCAGGTTTTGGTATTAGGGTGATGGTGGAATGAGTTTGGAAGTTTACCTTCCTCTGCAATTTTCTGGAAAAGTTTGAGAAGGATAGCTGTTAGCTCTTCTTGAAATTTTTGGTAGAATTCAGCTGTGAAGCCGTCTGGACCCGGGCTTTTGTTTGCTGGAAGATTTCTGATTACAGTTTCAATTTCTGTGCTTGTGATGGGTCTGCTGAGATTTTCTATTTCTTCCTGGTTCAGTTTTGGAAAGTTGTACTTTTCTAAGAATTTGTCCATTTCTTCCACATTGTCCATTGTATTGGCATATAATTGCTGATAGTAGTCTCTTATGATCCTTTGTATTTCTGTGTCGTCTGTTGTGATCTCTCCATTTTCATTTCTAATTTTATTGATTTGATAATTTTCTTTTATTTTCTTTAAAAGTTCATTTCTTTTTACTAAATTTCCCATTTTTCTGCATTCATCTGTGTTTTACTCTGTGTCATAATAAGTATACAGTTGATCTCTGTTTATATATTAATTTATATATATAAACAGTATAATATATACTGTATAAGCAGTATAAACTGTTTACATATTATATATGTTTATAAATGTATATATTTGATCTTTCTGTCCCTTGTCCTGACACAGAACTTCTAAAATTCTTGAAATCTCCTAAGTGATAGGGGTAATAGTATCTTATTCATTTCAATTACACTTCATTTTATGTTAATGAGGGAGTGAGTCTTAATTGTTCCCAGTCAGTTTCAGGATGGGACTGGTTGCCAGAGGAACCTCATTCTTGAAGTCAAGGAGACCTCCCTGACTACATATGAACAGAAAGGCTCCTTGGAGGTCAAAAGGGAGGAGGCATCACCTCTGAGTGAGTGATGCCAACCTACCCATAGGCCTCTTCACTAGAATCCATCTTGGCTAAGAGAAGCATGCGCACACATGGGAGAACTCTGAGATATACCAAAAACAGATTCTGAACCAGGCAAAGCAAGATGATTGGCCAAAAGAAACCCAGAAGAAATGATTCAAAGTACCATGAGGGTGCAAGTCTCTGAGCCTCCACCCGCATTCATCCACATGGACTCTCTTTCTTCCTGCTAAACACTTTACTTGTTTCGCTACTTTCTGTGTCTATGTGGAAATCCCTTTCTGTACAGCTGATAGATCACAGTCTTGTCACTGGCCACTAGTCCTTGGTGTCTAGTGGCTAGGATTCAGCACTCTCACTGACTTCAAATCTCTGGCCAGAAAGCAAAACCCTGTTCCAAGCCACTGCAGGCTGAGGCCACCCAAGGTCAGAACCACCCATATACTATTCATATGAAACTTTCAGCCAACCAGTGGACCAAGAATTTAATCAGTTATTACTCCTATGTAATAGAAGCCTTTAAAAAACATCTAAACAATAGCATTCAGAGAGCTTGACCCTTCCAGACTTCGCCCTACATACCTTTCCATCTGGCTGCTCAAATTTATTCTTTATACTCAACCAGTAATAGTAAAGTGTTTCATGGAGATTATCAGCTGCCCTAAAAAATTATCAAACATTAATGGGAGGGTGGTGGGAACCCCTCAATTTTGTAACCAAGTGGATAACCTGGGGGCTTGATATTTGTGACTGGCAACTGAAATGTGGGCATTCCTGTGAAATTAAGACCTTAAACATGTGGAGTCTAATACCAACTCTTTTAGTTAATGCCAGAATGAAAATGTATTGTAGGATAGCCAGTTGGTGTCTGGAGAGTTGGAGAAGTGATGTTGGAAGACATCACATATTTGGTGTCAGGAGAAGTATCCAAAGTGCTGTGAGTTAGAACAGCCTGTCCTTTCCCCACTAGGTTTATTTAACCAAAAAAAAAAAAAAAAAAAAGACCATTTTTGCTCTTTGGGATTTGTTGATTAGAAGATTTTACTTTAGGACATCAGAGTAGAAAAATGTCTGGAGGGTCCCTAAACCACGAGTATAGAAGTCTGAAACCAGAAAGCTCCTAATCTGCCTTACCTTTTAACAGTGTGAATGGTTATATTTCTTCAGAGAAATACTTGCATATATGGACATATTTTTTGGCTTCAGTTGGGGAGTAAATCTGCTGACAGATATTAATCTGTCAAGTAGAGAGTTGGATAAGCTTGATTTTTTTATACTGATTTCATTTAATGACCTTCTCTATTAGTTATCTATTGCTGCTGTAACAAGTCACCAAAAATGTGGTCTGTGCTGTGCTTAGTCATTCAGTCATATCAGACTCTTTGAGACCACAGGGACTGTAGCCTGCCAGGCTCCTCTGTCTATAGGGATTCTCCAGGCCAGAAACCTGGAGTGGGTTGCCATTCCCTCCTCCAGCATATCTTCCCAACCCAGGGATCAAACCCAGGCCTCCTACATTGTGGGCAGATTCTTTACCAGCTAAGCTACCAGGAAAATCCCCCAAATGTAGTCACTTAACACAAATTTATGATCTCACAGCTTCTATAGATCAGAAGTCCAGGTGGGCTCAGCTGGGTCCTCTTGCTTAGGAACTCAGAAGGCTGAAGTCAGCCTTGAATATATATTATCGGTGCGGCATTCTTTACTGGATACCTTGGAGAAAATATTCTTTTAGCCTATTTGAGTGTGTTGGCTAAATTCAATTTCATGTGATTATAAGAATGAAGTCTCCATTTCCTTGCAATCTATCAGCTAGGGAAAGGTCTTCAGTCCTTGAAGCTACCGGCATTCATTTTCATTCTTCCCATGTGGACCCCTTCAATCTCAACAGATTGTGTCTCTTTCCTATTTTGCATTTCTCTGTCTTTTCCTTGTGCTGTATCTCTCTAACTCTAGTCAGGGGGCATTCTTTGCTTTTGAAGGACTCCTGTGATTATATGGGATGGAGATAATCTATGATAGTTTTCTGATCTTAAGGAACACAAACTTAATTACATCTACAAAGTTCCTTTGCCACATAATATAACATACAGATTCCTGGGATTCTGGTCCTGAGATTCTGGTATGGACATTTTTAACAGAGCCATTATTCTTGCCATACATTCTTTTTAGCCCTATCACTTATCTCACACTCCATTATAATATAACTGTGATAGTCCTAGACATCTATAGCATTTTTCAAAGCAAATCAGCTGGCCTCAAGTTCAACTCACTCCATATATATTCTAGGTAATACAAAAGAATGAGACTGGAATTAGACCACTTATCAGTAAAACTTGGTGCTTAAAATTATTGGGAAAATGCCTTCAGAATTCTGGAGGCAAGTCATTTTCAATCTATAATTCTTTATCACACACACAAAATGAATCATGTGGTTATAGAATAAAATATTTTTAAATAGTGAAGGAGTGAAACTGTCTCATGTACCTTCCTTTTGGACAATACTTGAAAATGTGCCCCAGAAAAATAAACAAATAAATGAAAAAAATATATAAGATGAGATTCAGGAATCACTTTAGTCAATACCATATTTTAATAAAAATATTTTTTAATTGGCTTTGCAAAATCCTTAGACATAAGAGAGTTGAAAGCACATAGAGAATCATTACTTCTCATACAAGATTTTCTCAGTATTTGGTTTTTAAAAACTGTATGTATATGTTGCTTTGACTTTTAAAAAAAGACACTTCAAAATACTACCACTCTAAACTGAATCACTAGATTGACGATTTCTTTGAGAAATAAAATGCAGCAGGAGAGACTCTCCATGACTTTCAAATCTGGGCATTGAGAAATCTTCAGCTTCTACTTAAAACTTAATATTTAAGACCAGCTACAGTATTTTAAGAAGGTCAAAACATATAGAAAGACTACATGGAGGAAAAAAGAGCCATCTTGGTCAGTAGTCCCAGTCAGCTTCCAGCAAACACAGCTCCAACTGTCAGCCAGGGAAATGATTTTATTTGGCTATTTCAGCCCAGTTGAGAGTTCAGTTGACTTCAGCCTTTACCAATATTCAGGAAGCACAAGAACTGCACAGTGGACCCCAGTCTATCCACAGAATCATGAAAGGTAAGAAATAATTATTGTAGTTGTAAGCTGCTATGTTTTGGAGTAGCTTATTATATACAATTAGATAACCCAAACAATACTCACTTTATAAATTAATCCATTTAATGGATTACAGGTAGCTGGACTACTATATAGGCCCTTAGATTGTCCATTTATTTAAATATCTTATTTTCTAATCTTCTGAATATTTATTAGTTATGCAGAAATACTTTTCCCTTACTAGTAATCATTAACCAGGCATATGTCTTATCTCTTTTTAAAACAATTTATTGATGTTCTGGAAATAGATCTATCACATATGTAACACTACTGGAAAATTTCCTTTTGAGAGATAAAAATAACTACTTACACTTATACTGATGTGCTTTATTAGAATCTTTTTCACTATCATCTTTCTAAGAACCTTCATTTTCATCCTAATTATTTTGATTCTTTTGGAAACATAGACATAAACACACACACAATTTTTTTAAACTTCTTTTCACATAATATGTGTTTAGTTAAACAAGTACTTAAGATAATCTCTGACATACTCCATGTTAATCAGTGATCTTTAAAGTTATGCTTGGGATATTCTTATTCATATGAAATATTCTAAACTTAAGGAGTTAAAACCTTGTGCTTTCTTTGCTATCATGGCTCCAAGTCTTTCACCTCTGAGTAGCTTCACTTCTTCCATGCCTGCTCTTTACTCTCATTGCCTTTGCAGCCTCATTTCTTATTCTCCCAGTCCATGAACCCCTTCTGATTTCATTTATTTCATTTCATTCTGACTTTGACTTTATGTATCTTCCATGATCAACCACTTCAGTGGATCTACACAAGCATTCCAGTATCATCAGGACTTTTTGCCCTGAAATGTAATAAAAGCTATGGCATCTTAGCATGACTGAAGAAAACCGCTGTGTAATCCATTGTATTATGATCCATTCTGGTCTTAGCTGAGATATCACTGTGACTGAGCAACAGTTTCTTGAATTGTCTCAGTTCATTTATATGTTCTGATATAATATATATATCAGATTTTATATATATATATATATATATATATATATCCCTCAATAGCTGTTTTAAGTCTTCTCCACTCTTGTAAAGTCCCTAGATTATCTGTTCAGTTCAGTTGCTCAGTCATGCCCTACTCTGCGACCCCATGGACTGCAGCACACCAGGCTTCCCTGTCCATCACCAACTCCAGGAGCTTGCTCAAACTCATGTTCATTGACTCGGTGATGCCATCCAGTCATCTCATCCTCTGTTGTCCCCTTCTCCTCCTACCTTCAGTCTTTCCCAGCAGCAGGGTCTTTTCAAATGAATCAATTCTTCGCATCAGGTGACCAAAGTATTGGAGCTTCCCAGCTTCAGCATCAGTCCTTCCAATGAATATTCAGGACTGATTTCCTTTAGGATGACTGGTTGGATCTCCTTGCAGTGCAAGGGACTCTCAAGAGTTTTCTCCAACACCACAGTTCTAAAGCATCAATTCTTTGGCTCTCAGTTTTCGTTATAGTCCAACTCTCACATCCATACCTGACTACTGGAAAAACCTTAGCTCTGACTAGACGTACTTTTGTCAGCAAAGTAATGTCTCTGCTTTTTAATATGCCTCTAGGTTGGTTATAGCTTTTCTTTCAAGGAGCAAGCATCTCTTAACTTCATGGCTGCAGTCACCATCTGCAGTGATTTTGGAGCCCAAGAAAACAAAGTGTCATTGTTTCCATTGTTTCCACATCTGTTTGCCATGAAGTGATGGAACCGGATGCCATGATCTTAGTTCTTTAAATGCTGAGTTTTAAGCCAACTTTTTCACTCTCCTCTTTCACCTTCATCAAGAGGCTCTTTAATTTCTCTTCAGTTTCTGCCATAAGGGTGATGTCATCTGCATATCTGAGGTTATTGATACTTCTCCTGGGAATCTTGATTCCAACTTGTGCTTCATCCAGCCTGGCATTTCGCATGATGTGTTCTGCATATAAGTTAAATAAGCATGGTGACAATATACAGCCTTGATGTACTCCTTTCCCAATTTGGAATTGGTCCGTTGTTCCCTGTCCATTCTATATAGAGAGCCAAATTTGTAATACAGTCCATGGGGTCACAAAGAGTTGGACACGACTAAGCAAGGGAGCACACACATATGTTAGTTACATTTCAGTTTTTCCCAAATGGCTCAGTTGGAAAAGAATCTGCCTGCAATGTAGGAGACCCCAGTTTGATTACTGGGTTGGGAAGATCTGCTGAAGAAGGGATAGGCTACCCCCTCCACTATTCTTGGGTTTCCCTTGTGGCTCAGCTGGTAAAGAATCCACCTGCAATGTGGGAGACCTGGTTTTGATCCCTGGGTTGGGAAGATCCCCTGGAAAAGGGAAAGGCTAACCTCTCCAGTATTCTGGCCTGGAGAATTCCATGGGCTGTATAGTCCATGGTGTCACAAAGAGTCAGACACAACTGAGCAACTTTCACACTTAAAAAAGAAAAATATAGCAATCTGAAAAACTGCTCATTTCAGTTAATGATTTTTAAAATTCAAATAAAAATAATAAGACTATATTGTCTTTTAACTTATCAGATTGGTGAAGTTTAAAACTATAAGCAGTATAGTGCTAACAAGGATGTGCGACAATAGACAAGGTTTTTAGGGAAATGTAGTTTGAAAGTATCTTCCAGGAGAACCCATCCCAGTACTTTTCAAACTTAAAAACTATTTGATTCAGCAATTTATTTTCTGTGAATATACTCAAAGAAATAATAGGACAAAGGCATATGTACAAAGATATTTATTGAAACATTACAATGAAGCGAAGTGAAGTGAAGTTGCCCAGTCGTGTCCAAATCTTTGCGACCACATGGACTGAGCCTACCAGTCTCCTCAGTCCATGGGATCTTCCAGGCAAGAATACTGGAGTGGGTTAATAGTAAAGAACAAATGTAATGTTTTCAGCATAAATTATATTAAATAAGTTTTCATAAAGATCACTTTTGTATTAACTTGGAAAGAAGTCCATGAAATTCATTTAAGTCAAGCATCTTATATTCTCAAATATATATTATGTATATCAGTTCAGTTCAGTCGCTCAGTTGTGTCTGACTCTTTGCGACCCCTTGAATCGCAGCACGCCAGGCCTCCCTGTCCATCACCAACTCCCAGAGTTCGCTCAAACTCACGTCCATCGAGTCGGTGATGCCATCCAGCCATCTCATCCTCTGTCGCCCCCTTCTCCTCCTGCCCCCAATCCTTCCCAGCATCAGAGTCTTTTCCAATGAGTCAACTCTTTGCATGAGGTGGCCAAAGTACTGGAGTTTCAGCTTTAGCATCATTCCTTCCAAAGAACACCCAGGGCTGATCTCCTTTAGAATGGACTGGTTGGATCTCCTTGCAGTCCAAGGGAATCTACGTACACATATATGTGTATAATATTAAAGGATGGAAGGAAACACACTGAAACACTAATAGTAAATAGGTTTACAAGGTGAGATTAGAAGGGAACTTTGAGTTTTTCTGTTCCCTAAATTTTACCATGATTTGTATTATCAGGAAAGTATCTTCCATTTTGAAACAAAAATGAATAAGAAATATTAAATTTTAATCTTTGGAAGAGAGTCATTTTGACTCACATTTTTACCCCTAAATGCTTTTTAAATGAATTCATTGGTCTAAATAAATATTTACATTATCCATGAGCAGCAGTAAAATAGGTGATTTATTTTTTAGAGTTTGTGAATAAAGTTGTAATTTAAAGCAAAGCAAACTTTTGATGTTGAATTGAAAATAAAATTGTTTTAATAGTTTTGAGAAAAGGCTTCTACTAACAAGGAAACATCCAGAATTCCAAAATATATGAAATTTTTACCAAAGAGACTCTGCATAAAAGGAGGAAAAAATAATCATTATTGCTTTCATTTCTGAAGGTTAATGTTGAACAAAAATCAGTGAAAGATAAAATATAATTGGTGACTTACTATATTATAAGTAACAGAATGACTGATTTTAATGTTAGGCTTCTCAACTAGTTTAGGCATAGCAATTCATTTGTTCATTTACATTTTCTAGCTACTCAAGGAAGTCATTTATAAGATTAAAGGGAAATGAATTTTCATTAGATTGATCTTTCTTTCAAAGATATCCATTAGCTTTAGTGGAAAGAACGTACCTATGCCAAGCGAATATATTTTCTTTGTTAGTCTACTCAAACAAATGAACATTATGAAAGTACTGGAACATTTTCACTTACATTAAATTTTACTAAAACACCAAAAAGATATGCACATTTTTTTTTCATACACAAAGAAGTACATCTGACAGTGTATATTAGCCTATATACAGTATAATTATATGAAATGATATCAACTGGCCAAGTGAATCTTTCAAATAAATTTTCTAAGTCTAGCAGTGTAAAAGCCTTTTACGTTCCAAACATACTTTTACGTCCTCAAATGCAAGACTGTCTGCTTTGGAAGTAGAGTATACAGTCTTTGAAAGTTCATAGTTATCTGATTATCCTTGAAATCAATCTCAAGCTTCATCTTAGTAGGCTAACAAAAGCAATTTGTGTGAAAAATATAATGAAATCTCAAGCTTCATCTTAGTAGGCTAGCAAAAGCAATTTGTGTGAAAAATATAATGAATATCTAAAGCTGTATATTTATAACAGTTTCTCCAATAACAGAAATATTAAGTGAAATATTTTTATCCAGAAGATATGGAACTGTGTATGAATTCACTTTGTATAAACAATTCCATTTAAATAAACTTTTGGTTGATGATTTCTATTTAGTAAATGAATTTCTAGATGTAACCCAAAGTTACAGTTTAATTTTCAAAAGCAGTATTCCTAACACTTGAGTCTACTCAATAACCAAAGTGCCCATCTTTCATTTTAATTAAATAAAGGAACTAGCAGCTAATTTTATTTTAAAAATGTAGCCAAACACTTACTTGATTTTAAAAGCCATATAATAGTGTTCTTAAATTGCCACTGTCAGATTTGTATAATTCTCTTAGAATAGAGTTATTACTTAGATTGGATTATTGAGAGTCTGTGGAGTAACAGAAGCATGCAGTAAATGTTCGTTTAGTTGAGTGTGACAGAAGATGGGAGGAGAAGCAAGAGAACACGAGCAGAAACTCTTGTACCTTCTCATTGAAATATTTCAACGGCTTAGGCAAATCTTTTTATCCCTGTGTTACAAACAAGGAAACAGGCATGAGAGAAGGGCAATAATTTTTCCAAAGTCACGAAGGTGATAAATGTTGAATTCAAGTTTTAAACCCAAATATCTGACCCCAAACTAGGGTTTTTTCCTCTTTATCATGTTGCTTCCATCAGGCTCAAACCAGTCAGTACAGGGCAGACATTTTCAACAGTATGGATTTATTGTATCTCTAGATCTATTTTGATGTTACACATGAATCACTTTAAGCAACTAGTATTCATAGGTGGAGCATTGGTTAACAAGAAACAGAGTTCAGACTGGAATCTAAGGACTGGATCTGGAAACAACAACCCACCTCTTCCATACACTTGACTGATAAACGATTCGAATTCTCCATAGTGACAAAAAGGTTTTTTTAAGAGACTGAAACTTCCTATCCCCAGTATAAGATGGTTGATTTAACCTCAGGGCAGCTTGGGAGAAATTGCTTTGTCTGTCTCAGACTCAGTTTCCTCAGCAAGAAATGATGCTAGATATTGAGTGTTTTATTGCTATCTCTTTTTTTTAAATAAAGAAATAGGAGATCTCCTTAGAAACTGAGAGAAATTATGACATCCTAAATAAAATCTCTCCCTCTCAAGAATTTTTTGCCCCAAAGTCACTATAATTTGATAAAAAGAAAGGAGAGAAAGTAATTTTAAGTTGTCTGATTCTCTCCTGGGCTCAACAACTCTTCTGGGATCCCAGTCAGTTACTTCATTCCAGGCATGATAGTGCATAAAGGAGTTATTGCACGTTCTTAGAGGAAACAATTTTTCTGTCATTGTGATTCATTTCAGTTCAGTCACTCAGTCGTGTCCGGCTTTTTGCAACCCCATGGACTGCAGCATGCCAGGCTTCCAGGTCCATCATCAACTCCCAGAGCTTGTGCAAACTCATGCCCATGAAGTCGGTGAAGCCATCCAACCATCTCATCCTCTGCCGTCCCCTTCTCCTCCTGCCCTCAATCTTTCATAGCATCAGGGTGTTTTCAAATGAGTCAGCTCTTCACATCAGGTGACCAAAGTATTAGAGCTTCAGCTTCAGCATCAGTCCTTCCAATGAATATTCAGACCTGATTTCCTTTAGGATGGACTGGTTGGATCGCCTTGCAGTCCAAGGGACTCTCAAGAGTCTTCTGCAACACCACAGTTCAAAAGCATCAATTCTTTGGCACTCAGCTTTCTTTATAGTCCAACTCTCACATCCATACATGACTATGGAAAAACCATGGCTTTGACTAGACGGACCTTTGTTGGCAAAGTGATGTCACAGTTATTACTCCTAGTACATTGGTTTGTTTTGAACTCCTTGAATAAAAGTTGTATCCTATATTATTCAAGGTTTACATTTGTTGCAGTGCTCTGCCAATTTTCAAATAAGCAAAGTAATCTCAACATTTTCATATCAATAAGAGATCACAGGGTGGAGAAACTCACTTGTTAATTTGCACTAGTGGTCTTAGGGACTATTGAAAATTGCACTTTATAGATTAAAAGGTATGGACAAACAATTAAAACCCACTAAATATATTTTTTTCATGGCAATTTCCTACTTCAAATTATTTACATAAACATCCTTTGCTCTAACTGTACCATGAAAGTGAAATATCACCAAGTTTTAGCAGCACTTTGAATCATTAAGTCTTTTCTAAGCAATGGAATGAGACACTCATTTCTCTTTTTAGCAATGGGATGAGACATTGTATACTTATTTTCTCCAATAAAGCAAGAACAGGAAAAAAAAGATTTAAATTCTGCTTATAAGAAAATTCATTTTAAATGAAGGATAAGGATGGGGAAATAAGGAAGGGAAAAGCTTAAAATAGGAAAAGATATATTTTAAGTAGAGAATAGACTTTGTATCTCCTGGAAAGTTTCAGTTATGGCCCAAGGACTGTCAGTTCCTATACATTTAAAACGTGTTGTCTGTTACTGTTGTGCTCAATTGTGTCCGACTCTTTGCGACCCTGTGGACTGTAGCCCTCTAGTCTCCTCTGATAATGGAATTTTCCAGGCAAGAATACTGGAGTGGTTTGCTATTTCCTACTCCAGGGGATCTTCGTAAGAGTGAAATAATAATAATAACAATAACAAGATAAGAAAGTGGTGTTTTCACTACAAAAGTGAGAAACTGATAGGAAGAAATATGTGGGTCAAAGTTTTAATATACATAAAGTTATACATGTTTACTGTTAAAAATGAGAAAACAGGCCTCAAATGGAGTACCTTATGCTAAACCCTATATCACCAAACTAAGACTTAATTACAGGCTCTAGTTTTGCAAAAATGATATATTAAAGCAGTCAATCAGGAATGGCCTGATCAGGACTAGTTAGGTGGTCTGCCACCATGCCATAAAGGAAAGTAACCTTCCAATAACCAAGCTGCCTTCTTGACTAATGCAAGCTCCTTGTTTCTGCTCCTTTCTGCCTGTAAAATTCTTTCATTTTGTACAGCCCCTCAGAGCTCCTTTCTATGTGCTAGACTACGTGCGGCCAGATTCTAATGAATTTTTGCTCAGATAAACTCAGAAGCTTTAACATGCTTCCATTTATCTTGTAACAGCTCTGATGTCAGAAGAGGGAACCACAGACGACCCTGACAGTCCCCAGGAGTGACAAATAACTAGATGCTGGTACTTGTTGAGCCCCTTGAGTTTACTTCTTTCTGGAGGCGATAAGTCCCTCTCAGATCCTAGGCCCATAGATTTTGCATTAGGAGCTTAAAAGTTTGAGTGTTTCTTTCTCTGCACTGGATCCAGAAATCAGCCAGAGATGAACTGTGTTTGACTTAGAAACCAGACTAGGTACAGCTTAAGCTGAGCCAGATCTGGTGTAAGGCCTTGGGCGAATAAAAATTTGTTTTAAGGCTGAGCAAGCAAATTAACCTTAAGATAATTACCAAAGATAATCTTGAATTACAATAGCCACAGTGGAGAAATTTTAACCTAGATAAGCTTACCCATTTATGAGATGCCCTAGAGAAAATAAAGAACTCGTGGGCAATCCAGGAGATAGGAGTTCAACCCACAACAGTGTTCTTGCCTGGAAACTCCCATGGACAGAGGAGCCTGGTGGGCTACAGTCCATGGGGTCACAAAGAGCTGGACACGACCTAGCAACTGAACCAGCACCACTAAAGAAAATGGGGTCTCGGTAAAGCACTCACCAGAAAGTATGGAGGGAAAATGATTTTTTCTCTCCAGTTTATGGTGGTGAAAATGACACACACCAGGACACCCCAATAATACCAGAGCCTGTAGATGGTGGGAAGACTGGCAGACACTGGCAAAGAGTGAGAGTTCATACCAAAGTTTTCCCAGGTTTCTCTCTGGTGTGTCGACCACAAATCGGCACTTGCCGTGAGTGCTTGCCATCTCTTTCTGCAAGGATTGAATCATGTGCTGCTTTAGCTGCTGACCTTCAACACCGCCTGAATGAGTTCAAGGTGGAGAGCAGAAATGAGGCATTCTGTGCTCTGGGAAACCAGCAGGACAGGTCTTCAGAGAGCTAGATATTTTCAGGAGCTGGTTTTATGAGCCATTTCTTATATCTCCTCCTATCTTGAAAAGCACTAAAATCCTTCCTGGTGACAATTGCAGAAGCTTCACGAGACCAGCGAAAACTTTCTACAAAAAAAAAAAAAAAAAAAGTGTTTTTGATTGCAGATACTCCCCCTTTACCAAAATCACATATATTCGCTCCTTTCCCCCTGCCTCTTTGGAACAGTTCCTCAGAGCTGTCTGAGGTGCTGTCTCCTGGGCTGCAGTCCTCATATGGCCCCAAATAAAATTTAACCCACAACTCTCATGTTGGGCATCTTTTTCAGTCAACAGGTGCTTGGTCAAGAAAGGAAGATTATATTTTGTCTCTTCCTTTCCAAATTCAGGTTAACAGGCTGTCAGAGGAGACCAGACCATCAAGAAAACATGACTTCTGATGACCCCAGAGATTGACCTAGGCCATGGGAGATTCCTCAACTCTTCCTTTGTCCTTAGAATGTATTTTTGGCCCATCATTCCCACAATGGGGACCTTTTTCAAGGATACAATCTTGAGAGCTAATACGTTGTTGAGATCATCTAGGCAGTGTTCTTAACTGAACCCAGTTAAGGCCTCTATGTAAACTTTTAAGATTCCAGTGAGTGAGGGCAAAGATTTACTTACCTTACAGACACCAAAACATCTTTCCATGTAAATTCCCTTGCTTATTAAATCTTTACCTACCTATCAGAAACCATCTGCCTCTTTCTTCAGTCTGTCCCTGCCTTCCATGTAGGGAGGTCAGTTTCAGATTTCACCCAGGAAGATCCCAAGGTTTCAAATCAACAATTCACAATCCAGCCAGGAGACCAAATAGGGTGGGAAGGAATCCCAAATTGGTCATCAATCCCTGTGTGGGGAGGGTGGACCACTGAATGCGTGTGGGACAACTCCAAAAAGCCAGCTGGTTTGATGTGTTTGTTTGAGGAACTTCTGCAAAGTGGGGGAATGAATGGTTACACTGTGTGTGGCTCTTACTATGAACAGGTCTGTGGTGGCCACTGATGCTTAATAAGAGGCTGACTCTCACGTTAGAAAACTGGAAAAAGACTTTAGGTTAGAGAAGGATGTGTACCTGTCTCTGCTACATTCAGGGCTGGCCAACAAGGTGGGAGACCGGGATAATAAACTGAGGACTGTAGCACGCCATTTTGCAAAGCTAAGTAGGGAAAACCTGCTGTGAATTACTGTCCAAGTGCTTGTGACAAAGCCTGATTGGGATGCTAAGAGGTGGAAACCCTAGGAAAATGAGGAGAGTAAAGGAGAGGATGTTGTGGTGATTGACAGTTAAACAAACACTCCAAACTAGACGAAAGCAACAGTGCAGTAACAGTAACTCAACCAGCAATTGCTGTTCAGTCACTCAGCTGTGTCTGACTCTTTGTGACCCCATGGACTGCAGCACCCCAGGCTTCCCTGTCCTTTCTGGAGTTTCCTCAAACTCACATCCGTTGAGTCGGTGATGCCATCCAACCATCTCATCCTCTGTTGTTCCCTTCTCCTCCTGCCTTCAGTCTTTCCTAACATCAGGGTCTTTTCCAGCGAGTAGGCTCTTTGCATCAGGTGGCCAAATTGTTGGAGCTTCAGCTTCATCAGTCCTTCCAATGAATATTCAGGGTTGATTTCTTTTAGGATTGACTGGTTTGGTCTCCTTGCTGTCCAAGGGACTCTCAAGAGTCTTCTCTAGCACCACAATTCAAAGGCATCAATACTTCAGTGCTCAGCCTTTTTTGTCTACCTCTCACATTCATACATGACTACTGGAGAATCCATGCTTTGACTATTCAGAGCTTTGTAGGCAAAGTAATGTCTCCGCTTTTTAATATGCTGTCTAGGTTTGTCATTGCTTTTCTTCCAAGGAGCAAGTGTCTTTTAATTTTGTGGCTGCAATCACTGTTCACATTTCCTACCAGGGAACCAAAGAAAAACTCTGGGTTCCTTAAATTGAGATATCTGGTTTTCTTTAATTACCAATAAATTTTTGATGTCCAGGCTACCTGACTTCTGTTACAAAACTTCTATATAACCTGGTTCCTCCCTTTGACTCCTCAGAGCAGTTCTCCCATGGTTACTTGAGATGCTGTCTCCTGGGCTTGAAGTCCTAAGAATTCCTACTGAATAAAACATAACTCTTGATCAAATCAAGGTGCTGGTGTAGAAGGACATGCACTCATCTCCTCCAGCAAAAGCACTGAAATCACAGCTACTTATTGAACAGCCATTAACAGGAGGACACTGGAACCCACCAAACTAAAAGGCATCCCACATCCAAAGCCAAAGGAGAAGCCGCAACAAGATGGTGAGAGGGGTGCAATCATGATAAAATCAAATTCCATAACTGCTGGGTGGGCAACCACAAATTGGAGAACAGTAATACCAAAGAAGTTCTCCCACTGTTGTGAAGGCTCTGAGCCCTACATTAGGCTTCCCAGCTTGGGGTTCTGGCACAGAGACTAGGAACCCCCAGGGAATCTGACTTTGAAAGCCAGTGGGATTTGATTATAGGACTTCCAGTGGACTAGGGGAAACAGAGACTCTACCCTTGGAGGGCCCAAAGAAAATCTTGAGTGCACCAGGACCAAGGGAAATGAGCGATAACCCCACAGGACACTGAGCCAGACTTACCTACTAGTGTTGGAGGGTCTCCTGGGTAGGTGTGGGTCAGCAGAAGCAATGGCAATAGCAGGCCTAGGAGGTGTCCCTTGGCAAATGAGCCCTCTTGGAAGTCACCATTAACACTACCAGAGAGCCTGCAGACCCCAAGGCTGGATTAACTCGGGCCAACCAACTGACACGAGGGAGTGCAGCCCCACTCATCAGATAACTGGATTAAAGCTTTACTGAACACACACTGCACACCAGAGCAAGAAGCAGTGTTTCCAGCTACAAGTCCCTCCTGTCAGCCTCACCCACCACAGGCCAGACAGAAGAAGTGATAAGAACCACAGCCCCACAGCCTCCACAACAGAAACTCCAACCACAGAAAGTTAAATGAAATGAAAAGGCAGAGGACTAGCTCCTAGATGAAAGAACAAGATAAACCACCAGAAAAACAACTCTATGAAGTGGAGAGAGGCAGCCTTCCAGAAAAGTAATTCAGAATAATGAGAGTGAAGATGATCCATGTTCTTGGAAAAAGAATGGAGACTATGCAAGAAATGTTTACCAGAGACCTAGGAGAACTAAAGAGCAAAAAAAAAAAACAGAGATGAACAATCAATAGTAGAATAACTGAAGTAGAAAAGCAGATAAGCGACCTGGAAGACAGAATGGTGGAAATGGTGCAAAACAGAATATAGAGAAAAAGAATGGAAAAACAAAAATGAAGACAGCCCTAGAGACCTCTGAGACAAAAGCAAATGCACCAATATTTGCATTATATGGGTCCCTAAAGAAGAAGAGGGCTCCCCTGGTGGCTCAGAGGGTAAAGCATTTGCCTGTGATGTGGAAGACCTGGGTTTGATCCCTGGGTCGGGAAGATCCCCTGGAGAAGGAAATGGCAACCCATTCCAGTATTCTTGCCTGGAGAATCCCATGGACAGAGGAGCCTGGTAGACTACAGTCCATGGGGTTACAAAGAGTTGGACACAACTGAGCGACTTCACTCACTCACTCAAAGAAGAAGAGAAAGATAAAGAACCTGAGGAAATATTTGAAGAGATAATAGCTGAAAAATTCCTTAACATGGGAAAGGAAATAGTCAAGTCCTGGAAGCACAGAGAGTCCCAGGCAGGATAAACCCAAGGAGGAACACACAGAGACTCATAGTAATCAAACTGACAAAAATTAAAGACAAAGATAAAATATTAAAATCAGCAAGGGAAGATGACCACCTATAAGGGAACTCCCATAATGTTATCAACTGATGTATCAATAGAAACTCTACAAGCCAGAAAGGAATGGCTGATATATTTAAAGTGAGGAAAGGGACGAAACTACAGCCAAGAATACTCTATCCAGCAAGACTCTCATTCAGATTTGATAGAGAAATCCACACCTTTCCAGACAAGCAAAAGTTAAGAGAACTCAGTACCACCAAACCAACTTTACAACAAATGCTAAAGGAACTTCTCTAGGCAGGAAACAAGAGAAGCAAAAATGCTACCTAGAGAAAATAAACCCAAAATGATTAACAAAATGGTAATAGGATCATACATATTGATAATCACTTAAAATGTAAATGGATTAAAAGCACCAACCAAAAGACATAGACTGACTGAGCAGATGAAAACATGTGCATTTATACACATCCACTTACCACATCACTACTTAACATGCGATATTGTATGCAATTATTTTATATTGTTAGGTTAATTGTGTTTCCATTATGACTTGCAATTGTAATTATCTTTTGTTTCTTGTCTGGCTATTAATTGTGAGAACTGATAGACATCACTTACTATTGTAATTATGTAACTATTATTCACCTAATATCATCATATCATGATGGGTGAACAGAACATAATAGAAGTGTATATCACTAAAACTACCATTTAATAGAAAAACTGCAATCATTTTTTAAAATCCAGATGCATATCAGAATTATCCTGGAATTTTTGAAAAACACAAATGCCAAGGTATTGTTTTTTTGCTCAAAGCTCTAGATGTAATTCTAATGAGCAGCTATGTTTAAAAACAACTAGACTATATGATGATTTCTTCACTAGTTTGTTTCACTTTTTCTATTTCCTATTCAGTGCTCCCATTTCATTTAGTTTTTATTTTCCGATTTCTCTAGCTCTTTTGTTGTTGTTGTTCTTTCTCAAGACTTTATCAAGTGTAGTAGAAAAGCTTTTGTGTACATATATATACAGTATATATGTAGTAAGTATATATATTTTAGAAAATGTGAATTTTTGCTAAATTTTAGCTAAAATTTTTTGAAATTTTGGTTCCACTTGTTTGACTAAGGATGACTAGAATGCTGGATTTCTAACCTATATTCACTCAAAACTGATATATTTCCATTTATTTTGGTATCTAGCATTATTGCTAAAAGTTTAGAAAGTTTATTACTTTAGTGATTAAAAAAAACTTTGAATGAGGCTTCAACTTCTAACACAATTCTAAAAATATAAACAAACACTATGTTTTACGATATAGTATTATTAAAAAAGTATAGGTTTGTTCAAATTTCACAAAATTTAATGCTAGTATCCATTATTTGTTTATATATCTTACTAAAGATTCCACATTGTATTTAGTTGCATTGAGCTGCTTCAGCTGAATGCAACAAGTTCTGATAAATTCTCTTTTCATTGTTTTATTCATTTTTATTCATATTTAGAATATTTTCTACCTTTCCTTGCTATGGCTTCTTAGATACACCCATTATTTAAAAGTGGATATTAAATTTTCAAATCCATGGAATTTTTAAAGTATCCTTGATATTTATTTCTCACTTTGATATTAGTTTAGCATTTAAATGCATTCTTCTCTGAAATCACCCTCTGTGTTTTTTCAGTCTTTTAATTGTTTTGAAGCTTTCAATGGGTAAGTCAAAGATCTCTCTAGGTAAAAGTCATGTTGCACTTGAAAATATGTGGGTTATTTTCAATGATTTTGATATTGATTTCAACATAATTCCACAGTTATAAGAGAACAGATTCCATATGATTTCAATACCTTTAGACCATGAAATTTTTGCACCTTGTTGTATGTCCCTGGATATGTTCCAGTGTTTCCTGGTTTATAGTCTATGGGTCTTGAATAGAATTTGTACTGTGCTGCTCTGTGAAACTTGTATAAATCTTAATTATGTTAAATTGGTTCACAGTGCTTTCAAGGTCCACTAGGTCCACTATGTGCCTTCTGGACTTCCGTGGTGGCTCAGACGGTAAAGCGTCTGCCTACAATGCGGGAGACCTGGGTTCGATCCCTGGGTCAGGAAGATCTCCTGGAGAAGGAAATGGCAACCCACTCCAGTATTCTTGCCTGGAAAATCCCATGGATGGAGGAGACTGGTAGGCTACAGTTCATGCGGTCGCAAAGAGTCGGACATGACTGAATGACTTCACTCATGTGCCTTCTACTTTTCCGTCTATTCATTCTATTAAATTTTTTGTCTGTTAAATTTATGTTTTAATGAAACAAAGATGAATTTTTCATGATAAAATGTACAATTCACAAAGAAGATAAACATCATAAATCATTAGACACCTTAACAACAAAGAAACAAAGATATATTGCAAAGATACAAAGCAAAATTCAGAAGAAAGATGAGAAAAGGAAAAAATATATAATCATTGTTAGACATATTAAATTTCTCTGAGAATATTTTATCAAGTGCAGAAAAAATAAGAATAGGAGCATCTTGAATGATGTCGTTAATAATTTAAATATAATAGGTTTATATTTAATTTATATTAATCATATCCTACACAAATGTATTTAAAATTTTGTATCTCATATGTTGTTATTAGATGTCCATAGGACATTTAGAAAAACTGGCAAAAAGATGAAAGTGAAAGTGAAAGTTGCTCAGTCATGTCCGACTCTTTGCAACCCCATGGACTGTAGTACGCCAATCTCCCCTGTCCATAGAATTCTCCAGACAAGAATACTGGAGTGGGTTGCCATGCCTTTCTCCAGAGATCTTCCAGACCTAGGGATCGAACCCAGGTCTCGCACACTGCAGGCAGACTCTTTATTTTTTGAGCTATTTGGGAATCCATTAAATGTCCATAGGACATTTACAAAAACTAGCAAAAAGATAAACATGACTAAATTTCTATTAAATGCTAGTTTTGGTGATATAGATTTCTATTTTCTGTTGACCAATCATGATACAATAGTATTAAGTGAGTAATAGTTACATAATCACAATAGTAAAAGATGTTGATCAGTTTTCAAAATCAATAGCCAGACCAAAAATAAAAAGATAATTACTATTGCAAGCCATAATGGGAACATGAGTAACCTAACAAGATAAAATAATTACATGCAGTTTGGGGGATCAAGCAGAGTGATGTGGTAAGTGGAACTGCATATGTGCACATGTTTTCACCTGTTGGTGCATTTAATCCATGGAGAAGGAAATGGCAACCCACGCTAGTATTCTTGCCTGGAGAATCCCACGGACAGAGGAGCCTGGCAGGCTATACAGTCCATGGAGTCACAAGCATTGGACACAACTTAGAGACTAAACCACCACCACCACATTTAAGGTAATTATCGATATGTATGATCCTTTAACCATTTTCTTAATTGTTTTGGGTTTATTTTCTGTAGTTAGGGCTTTTGCTTCTCTTGTGTTCTGCCTAGAGAAGTTCCTTTAGCATTTGTTGTAAAGCTGGTTTGGTGGTGCTGAATTCTCTTAACTTTTGCTTGTCTGGAAAGCTTTTGATTTCTATCAAATCTGAATGAGAGTCTTGCTGGGTAGAGTATTCTTGGTTATAGGTTCTTCGCTCTCATCACTTTAAATATATCATGCCATTCCCTTGTGGCTTGTAGAGTTTCTGTTGAGAAATCTGATAGCCTGATGGAAGTTCATGGTCTGGTTAATGGTGATCTCCAAGAGGGTTTACACCAAAGGGGACTTTCCAAAACTGCTTCCAGTCCCCCCCGTCCCTGTGGTGAGCCCCTTCTGACCCACGGCTCCACAGGACACCCTCCAATACGTGCAGGTAGTTTCATCTCAGTCTCCAATGGGGTCTTTGCCCCTTTCCTCTGAGTCTTGGTGCGTACAAGGTTTGGTGTTTGCCCTCCAAGCCTGGAGTCCCTGTTTCCCCCAGTGGAAGTCTTGTAGTCAAATCCCTCTGGCCTTCAAGGTCAGATTCCCTGGGATTCCCAGTCCCTTTGTCAGGTCCCCAGGCTGGGAAGCCTGGTGTGGGGTTCAGAACCTTCACAACAGTGGGAGAACTTCTTTGGTATTATTGTTCTTCAATGTGTGAGTCACCCACCAAGTGGATATGGGATTTGATTATTGTGATTTTTCCCCTCCTACTGTCTCACTGCAGCTTCTTCTTTGTCTTTGAACGTGGGGTATCTTTTTTTGGTAGGTTCCAGGGTCCTCCTGTTGGTGGTTGTTCAACAGCTAGTTGTGATTTTGGTGCTCTCACAGGAGGACGTATGTGTGCATCCTTCCACTCTGCCATCTTGAACCAGACTCGTTCTATTAATTTTTGAGAGTTGATATTGAAACTCCAACTGAACATCTTAATTTATCTACTGAAAAAATAATTGTAATATACAGTGGAACTATATGTAACTTTGTTCTCTATTTTCCAAGTCTCCTGTAAATGTGTTATCATACTTTCATCATTTAAAATATATACTTCTAAACTTTTAGGTTATGACTATTTTTTAAGTCAACAATATGTATACATAAATACATATTGTGTGTGTGTATGTGTGTGTGTGTGTGTATACAGATTCAGTTCAGTCTCTCAGTTGTGTCCAACTCATTGTGACCCCATGAACCGCAGCATGCCAGGCCTCCCTGTCCACCACCAACTCCCAGAGTCCACCCAAACCTATGTCCATTGAGTCGGTGATGCCATCCAACCATCTCATCCTCTGTCATCTGCTTCTCCTCCTGCCCTCAATCTTTCCCAGCATCGGGGTCTTTTCAAGTGAATCAGTTCTTTGTATCAAGTGACCAAAGTATTGAAGTTTCAGCTTCAGCATCAGTCCTTCCAACGAATATTCAGAGCTGATTTCCTGGGTAGATAAATTGTTCAGTATAATTCTTGTGTCAATTCTCTCTCGTTGAATCTTAACTTTATTTAATACCAGGCTCCGCCGTCCCTGGGATTCTCCAGGCAAGAGTACTGGAGTGGGTTGCCATTGCCTTCTCCAATGCATGAAAGTGAAAAGTGAAAGTGAAGTCACTCAGTCATGTCTGACTCTTCGCTACCCCACGGACTGCAGCCCACCAGGTTCCTCCATCCATGGGATTTTCCAGGCAAGACTACTGGAGTGGGTTGCCATTGCTTTCTCTGGAAGACATGCTTATTAACCAGCAAAGTTTCTAATCAGAATATGACTCTGGTCACTTAATACACACACACCAAAAAAACAACCTCTAGGGTTATTGCTCAGCAAAAAAAGGACAGAAGCATATTTCAGATGTTTTGCAATGTCTCTCATTTTAAAATTTTTGATATCCGCAAGAGGAAATGATTATTCTTTCACTACTCACACTTCACATCCACTAATGTTAATGAAAATGGCACTCAGGAAACAAACGCCAAAGTTGCCTATAGTGTTGCTGGAGCCCTCAAAGAGGCTAGCTGAAAATATGCATAGATGATGACACAGTAAATGAATCTCATTGGGATAATTCCGCAGCTGAGTAGCTGATTTGCACCAGCAAATTCTAATTATACTAACTAGCTTCCTTATCACCCCCTATGGCGATACAGACCTATTTCAAAATCATGGGAGTCAGGTGAACTAGTTAACATTTTCGGGTTGTGTACTTTAGTTACTGTTTTTTTCCATAGAACAGTTTATTGAGATGCCGTTATGTAACATATTTGCTTTTGAATCACATTCCATTGACATATCTCCATAGTAAGATTTGAAATTACACAATTCAGAAGTTTTAGTATTTATTTCAAGGGTATCACTAACTATAAAGGATCACTCTAGCTCCAACATGTTACTAACATGACATTTTCTCAAGGGATAATTATGACCTCTCAGATACCAAGAAGTCCATAATGGAATTATATTAAACACAGGTAAGCAAAACGTTGAATTTCATTAAATGAGATCCAAATGTTCTTAACTCTAAATACTTTTGGTTTAAATTAATAAACATTTATTTCACATAAACCCAATGTCTTTTTTCCTGAGAATTATCTGGTACACAAAACATTTATTTTGGCTAAGTATTAACATTTTTATTTATAGCTGGTGGTGTTTTCAACATGCTAATAAAAATATAAACATTATAAAAACATATGCAAGTCTTTCAGCTTTTAAAAGCAACTTAAAATATTCATTCTTTGTCTATGATGAATGTTCTCTTCCCATCCTCCTCCTAACTCTCCATCCTCGCTCTGCTAGTCTTATAGGGACTATGCAGACACGAAATCTCCATATAGGAGAGTCACGGTACAAATGTTCAAGCCGGGGTACCTCAGTGTCACAGTCCTCTTCACTGGGGAAGATTTTCTAAAGCCACTTTCTTAGACTCTCATAGAACTTCAGAGTTGGAGGAGATCTTAAGTGTCAGTTAGTCTGATTCCTTTCTGGTTCTTGATTTTCATCTTCAACAGCCCAAGATACAGAATATCTCGCCTACCAAGATTCCATTTCTGGATAGTTTGACTTGTGGTTTTTTTCTTAAATTTTGAAATTAAAATCCCTATGCCTCTTATCCATTGGCCTTTTGAGGAAACTTTTTAATAAAAGGCAAGAAAAAGGCAGATGGTGTAGGAAATTTTAAGTGCTGAGTAAGTCTGACAACCCAGAAATGTCGATGAGAGCAGAGAAAAGTACCAAGGCCAGTTCTCTGTAGTCAAAGGATAAAAAAGGGGCTGTCTATCAAAAACAGTAAACAATGATAGTAGGCAATAACCTCTCTACTCCAACCAGGTATCATAAAGAAAACCATGGCTATACCTTACCTCTGTCAGCAAAAGTCAAGTGAAGAACACTGACTTCCACGCTTCCTGACTACTGCTGCTAAGTCGCTTCAGTCATGACCGACTCTGTGCGACCCCATAGATGGCAGCCCACCAGGCTCCCCCGTCCCTGGGATTCTCCAGGCAAGAACACTGGAGTGGGTTGCCATTTCCTTCTCCAATGCATGAAAGTGAAAAGTGAAAGTGAAGTCGCTCAGTCGTGTCCGACTCTTCGCAACCCCATGGACTGCAGCCCACCAGGCTCCTCTGTCCATGGGATTTTCCAGGCAAGAGTACTGGAGTGGGGTGCCATCGCCTTCTCTGAGACCAGAAACCAGGCTTAATCACTCAAAACCTTTTCTGTAGAGTTTTATCAATGTGGAGGCAGGAATTCATCCCTGCTCGGAAGTAAGGAGCGTCCCTCACGGTGTCGGCGGAGGCCTTGTGGAGAGTCTCCCATCTCTTTCCAGTCAGAGTGGTATCAGTGCAGGTTCAGCAGGGAGCTTGAACTCCTGCATGCTCAGCAATGACGAGGAATTCTATCCCTACTCTGGGCTGTTAGTGGAAGCTGACTAGAGAACCTGCATTTCCACCTCCATGTGACAACAGGACTTCATCTTTCTTTGTCCACAGACATGTCAGAGGAGACTAGTTACATCTTAAGATTTTCAAAAGATCCATAGTCTCACTAGATGATACCCAAGATGTACAGGGTACAATTTAAAATCTCTCATCCTATCAAGAGTCAGAGAAATGCCAACATGAACAAGAAAAGACATTCAACAGACATCAACACTGAGATGACACACATGGCGGAATTACCTGACAAGGGTTTTTAAGCAGTCATCATAAATATGTTGAAGTTAGCCATCACACTCTTCTTAGTTGAAAAAATAGAGTTTTAGCAAAGAAAATGGAGGTATAACATTAAAACCACATGAATTTTTAAAGTTGAAATATTAAGAAACCTTTTTTAAATTCAGTGATGGCTTTAACATCAGAATGTAGAGGACAGAGGAAAGAACCTGTGAACTTGAAAACAGAATAATAAAAACTGCCTGAACTGAGTAATGGGTAGAAAATAGACTGATCAGCGTTAAACAGGGTTTAAATGGAGCTTCAAAGTTCTGTGAGACTGTAACAAAATATCTAATATTTACATCATGGGAGTCTCAGAAGTAGAGGAAGAGGGAAGGCCTAGAGAAATAATGAAAGAAAATAATGAGGCCCAAATTTGACAAAAAACATAAGCCGGCAGATTCAATAAACTAAAGAAACCACAAACAAGATAAACTCAAAGTAATCTGTGCCAAGACACAGCAAGGATAAATTTCAAATTTCTTACAGCTAAGGATAAAAAAACAAACAAACAAAAACTGGAAAACAGAGAGAACACCATACCTTCAGTGGAAAAGGTATTGGAACGACAGGTCGTTTCTCACCAGATACCAGCCCTGAAAGAAAAGAACTATCATTCCCAAATTCTGTGTTCACTGAAAGTATTCTTAAGAAATGAAGGCAAAATCATAACATTCCCAAATGAAAGGAAGCTAAGAGAATTTGTCACCTATATACCTACTACAATGAATAACTAAATGAAGGTTTTGAAATAGAAGGGAAGTGATGAAGGGATCTTGGAATATCAGGAAAAAAGACAGAAGAAAGGTAACAGTAAGACTTGGGGTCTGTAGAGTTTTCTTCCGCATTTTCTAAATTGTGTTTGACAATTCAACACATTTAACATTAAGAATTACTCATTGAACTGAACATGCATATTTATTGAAAATCTGCACACACAAAAATCCAATTTAAAAAAAAAAAAATCAAAGAACTAAAATGTTGAAGTAAGAGAACTCTAAATCTGAGAGCCGTGAAGCATAGTATTGCAGTTCAGCTGAAGCATAAATATTTAGAAAAGGAGTAAAGAGTTAAAATTTAGTGACTAACAGTGTAAAGAAACTGTTGTTGTTAAGTTGCTCAGTCGTGTCCGACTCTTTGCGACCCCACGGACTGTAGCCCACCAGGCTCCTCCGTCCATGGGATTCTCCAGGCAAGAATACTGGAGTGGGTTGCCATTTCCTTCTCCAGGGGATCTTCCTGACCCAGGGATTGAACCCAGGTCTCCCATAATAGAGGCAGACGCTTTAACCTCTGAGCCACACAGAATGCTGAAGAGGGCTAATGGCTGATCTGAAAAGGGCTGAATAAGACATACAAGTTTTACACGTGCAACTATTAGTTGTAACCTGAGATTCAGTTTCCTGAACCCTAAAACAACTATGTTGAACCATTTCAAAGACCCTTTAAAATGCCAAGATTCTAAGTTTTGTCCCCCAGAGAATGGAAAGCATTACGTAGTAAAATGAACTGCTGATTTTGTGAGTATATAGCTATGCACAGTGGTTGAGAAGGTAGGTTCAGTTACAACCTGAAAAAGAAAAGGTTATTTAAACTATTTAAACATCTTGAGAAATCTGTGTGCAGGTCAAGAAGCAACAGTTAGACCCAGACATGGAACAATGGACTGGTTCCAAATTGTGAAAGGAATACATCAAGGCTGTATATTGTCACCCTGCTTATTTAACTTATATGCAGAGTACATCATGAGAAACGCTGGGTTGGTTGAAGCACAAGATGGAATCAAGATTGCCAGGAGAAGTAGCAATAACCTCAGATATGCAGATGACACCACCCTTATGGCAGAAAATGAAGAGGAACTATAGAGACTCCTGATGAAGGTGAAAGAAGAAAGTGGAAAAACCTGGCTTAAAACTCAACATTTAAAAAACAAAGATCATGGCATCCAGTCCCATCACTTCATGGCAAATAGATGGGGAAACAATGGAAACAGTGACAGACTTTATTTTCTTGGGTTCCAAAACCAATTCAGATGGTGACTGCAGCCATGAAATTAAAAGACATTTGCTCCTTGGAAGAAAAGCCATGACCAACCTAGACAGCAAATTAAAAAGCAGAGACATCACTTTGCCAACAAAATCCATCTAGTCAAAGCTATGGTTTTTCCAACAGTCATGTATGGATATGAGAGTTGGACCATAAAGAAACCTGGGAGCTAAAGAATTGCTGCTTTTGAACTTTTTTTGGAGAAGACTCTTGAGTGTCCCTTGGACTACAAGGAATTCCAACCAGTCAACCCTAAAGGAAATCAACCTTGAATATTCATTGGAAGGACTGATGCTGAAGCTGAAGCTCCAATGCTTTGGCCACATGATACGAAGAACTGACTCATTAGAAAGGACCCTGATGCTGGGAAAGATTGAAAGCAGGAGGAGAAGGGGACAACAGAGGATGAGATGGTTGATTGCATCACCAACTCGATGGACATGAGTTTGAGGAAGCTCTGGGTGTTAGTGATGGACAGGGAAGCCTGATGTGCTGCAGTCCATGGGTTCGCAAAGAGTCAAACATGACTGAGTGACTGAACTGAACTGACTCATTTAAACTAGTGATGAAACACAATAATGAATGTATCTGCCTCCTTCCATCTCCACATGTTCTTTCCTAATATTAATTTATCAATCATGATCTAGTCTCTAGCAATAGTGTGCTAGATGAACTGGCTCTCAAGAGTCAATTGTTTAAATGTTGGAGTGGGTGTTGAGAAATGAGAACCCTCCTACACTGTTGGTGGGAATGAAAACTGATACAGCCATTATGGAGAACAGTATGGAGATTTGTTTAAAAAAAAACAAAACAAAACTAGGAATGAATCTACCGTATGATCCAGCAATCCCACTACTGGGCACATATCCTGGCAAAACCATAATTCTAAAAGACACATGTACCCCATTCTTCACTGCAGCAGTATTTACAAAAGTCAGGGCATGGAAACAGTGTAGATGTTCATCTACAGATGAATGGACACAAATGTGGTGTGTGTGTATATATATATATATATATATATATATATATGCCTTCTCTGAATGGAATATTACACAGCCATAAAAAGAACAAATTTGAGTCAGTTCTAGTGAAGTAGATAAAGTTAGAACCTGTTACACAGAGTGAAGTAAGTCAGAAAGAGAACAACAAATGTATATTAATGCATCTATATGGAACCTATAAAAATGGTATTGATGAAACTCTTTGCAGGGAAGGAATGGAGATGCAGATGTAGAGAATAGACGTGTGGGCACAGTGAAGGAAGGCGAGAATGAGACGAATGGAGAAAGTGGCACCAACATACATCCACCATCATCCAACATGCATACACCATCTGTGTAGAACAGATAGCTGGTGCGACGTGGCCGTATGACACAGGGAGCCCAGCCTGGTGCTCTGTGATGTCTTAGAGGGGTGAAATGAGGAGAGGGGAAGGAGGTTCAGGAGGGAGGTGATATACATATAATTATGACTAATTTGCATTACTATATGGGCAGAAATCAATACAACATTGTAAAGCAATTTTCCTCCAATTAAAAAAAATTTTTTTTAAAGAGTCAGTTGTTAAATACTGAGGGATTTTGCATGACAGTTGTTAAACCATTGGCAGCATACAAGTGACCACGGTGGGAGGATTTACAGCACAGAAATGGGCAAATATTAAAACAACGGAGGATTTTATTCAGAGAACTGTTTACTGGCACACCACAGAACAGCAATTCTCCTTCTGTAGGCTAGAAATGTATTCATATACTGCCAGCCTCATCGCTCACCGTCGACTTCTTTCCATTCCCCCACATTAAACAATGCTTAAAATATGCAGACCTGCAAACACTCCATGCTCTCTCCTGCTTCTCTGCCTAGAACACCCTCTACCATCACAAACACAACCATCCTAATTGAGCATCTACCATCATCACTGGGCCCACTATAGCCGCACTCCACTCCATTTTCCCTAGATAATAATTTCTTGTGATTAGATTTTACTGACTCCAGGAGACTTACCCAGCTTCAGCTGATTGTGTTAAGTATGGTCTGTTTTCTCCCATACTACTCAGCATCATCTTTTTATATCACTTTACATTGTGTTGAAATTCTTTGTTTACTTCTCTACACCTCTAACTAAAGGATAAATTCCTTGGAATTAGAGACACAGAGCTTGTGATTCAACACTGCATCCTCAGCTTGTTTGCAGTAGAAGGCACATAGGGATTGTTGAAAAATTATTTTTGAGTTAAAACTTTGTACACATTTCAGACCAGTATTTGCTTCTCAGTTCCATCATATCCCATGGTAAATGTTCCCAATTATATGACTGGGATAGGTTGGAAAATAGGATTTGCTACATGGAAACTCACTTTAAATTCAATTTCATTAGCACAAATCCATTTCATAAGGTGAAGTATGGCTCATCAACTGCTGATAAATGGAACGTACCTGCCATATCAATAAACAAAGGATGTCACGGTCATCAGTGGTTGCAGCCACCACCCCACAGAGACCTGGTGAGCCCTGAGGGATCTCAGGAAGAGAAGGATACCTGCCATCTAGCAGCCATCGTCGCTTCCCCGGTAGCTCAGCCGGTAAAGAATTCGACTGCAATGCAGGAGACCCCGGTTCAATTTCGGGGTCTGGAAGATTCCCTGGAGAAGGGATAGGCTACCTACTCCAGTATTCTTGGGATTTCCAGGTGGCTCAGCTTGTAAAGAATCCACCTGCAATGCGGGAGACCTGGGTTCTATCCCTGGGTTGGGAAGATCCCCTGGAAGGCTACCCACTCCAGTATTCCGGCCTGGAGAATTCCATGGACTGTAAAGAGAATTCCATGGGGTCACAAAGAGTCAGATATGACTGAGCGACTTTCACTTTCAGCAGCCGTCCGACAGCAGTGACTCCTGCAGTGTGCCCCGAGGAAAGGAAGCTCCATATGTGAAAAGAGGATAGTGTGGCCCCAGAGTGAGGTGCACATCAAAGGAAAGATTTCAGTGAGCCAGACTCTTGCATCTTCCATACATAGAAAAGCGCTAAATTCCTTCACTTGGGATATCTGGCTTTCTTTAAGCATAATCTTTTGATGTTCTAGACTACTTGTCCTTTGTTGCAAAACTCCTATATATACTAGCTCCCCACTCACATCCTTGGAGTAGTTATCTTGGGGTTGCTTGAGATGCTGCCTCTCAGGCTTAATGTCCTAAAAATTCCCACCAAATCATACATAACTATCAACTTTTAGGTTGTAAATATCTTTAGTTGACATTACATATGCTTGTGTGTGTGTATATATATATACATATGTTTCCTTGCATGCGGGCGTGCTAAGTCTCTTCAGTCACGTCCTTAGTACATATTTATAAATAAAGCTCTATCTATTCAGCTTCAAATAAATTTTAAACCTTGTTCATCATAATTAACAGTATGATTATTAGCACTTTAGTTATTTTGCATTTCCCTGGCACCAAACACCATAGTGCTGGATGCAGTACCTCTGAGAATATTCTAATTGTTGTTCATCTGTCTGTTAAAATGCTTCTTTACTGCTCATCACTGCTCTTCCTGGGCACATACATGATTTTTAAGATAAAAATATATGTTACTAGCATTTTCCTAGAGGACATTAAAAGTATAACGTAAAAGCTCTCAGTCTGATTTATTCCTAACCATTCCAAAGTGCTATTATTCTAAGGAAAAAATTATAAAAGAAATCAACTTTTAGATTTTTCCTGGTGTCCAAGAGCATCCTTTTTATTTTATTGGTTTTTTTTTTTTTTTGGCTGTGCGGGGTCTTTGTTTCTTTTCTCTCATTGTGCCAAGCAGGGGCTGCTCTCTGGTTGTGGGGCACGGGCTTCTCATTATAGCGCTTCTCTTGCTGCAGAGCAGGGGCTCTGGGGTGCATGGGCTTTAGTAGTTGTCGCAGCCTGTGGGATCTTCCTGCATCAGGGATCAAACCCATGTTTCTCGCATTGGCGGGTGGACTCTTTATCACTGAGCCACCAGGGAAGCACCCTGAGAACATTCTTCACGTTTTATTTGCAAAAGACACTCACAAATGTCCTGGAATAAAATTTGGTTTGTGTGAACTCGTTCTCCTTGTTTGCTTTCTTTTTGTTGTGTTACTGATTATCTTCTTTTACCCTCATTTTTATGGTGGCCTTGCTGCTCCTGTTAGTTGCTAAGTAATGTGTGACTCTTTGCAAGTCCATGGACTGTAGCCCGCCAGGCTCCTCTGTCCATGGGATTTCCCAGGCAAGAATGCTGGATTGGGTTGCCATTTCCTTCTCTAGCGGATCATCCTGACCTAGGGAGCGAACCCCCATCTCCTGCTTCACAAGTGGATTCTTTACTGCTGAGCCACCTGGGAAGCTCCTTTTTTTCATCTTTCATGAAAGCATTTTTCCCAGGAGAGTTTTGTAATTTCATGTCATGGCTGATTGGAAATGGATTTCCTAAGATTCGTTTACTGAGACTGTGCTCAGCTTTAATTGTCACGAAATATTTCAAAAACACTGTGATAAACAGACCTCATGCGTGTATGCAAGCTCAGTTGCTCACATCATGCCCATCCTGATGTCTTCTTTCTCTTTGATGTGGAGGTGTGTGCCACCTCTGAGCACTAAGCCTTGTGTCCTTGTTCCAGTATGAATGTGACAAGGAGAACCCGACCTTGCAGCTTCGTTTAGCCAACGGCTGCCAACTAGCTCAGGTGAGACCTTGACTTTCTAAAGGGAATTTTGGAGAACTAAAAAAGATTCATACAGAATACAATAAGACAGAAAGTGAAAGTCACTGAGTTGTGTCCAACTCTTTGCAACCCCATGGGCTATAACCCGCCAGACTCTTCTGTCCATGGAAAATTCCATGGACAGAAGAATACTAGAGTGGGTTGCCATTGCCTATCCCAGGGGATCTTCCTTATCCAGAGATGGAACAGATATCTCCTGAATCTCCTGTATTGGCAGGCAGATTCTATACCACTGCACCATCTGGGGAGCCAAATAGACCTCATCTTTATATCTTAATTCATATTGGCATTGCTTGCAATGAATAAGTCAAAAGGTCATTCAAAATATCGTGTCTAGTTAATGAACTGTGATCTCTGAATGAAAATTAACAATAACCATCCAATAATTACACAGCAACAAAAATTAACTTGGAATTTTGCTACATAAAGGGCATGGGAATACTTTCCCCAGTCAATTATAATGAATCAGGATTAGAGAGTTTTAAGATAAGAATCTTGAATCTAATTGAGTACTCTAATATTACTATATTAATCACTAACTACTTGACCCGGCTAGTAGCCTACCAGGCACTTTGCCTCAGGTTTCTATTTTAATTTTACAGTACCATGAGACAGATATCACCATTTTACCATTTCAGAACTCCTCTTAACCAAAGTTACAAAATTAATAAATAGTGAAATCATTATTTTAAACCGGTCTTCCTAGCTGTAAAGTCTGTGCTTTTCCTATTATCAAGTGGTTCTTAATCAGTGATACCTGTTTTCATTTAATGAATACAGAATACTAGCATAAGATATTAATATTTAAAAAACTCCCCATAAACACACAAAAAAGCTTGTCATACTGAATTAAAAAAGCAAAACCCAATAATATGCTATCTAAAAAAGATCTGATAGATAGAGTGCCTGATGAACTATGGAATGAGGTTCATGACATTGTACAGGAGACAGAGATCAAGACCATCACCATTGAAAAGAAATGCAAAAAAGCAAAATGGCTGTCTGGGGAGGCCTTACAAATAGCTGTGAAAAGAAGAGAAGTGAAAAACAAAGGAGAAAAGGAAAGATATAAGCATCTGAATGCAGAGTTCCAAAGAATAGCAAGGAGAGATAAGAAAGCCGTCTTCAGCGATCAATGCAAAGAAATAGAGGAAAAAAACAGAATGGGAAAGACTAGAGATCTCTTCAAGAAAGTTAGAGATACCAAGGGAACATTTCATGCAAAGATGGGCTCTATAAAAGACAGAAATGGTATGGACCTAACAGAAGCAGAAGATATTAAGAAGAGGTGGCAAGAATACACAGAAGATCTGTACAAAAAAGCTCTTCACGACCCAGATAATCACGATGGTGTGATCAATCATGTAGAGCCAGACATCCTGGAATGTGAAGACAAGTGAGCCTTAGAAAGCATCACTATGAACAAAGTTAGTGGAGGTGATGGAATTCCAGTTGAGCTATTTCAAATCCTGAAAGACGATGCTGTGAAAGTGCTGCACTCAATATGCCAGCAAATTTGGAAAACTCAGCAGAGGCCACAGGACTGGAAAAGGTCAGTTTTCATTCCAACCCCAAAGAAAGGCAATGCCAAAGAATGCTCAAACTACCGCACAGCTGTGCTCATCTCACATACTAGTAAAGTAATGCTCAAAATTCTCCAAGCCAGGCTTCAGCAATACGTGAACCATGAACTTCCTGATGTTCAAGCTGGTTTTAGAAAAGGCAGAGGAACCAGAGATCAAATTGCCAACATCCACTGGATCATGGAAAAAGCAAGAGAGTTCCAGAAAAACATCTATTTCTGCTTTATTGACTATGCCAAAGCCTTTGACTGTGTGGAACACAATCAACTGTGGAAAATTCTGAAAGAGTTGGGAATACCAGACCACCTGACCTGCCTCTTGAGAAATCTGTATGCAGGTCAGGAAGCAACAGTTAGAACTGGACATGGAACAACAGACTGGTTCCAAATAGGAAAAGGAGTACGTCAAGGCTGTATATTGTCACCCTGCTTATTTAACTTCTATGCAGAGTACATCATGAGAAACGCTAGACTGGAAGAAACATAAGCTGGAATCAAGGTTGCCGGGAGAAATATCAATAACCTCAGATATGCAGATGACATTACCCTTATGGCAGAAAGTGAAGAGGAACTCAAAAGCCTCTTGATGAAACTGAAAGTGGCGAGTGAAAAATTTGGCTTAAAGCTCAACATTCAGAAAACGAAGATCATGGCATCTGGTCCCATCACTTGATGGGAAATAGATGGGGAAACAGTGGAAACAGTGTCAGACTTTATTTTGGGGGGCTCCAAAATCACTGCAGATGGTGACTGCAGCCATGAAATTAAAAGACGCTTACTCCTTGGAAGAAAAGTTATGACCAACCTAGATAGCATATTCAAAAGCAGAGACATTTCTTTGCCAACAAAGGTCCGTCTAGTCAAGGCTATGGTTTTTTTCCTGTGGTCACGTATGGAAGTGAGAGTTGGACTGTGAAGAAAGCTGAGCGCCGAAGAATTGATGCTTTTGAACTGCGGTGTTGGAGAAGACTCTTGAGAGTCCTTTGGACTACAAAGAGATCCAACCAGTCCATCCTAAAAGAGATCAGCCCTGGATGTTCTTTGGAAGGAATGATGCTAACGCTGAAACTCCAATACTCTGGCCACCTCGTGTGAAGAGTTGACTCATTGGAAAAGACCCTGATGCTGGGAGAGATTGGGGGCAGGAGAAGGGGATGACAGAGGATGAGATGGCTAGATGGCATCACCGACTCAATGCACATGAGTTTGAGTAAACTCTGGGAGTTGGTGATGGACAGGGAGGCCTGGGGTGCTGTGATTCATGGGGTCGCAAGGAGTCAGACAAGACTAAGTGACTAAACTGAACTAAACTGAACTGTTGGCTATAACTGCAAAGAATCTGCCTGCAGAGAAGGAGACCAGGGTTCAATCCCTAGATGGGGAAGATCCCCAGGAGAGGGAATGGCAACCCACTCCAGTCCTCTTGCCTGAAGAATTACATGGACAGAGGAACTTAGCAGGCTAGTCCATGGAATCACAAAGAGCTGGACACAACTAAGCAACTTACACTTTTACTTAAGATAAATTCAGGAGGTCGGGAGAAAGTTTAAGTATTGAGGTGATAGCTTTACACTCTATAAATTCATTAAAAATCACTGAATTTTACACTAACAGTTGGTGAACTTTATGGTACATTTCAATAAAGCTATTAATCTGAAAGTGAAAGTGTTAGTTGCTCAGTCAGGTCCAACTCTTTGTGACCCCATGGACTGTAGCTGGCCAGACTTCTCTGTCTGTCCATGGAGTTCTCTAGGCAAGAATACTGGAGTGGGTTGCCATTTTCTTCTCCAGGGGATCTTCCTGACCGAGAGATTGAACTGGGTCTCCCGCACTACAGGCAGATTCTTTACTGTCTGAGTCACCAGGGAAGCCCCAATAAAATTATGACAAATATTAAATGAGAAAGGTTCTTCAACCTTGGATGCACATTTGAATCACCGGGGTAGTTTCAAGATGTACTCATGCCTGGAGCCCAGGACCGATATCCTTTAGAATGGACTGGTTGGATCTCCTTGCAGTCCAAGGGACTCTCAAGAGTCTTCTCCAACACCACAGTTCAAAAGCATCAATTCTTCAGTGCTCAGCTTTCTTCACAGTCCAACTCTCACATCCATACGTGACCACAGGAAAAACCACAGCCTTGACTAGATGGACCTTAGTCGGCAAAGTAATGTCTCTGCTTTTCAATATGCTATCTAGGTTGGTCATAACTTTTCTTCCAAGGGGCAAACATCATTTAAATTCATGGCTGCAGTCACCATCTGCAGTGATTTTGGAGCCCAATAAAATAAAATCTGTCACTGGTTTCACTGTTTCCCCATCTATTTGCCATGAAGTGATGGGACCAGATGCCATGATCTTAGTTTTTTGAATGTTGAGTTTTAAACCAGCTTTTTCACTCTCCTCTTTCACCTTCATCAAGAGGCTTTTTAGTTTCTCTTCGCTTTCTGCCATAAGGGTGGTGTCATCTGCATATCTGAGGTTATTGATATTTCTCCTGGCAATCTTGACTCATGCACAAAGACAGTGTGTGAAAATGCTCCAGGAAGCAGGAAGTAAATGTGCAAATACCCTGGAAAAAAGAAAAAAGAAAATTTTGAACAACTGAAAGATTCATACAGAATACAATAAGGCAGAAAGTGAAAGTCGCCCAGTAGTGTCCAACTCTTAGCGACCCCATGGACTGTAGCCAGCCAGGCTCCTCTGTCCGTGGAATTCTCCAGGCAAGAATACTAGAGTGGGTTGCCATTTCCTTCTCCAGGGATCAAACTCAGGCTTCCTGCACTGCAGGCAGATTCTTTACCACCTGAGCCACCAGGGAAGCCCAATCCACATTAAAGCAAGTGTGCTGGAAAGAGATGATTCTAAAAAGTGAAACATCAGACTTTATTAATAACTTTTAAATTCTTAAACAATACACAACTGTTTCACTGATTGACTAGCTATCCATTTTCAATACCCTATTCCATTTTTTAATGGCTGATTTTTAAAAATTCATTGCATGTATTGATGAGAACTTTTCATACTTCCAAGTGTTACATCTATGGGCGGGGGGAGGGAAAGCACAATTATAAATCCAAAGATATTAACATATAATGGGTTTCTTCTAGTTAGGTATTAACTCAGATTAAAATCAAATGTGACAAATTTCCTGCCCTGTTGTTAGCCAAGATACTTCCCTTTATCTGGACCTTTAAAGCTACTTTACAAATAACTGTATAATAAAGCTGAGAGACCAGACAGAGAAAATACAACACAGTAATCTACTCAAAGTTACTCAACAAAAAGAAGTATTATTTCTTGGTGAGAGACAGAGAGAAACACCTGGCAATATCTAAACCTGTAGGAAGCTGCTGATTGGGTAGTACTCCAACAGGGAACTATTGAAGAAGGAAAAAAAAAATTTCCTAGAAAAAGAAAAATAACAGGAGCAAAGATTTTCTGCAAATATGCAAGTGGGGTGTATGTATGTGTGTGAGGTTGGAAAGTTAGAAATTATGGGAATGTGTTGTAAATAAGACTTAAAACATATTGCATGGGTCACAGGTCTCTGATTTCTAGTCTGAGAGATTTAAATTCTAGTCTTCACAATCTGTAGATTCAATGCAATCCCAATCAAGCTACCAATGGTAAATTTCTCACAGAACTAGAACAAATAATTTCACAATTTGTATGGAAACACAAAAAACCTCGAATAGCCAAAGCAATCTTGAGAAAGAAGAAGGGAACTGGAGGACTCAACCTTCCTGACTTCAGACCATACTACAAAGCTACAGTCATCAAGACAGTATGGTACACACAAAGACAGACATATAGACCAATGGAATAAAACAGAAAGTCCAGAAATAAATCCACACACCTATGGGCACCTTATCTTTGACAAAAGGGGCAAAAATATACAGTGGAAAAATCTGTTTAACAATTGGTGCTGGGCAACCTGGTCAGCCACATGTAAAATAATGAAACTAAACACTTTCTAACAGCATACATAAAAATAAATTCAAAATGGATTAAAAATATAAATGTAAGACAAGAAACTATGAAACTCTTGGAGGAAAACATAGGCAGAACACTATCTGACATAAATCACAAAAAGATCCTCTATGACCCACCTCCCAGAATAATGGAAATTAAAACAAAAATAAACAAATGGGACCTAATTAAACTTAAACGCTTTTGCACAGTGAAGGAAACTATAAGCAAGGTGAAAAGGCAGCCTTCAGAATGGGAAAAAATAATAGCAAATGAAATAACTGACAAAGAATTAAGCTCCAAAATATACAAGCAGCTCATGCAGCTCAATACCAAAAAAGTAAACAACTCAATCAAGAAGTAGGCCAAAGAACTAAACAGACATTTCTCCAAAGAAGAGATACAGATGGCTAATAAATACATGAAAGATGCTCAATATCACTCATTATTAGAGATATGCAAATCAAAACCTCAATGAGGTATCATCTCACGCTGATCAGAATGGCCGCCATCAAAATGTCTACAAAACAATAAATGCTGGAAAGGATGAGGAGAAAAGGTAACCCTCTTACACTGTTTGTGAGAATGCAAACTGGTAGAACCACTATGGAGAAAAGTACAGAAATTCTTTTAAAAACTGGAAATAGAACTGCCATATAACCCAGGAATCCCACTGCTGGGCATACACACCAAGGAAACCAGAATTGGAAGAGACACATGTACTCCCATATAGCATCTCAAAAGGGCTAAGACTGACCTGTAGGGGCAATTAGGGTTTTTATCACTGATTTTAAGAATTGGTTGGCTCTTTCTACTTTTCCTGAAGACTGAGGCCTCCAGGCACAATGGAGGTAATAAGTAATGCCCAGTGCTTTAGAGACCCCCTTAGGTAGACTTTAGAAGTAAATGATGTCCCATTGTCACTTTGTAGGGACCTGGGCAGGCCAAATCTTGGAATGATTTCATAGAGCAGCTTTTTTACAGCCTCCTCAGCCTTTTCAGTCTACATTCAATCCATCCAGTGAATATATCTATCAAGCCTAGTAGGTATTTATATCCTTGAGAAATTGGCATCTGTGTAAAGTCTATCTGCCAGTCCCAGGTAGGTCCCTCACTGTTGCTGGATGGGCTGGGCCAGCTGGGGTCTTTGAATTTCCTGGGGATTATTTAATTGGCAAGTGGGAGATGAGGAGAATACTTGCCTTATAGTTTGGAGGTCTGATCCTCTGAAGGACCTTTCTAGTAATCTTTGGAGGGCCTTGTCCCCTAAATGAGTGGTGGCATGTAAGGAGTAAATGAACTTCCACTGGATGTTCCCAGGCAGAAAAAGGAGTCCCTCCTTTTGGAACCACCCCATATGATCTTGAAAACCCTCCCTCTTAGCTTTAAGAGTCTCACCTTCAGTATATGAAGGAGTTTCTGGCAAATTAGTCTGTGGAACTAGGGTGGCAACCCCTATTAGGTCATGGTTCTGTAATGCTGCTCTCTTAGCTGCCCGATCAGCTGCTTGGTTCCCTCATGCCACTTCTGTGCTCCCTTTTTGGTGTCCTTTACAATGGGAGACTGGAACCTCAGTGGGCAGATGGACTGCCTCCAAGAGTCTAAGGATTTGATCACCATACTTGATTGGGGACCCTCAGGTGGTCAAGTGGCCTCTTTCCAAATAGCAGCATGTGTGTGTAGCACCAGAAAGGCATACTTGGAGTCAGTGTAAATGGCTACTCTTTTTCCTTTTTCCAGCTCTAAATCTCGAGTCAGGGCTATGAGCTCAGCTAATTGGGCTGAAGTAGCTGGTGGCAAAGGTTTAGCCTCTATGGTCTCAAAATTGGAGACTATTGCATATCTTCCTCTCCTTTTTCCATCCAAGACAAAGCTGCTTCCATCAGTGTACCAGATTTCCTCAGGATTGGTCAGAGGATCTTCTGACAATCCCTCTCAGGGTTTTGTCCAATGGTCCAAAGTTTCTAGGCAAGAGTGAAAGGAGAGAGAGCTCTCAAAGGTAGGCAGGAGGGCAATTGGGTTAAGAACCTCACAAGGGGGTATAGTCAGGCCTGGATTTTCCATCAACACTACTTGATATCTGAGGATCCTTTGATCAGACATCTATAAATGGCCTCTCCCATTCAGGAGTTGTTTCACTTGGTGGCTGGTAAAAATAGTTTGCAAAGAGTTGGACACGACTGAGTGACTGAACTGAACTGAAGAGAAAGTTTTAAAGCATCTTCTATCAGGACTGCAGTACCTGCAAGTTTTTGAAGGCAGGGAGGCCAGCCTTGGGTGGTTGGGTTGAGCCTCTCGAATAAGGAAGCTACTGATTGGGGCTCAGGCCCCAACCTTTGAGTAAACATTCCCAAGGCTATTCTTTCTTTTTCATGGACATATAGATGGATTGCTTTCTCTGGGTCTGGCAACATCAAGGCGGGTGCTTGGATCAAGGCCTGTTTTAGTGTAGCCTCTGCCTCCTTTTGCAGAATCGTCTTGTCCCTTTAAGCATTCATATAAGGGTTGGACGATTAGGCCATAGCTGAGTATCCAGATTCTACAGTGGTGGCTTCCCTGGTGGCCCAGAGAGTAAAGCGTCTGCTGCAGTGAGGGAGACCCGGGTTCAATCCCTACATCGGGAAGATCCCCTGGAGAAGGAAGCAGCAACCCACTCCAGTACTCTTGCCTGGAAAATTCCATGGACAGAGGAGCCTGGTAGGATACAGTCCATGGGGTCGCGAAGAGTCGGACACGACTGAGCGACTTCACTTCACTTTATTCTACAATACCGGGTTAGCACCAGGAAAGCTCACAATTGCTTTTGAGTCGTGGGGGAGGGCAACTGGAGGATTCCTTGTACTCGGTCGAAGGACAGCCTCCTGGACCCATGTCTAATCTGAACTCCCAGGTCTTTGACTGGACCATCTGTGCCTTAGCACAAGACTTTATATCCCCTCTCAGCCAAAAAGTTTAGAATCTGAATCACATGTTGATGAGCATTTTCCTCATCTGAGGAGCAGATTAGTAGGTCATCCACATATTGCAATATTTTCCCATTAGGTCTCAGGTCCAGGTCTAGAAGATCCCGACTAAAAGCCTGTCCAAAGAGGTGGGGGCTATCTCTGAACCCCTGAGGTAATACTGTCTGAATCATCTGTTGGTGCTTTTCTCCTGGAGTTTTTGGTCCCTCCTTATTGGAGAGACCATAATGGGCTTCTCAGTAGTAACCAGGAGCTGTAGGGTGCTAGGGGCTGAGAAGCTTCCCATCCCAAGGGTGGTCCCCAGCTTAGTGAGTATGTCTCTTCCCAATAAAGGAGTAGGACTCTCAGAGACCACCAGAAACTGGTGGGAAAATATCTGTCCATCCCGGCGACAAAGTGTTCAGGTGCTTTTTTTTGTAATTGCTTTTCCTGTAGCACCCAAAATGCTACAGGTCTGAGGGGAGAAGTTCCCAGAGTAGGAGGTCAGGACAGAGTAGGAAGCCTCTGTGTCAACCAAGAGATTCTCGGAACTCCCTGCCACATCCAGTTGCACCCTTGGCTCTAGCCCCGTGATGGTTATCTGTGACAGGTGGCCTGGCTGGAGCAGGCCGCTTCAGTCCTGTGGAACCATCGTGAGGGAAGGCTTGGCACGTGACCTTGAGGCTCTTGGATCCTGAGGACAGAGGGCCGCCCATGTCCCAAATGATGACCTTTGTAGTAAGCCATTTTAGGAGACTTGCCATGATTTGGACACTCTGATGCAATGTCCCTTCTGTCTACAGGTCAGGCATTTGCCTCGTGCCTTGTCCTTCAAGGACTCAGGGTTTGCCACAGGGCTTCCCTGGAGGGCAGGCAGCATCTCGTCATGCCTTGTCTCATTCCTTTTCTCCCTTTCCTGGGCCCTGGCCTCCCTCTCCTGTTCTCTGTTATAAAAGGTATTGGTGGCTGTCTGGACTGTCTCATCTGGAGGCAGCAGGGCCCTGCTGCTGTAGCTGTTGTAACTTTATCATTATGTCTGATGTACACCGGGACAGAAACTAGTCCTTTAAATCACCTGTCCCTTGTAAGAGTCTAAGTCCAGTTTGGTAAACTTGTGGAGGGCCTCTCTTAGCCTTTTGAGAAGGCAATGGGGTTCGTGTTGGACTCCTGAGTTACTGCTGAGACTGGGCACAGCACCACAACTAAGAGGCTTCCTCCTATTTCCCTGGGTGGGCTTCCTTAGGGGTGAGTCTTTCAAAAGCTTATCCTACCCAGTACTATTGCAACCTGAGAGCCAGGTGTCTCCAGGTCAGGCTGCAGATCCCCAGGCAGGTTAAGGCAGTGATCCTCCTGAAGATCGAATCCCCAGGCAGGTCAAGGCTGGTTGCTTCCCTGGAATTGGGTCCCTGGGCAGGTTGAGGCATTTTGACCTCTTGGGACTCCCAGACTGGCTGATCCCCAAGCAGACTGAGGCATGTCAACCTCCCGAGGACCAGATCCCCGGACAGGTCAAGGCAGGTCAACCTCCAGGGATCCCCAGGCTGGAGCTGGGTGTCCCCAAGGTCTCCAGCATGACTAGCGCTGGGTAGGATTAAGGGGTTGTAATCATAACTCATTGCTGGTTTGCCCACCCCAGAAGGAAATAGATAACATGATGTAAATCAATCCAAGCCTGTGCCCTGAAACTGTGAACCTGGTAAAATAGCCACAAGCCTAATCCTTTTATTGCTGTGAAGGAATGTTAAGTCACTGACTTCCTTCCCTAGCCTTCCATAAGAGCATTATAGGGTGCCTCCAGTGGTAAACATTTCATGTCACAGACCCATTCTAGGTAATAACGGAAGTAATGATAAAGGAGTAGGTTATCTGGTCCTGCTAAGAGTATTAAAATAATGGGCTGAGTGGAATGATGTTGCCTACGAGGGGGCTTCCCTGGTGGCTCAGACGGTAAAGCATCTGCCTGCAATGCGGGAGACCTGGGTTCAATCGCTGGGTCGGGAGGATCCCCTGGAGAAGGAAATGGCAACCCACTCCAGTACCCTTGCCTGGAAAATCCCATGGACAGAAGAGCCTGGTAGGTTACGGTCCATGGGGGTGCAAAGAGTCGGACAAGACTGAGTAACTTCACTTCCACTTTCACAGAGGGGGCAGGCTTGTGGTTGTAGGAGTTGAGGCAAAGCGGCTTAGGGACAAGACGATAAGAGGCAACACACCAGAGGTTCCATAAGTGGAGTGGAGACTTGATCCAGGGGATATGTTTGTAGCTTTAGGAGAAGGATGGTAAGGGTTTGAGCTCAAATGGTCTGCAGGGCTAACCCCCAAAGTGGCAAACATTGTACCTGGACACCCAATCACCCTTGAAGGTTTGCCACCAACTGATGGACTTCTCGCAGGCATTGCGTGCCTGTCACCCACCCTAGTGGGTCAACGGAGAGGTGCTGTTGTCACACATGTAGGAAACGTAGACGATAAAGGCCTGAATCTCTACAGGGATTGGAAACTATACAGTATTTCCTTGCCAAGGTCAAGCCATTTTCTAGTTTTCCCACCAGAAAATTGCAGAGGCAACACTGTGTGCCCGGACAGGGCTCACGAAAAGAGCATCCTTTCTAGAAATAGAAAGCTGATGACCTACCCAATACTTTGCAAACAATGGCATCGATAGAGGGAGGAGCTGAAGGACAGGAGAAAAAAGCAACGGGAAGAACGTACTAAAGAATCAATCCCCTTCATAAATGCCTGACCTGTGCCCACAGTTTTAATTGGCCTGATCCTTGACACAAGGGAGATTAAGGACAGAACCCTCACCCACTTGGGCAACAGCTACCAGGACACAGTGGATAGTGGTGTAACAGGAGGGAAAGGGGCAGGGCACAACTTTTGAAAGAATGACATAGCCCAAGGACATAACACAAACCAATTAGAATTAAATGTGTTGAAGATGGCAGACAAGTAAACTTTGACTAGACCTTGATCTGCAATCAGCAAGCTAAATGACATACCCAGAGGCTCCATGACAGTTTCAAAGTACTGTCCAAAGACCAAGGAGTGGGCAGTGGCCCAATTTCAGGAAATTTCTACCCTTTCCCCAAAATAGTTGGAATGACCCTCCCACTCATTCAGTTCAGTTGCTCAGTCATGTCTGACTCTTTGCAACCCCATGTCGCAGCATGCCAGGCCTCCCTGTCCATCACCAACTCACGGAATTCACTCAGACTCACGTCCATCGAGTCAGTGATGCCATCCAGCCATCTCATCCTCGGTCGTCCCCTTCTCCTCCTGCCCTCAATCCCTCCCAGCATCAGAGTCTTTTCCAATGAGTCAACTCTTCGCATGAGGTGGCCAAAGTACTGGAGTTTCAGTGTTAGCATCATTCCTTCCAAAGAAATCCCAGGGCTGATCTTCAGAATGGACTGGTTGGATCTCCTGGCAGTCCAAGGGACTCTCAAGAGTCTTCTCCAACACCACAGTTCAAAAGCATCAATTCTTTGGTGCTCTGCCTTCTTTACAGTCCAACTCTCACATCCATACGTGACCACAGGAAAAACCATAGCAAAGTAATGTCAGCAAAGTAATGTCTCTGCTTTTGAATATGTTATCTAGGTTGGTCATAACTTTCCTTTCAAGGAGTAAGCATCTTTTAATTTCATGGCTGCAGTCACCATCTGCAGTGATTTTGGAGCCCAAAAAAATAAAGTCTGACACTGTTTCCACTGTTTCCCCATCTATTTCCCATCAAGTGATGGGACCAGATGCCATGATCTTCGTTTTCTGAATGTTGAGCTATAAGCCAAAATTTTCACTCTTCACTTTCACTTTCATCAAGAGGCTTTTTAGTTCCTCTTCACTTTCTGCCATAAGGGTAGTGTCATCTTCATATCTGAGGTTATTGATATTTCTCCCGGCAATCTTGATTCCAGCTTGTGTTTCTTCCAGTCCAGCATTTCTCATGATGTACTCTGCATATAAGTTAAATAAGCAGGGTGACAATATACAGCCTTGACATACTCCTTTTCCTATTTGAAACCAGTCTGTTTTTCCATGTCCAGTTCTAACTGTTGCTTCCTGACCTACATACAGATTCCAGCATATAAAATTACCCAGCCCATAAAAACTAACCATGCCACATTTCATAGCCGCTGCACTCACCCATTGCAATAGCCCACACTCTGTGGAGTGTGCTTCTCTCTGAATCTGAACAAATCCACTTCTTACCTATCACTTTGTCTCTCACTGAATTCTCTTGGCAATGAGACATCAAGAACCTAAGTTTCACTAGATCCTGAAACCAGGTACCAAGGGTTTTGGCTGGGTTTGAGTCCCTGAAAGTTTGTTGCAGAGCCGTGAAAGATGCCAGGATTCTTGGCCTTCAGAGAAGAATTCAATCCGGGGCCAGCAGTGAGGCTTGATTGCTCAGAGCTTTTGTGTAATAAAGTTTTATTAAAGTATAGAAGAGATAGAGAAAGCTTCTGACATAGACATAAGAAGGGGGCAGAAAGAGTGCCTCCCTGCTAGCCTTTAGCCAGATGCTATATAGCTACTAGCAGTCGACTAATTAGAGAAAGGAAATGTTTCAGAATTCAGAGAATGGCACCAGGCCCCTCAACCACAACATGCCCACTTGCAGTTTGTTCAAGGAAACAAGAAAAGAGAGATTGTAATGGAATTAACATTTTGTTAGCCATATGTCCTTCCATCCATAGGGGCGAAGACTTCCTACCTTAAACAGAAGTTTTCTGGATTCTGAGACTGAGCTGTGTAAGCTTTCTGCCACGTTTGTTTTGCTGTGCCAGTTTCCAGCACGCTGGGCTTCTTGTCACTTCCATGCACTGGGTTTCTGTCGTGTTCTCCTTCCACCTTGACAGATTTTGCTGAGTTGGGCTTCTGCTGTGCTTGGCCTCTGCCTCACTGGGGCCAAGCTGAGGTAGCTTCAGCCAAGTTAGACCTGAGTCACAGCACCAGCTATGTCGGGAGAGTGTGTAATTTCCTCGGTTCTGTCTCTCCACAACAAAGATTTGAAATGGTGGACCAGTGTTACAGCTTGGTTACAGCTCAGAATTTTATTTGGTAAACAGAGGACAGTACACCCTCAAGGCATGAGGGTGGGCTGACCCCAAAGGAGAGGCCTCAACCCATCATGCATCCCTCTTTTTATACATTTTGTCTCCACATCACCCCCTTCCCCCCCGCCCGCCCGCCTCCCCTCACCAACCCTGAGCCTGCCCTACGCAAATTAGGCCTAGCCAGGAAGGGGGCATGTTTATTTTTCACCTGAGGTTCTTGCTTTGGTCCTCAGATATATCCTTTATTCCCTTTTTGTGGGCTTTTCCCTTTCTTTGTCTTTTAGCTACTACAATTTTGGACTCTTTTCTCTATTGTAACTACCTAATAAAGGGACTCTATGTCTTTAAAAAATGAAATCACAGTTAATGCAAATATTTGTTGCAGCATTTACTGGTGTTTGTAACTCAGGTTAGATGGAGCATTTAGTGAGGTCAAGGACTTCAGAATTATCTTAAGTAGGTCAGATAGTCACCAAGAAAATCATTTTTGCTCAAGGCCACAGTCTGTACTCGTACACTAGATGTCTATTTAGCAATGTATACTATCTATCACAAAAACACGAGACCAAGCAGAGTCACAAAATTACAGAATTGAAGAGTTGGGAAGGGTCACAGAAATTATAAAATCAAAATGCCCCCAGTTCTCACAGCCTGCCATTGGACTTCTACATTCATTCCTGCTAAACTGTAACCCCCATGAGGACAGAGACCGTCTTTTTCACCATCATAGCCCCCTGAATAATATGTGGTCAGTAAATATTTTTGAGCAAACAAATGGGTATTCTTATGGGGGAGACTGTGCCAGCTATATTCAGTAGTGGCGCTAGTAGAAAAGAATCTGCCTGGCAATGCAGGAGACATAAGAGACATGAGTTCGATCCCTGGGTTGGGAAGAACCCCTGGAGAAGGGAATGGCAGCCCACTTTAGCATTTTTGCCTGGAGAATCTCATGGACAGAGGAACCTGTTGGGCTATACTCCATAGAATCTCAAAGAGATGGACACTACTGAAGCAATTTAGCAAGCATGCAAGCTTTCATTAAAAGTGGGAAGTTCAAAGTCTTTCCATTTGCATAGTGAACTGGAGCCGCTGTAGCTGAATATGAAAGGAGATATGGTAATTTAGTACCATGAAATGGGAAATGCATTTTAATTACCCCAGGCATTTTCTTTTTGCAAACGAATTGCTTCTGTTTTTATGACAATATAAGATCATGAATCCATTCACCTTAACGGTGGTTAATAAGGCCTATAAAGCAAGTAATAAAAATGCTTTGTTTGCAGTGCTGTTTTTAGAAACTCCTATGTAAGAATTAAAGATTTTAAAATTTAATAAAAAAAAAAAAAAAGAAAAAAAATCTTTAAAGCTAAAAAAAAAAAAAAAAAGAAACTCCTATCTTATGGAAAAATCATCTCATTATTGAAAGCTTTTTAGTTATTTAAGAATCCTGGAAATGAAAGGATTCCCATGAACTTAAGAACATCCTTCATACCTCAATTAGGGAATCAAAGTATTTGAAGACAGAGGTAAGAATTATTTATAAATTTACTTCAAATCTATATAAACTATACATTTCTTTTGCTGGTACCATAAAGTAGAATTTAATCTGGAAATGGCTGAAAATAGTCTGAAAAAAGACACTGTATGTACAATGAGGTAACAGTCTGAGACAATAGACCAATAATAATTTCAAGGAAAAATATTTTCTATTGAATGATATGTCTTCCATTAAATATATATATACATGAAGTCACTCAGTCATGTCTGACTCTTTGCAACCCCATGGACTGTAGCCTACCAGGCTCCTCAGTCCATGGAATCTTTCAGGCAAGAGTACTGGAGTGGGTTGCCATTTCCTTCTCCAGAGGATCTTCCCAACCCAGAGATTGAACCTCAGTCTCCCGCATTATAGGCAGATGATTTACTGTCTGAGCCACCAGGGAAGCCCATTAAATACATATATATGATTTTTTAAAAATCTCACCTTAGAAAATGAAAAGGTAAAATTTAAGAATAGTGAATGCAAATTAAGGGAAGACTAATAACTTAGTTTTGCAATTAGATTAGCACAAAATTTTAAGGCAATGCATTTGCATTTAAAGGCAATGCAGTAGCTAGTGAGGCTAAGTATGAGTTGCTACAAGTTGAGAAAAATAATCTGGAAATATGTATTAAAATTTAAAGTATGTACACTTCTGAACTAGCAGTACTAGTTTTTGGGACTCTGTTCTGCTGTAATAAAGAATACATGTATTGGAAATTCTCTGGCAGTCCAGTGGTTAGGCCTTGGAGCTTTCACTGTGGGAAACCAAGTTCAAATCCTGGTACCCTGGTTGAGAAACTAAGATCCCACAAAGTGAAAAATGTCAGTTGCTCAGTGGTGTCCAACTCTTTGTGACCCCTGTGGACTGTAGCCAGCCAGGCTCCTCTGTCCATGGAATTCTCCAGGCAAGAATACTGGAGTGGGTAGCCATTCCCTTCTCCAGGGGATCTTCCTGACCCAAGAATTAAACCCAGGTATCCCACACTGCAGACAGATTTTTTTTTTTTTTTTTTTACCATTTGAGCCACCTGCAAGCTGAGGGCCAAAATACAAACAAAACAACAACAAAAAAATACATGTACCTAAGATAAATGGATAAAGGTGTATGTTACATTGTTATAGCATTGTTTGATGCTGCAAAAGAAAAGAAAAAAGGAAAACAAACTAGAAATAAATTGAATGTCTATAATTATAGTTAATCAAAAAAATATTTGACTATAAAAATTATGTTAGGTTTTGACTCAATACTGGAGGGATGCTTTGATTTAATAATTAAAAGTTATGGAGTAATATGAAGAATATAGTCTCTTTTCTGTGAAACCAATTTTTAAATAAAAACCATATGTGCATATTTGTGTGTTTATAGAAGCATGGAGCTTTTAATATTGATTGCCCAAGGTAGTGGCAGTACTAAGAGGTGATTTAAAAGGGAGCTTTAGAGCTCCATAATCTACATTACTTCCTCAAAAGCCACTCTACATATACATAAAAAAAAGGAAAGTGCTTCCCTGTTAGTTCAGTGGTAAATAATCTGCCTGCCAATGCAGGAGGCATGGGTTCCAACCCTGATTCAGGAAGATCCCACGTGCTGAGGAGCAGCTAAGCCTGTGCACCACGACTGCATAGCCACAACTACTGACACCACGGGCTGCAGCTACTGAAGCCCAGCACCCTAGAGGCCATGCTCTTCAATAGAGAAGCCACTACAAGGAGAACCCCATGCACAGCAAGGAGAGGGCAGCCTGTGAAGCAATGAAGACCCAGCACAGTCAAAAATTAAAAAAAAAAAAAATTAATGTATTTTAAAAAGAAAAAGAACTAAAAAGAGTGTTCCTGGTATTTGCACACAGCTCCAAGAAAAGTCACCTGTTTTTTTGCTGCTACTGTTAAGTCACTTCAGTTGTGTCTGACTCTTAGCGACCCCATGGACTGCAGCCTACCCGGCTCCTCCATCCATGGGATTTCCCAGGCAAGAGTACTGGAGTGGGGTGCCATTGCCTTCTCCAAATCTGTGTGACTTGAAGAAAATCAGTCCTTTTGTTATGTAATTTCCGAACTTAATGAAATCACTACACCTGAACAATGCTGCATGGAAATTCTGAAGTCTTCTTAGCTTCGACAAAGTGAAATGGAAAAGAGACAGTTTTTTCATATACACCTTTTTTTGTTTGTAAAAAATTAAGTTACCATGTAATATTTTCAAAACTTAAAATGATATTCTAAAAATGTTGTGGTGAAACTAATTAGGAATTTATATCACTGTGTGTTGAGCAGGGGAAGCGGGGAAGGAGTGTTCAGGAGGAGACTATTCATTGTTCAGGAGTAAACTGTTCAGTGTTCAGGAGGAGTGTTCAGTTGTTAACTACCAAAAGTAATAGAAATGTTAGTGGTCTTTTAATTGGTTTGTTCATGTTCCTTCGTTTTTTTCCCCAGTATTTTTTTTTCCTTCTCTCTGAACTGTACCCAAAGTCTAGACATTCTTAGCTGTTAGGACTAGACAGGGTCAAGGTTCTTCCTCAAATCATTCTATAGTCAATTCTTTTTCATGTTCTCTTCGAAGTTTATCCTCCAGCATTGGTTTCCAAATTCACATACTATACTTTTTCATATAAAGTACCTGTTGCTAATATAGTGGCAAACTAGATTTAGGATTAGTCTTCCAGAAATTATGAATTTGCCCAAGCTATTGGTCTTTCATTTCCATGACCATTTCTCCTTACAACCAAAGTGCCCACCATGGAACAAAGTTTTCTCTGTGCCTATTATCTAAGAAAAGTTACAAAATTTAAGCTTCAACTCTCATGCAAGCAAATTGGGAAGATTATCCATACATAGTATCTTGTGAATAACCCCAATATATCTATTATATCATGTGTGTGTGCATGTGACTGTATCCCCATAAATGTAAGCTTCAATAAGTCAGGGATCACGTCTTTTATTTCATCTTTTTCCAGTGTCTAGCAGAGGGCTTGACATAAGTACTAATAAATGTTCATTGGATACATAAAAGTATAAACAAATGAACATTTAATGATTGCCTACTTAGTCCAAGAATATTGATAGCTCAGTTGGTAAAGAATCTGCCTGCAAAGCAGGAGACCCCAGTTCAGTTGCTTGGTTGGGCAGATCTGCTGGAGAAGGGATAGGCTACCCATTTCAGTATTCTTGGGCTTCCTTTGTGGATCAGCTGGTAAAGAATCCACCTGCAATGTGGGAGACCTGGATTCGATCCCTGGGTTGGGAAGATCCCCTGGAGAAGGGAAAGGCCACCCACTCCAGTATTGTGGCCTGGAGAATTCCATGGACTGTATAGTCCATGGGGTTGCAAAGAGTCAGACACGACTGAGTGACTGAACTGAACTGAACTGAATCAGATACTTAAGATACATCTTCAGTGGATCTCAACTTTTAAAATATTCAAAACCAAATACTTTAGAAGTCTTTCAGTTCAGTCCAGTCGCTCAGCTGTGTCCAACTCTTTGAGACCCCATGGACTGCAGTACGCCAGGCCTCCCTGTCATCACCAACTCCTGGAGTTCACCCAAACTCATGTCCATTGAGTCGATGATGCCATCCAACCTTCTCATCCTCTGTCATCCCCTTCTCCTCCCACCTTCAATCTTTCCCAGCATCAGAGTCTTTTCAAAAGAGTCAGTTCTTTGCATCAGGTGGTCAAAGTATTGGAGTTTCAGCTTTCACATCACTCCTTCCAATGAATGTTCAGGACTGATTTCCTTCAGGATGGACTGGTTGGATCTCCTTGCAGTCCAAGGGACCCTTCAAGAGACTTCTAAAACACCACAGTTCAAAAACATCAATTCTAAAACACTCAGCTTTCTTTATAGTCCAACTCTCACATTGATACATGACTACTGGAAAAACCATAGCTTTGACTAGACAGACCTTTCTTGGCAAAGCGATGTCTCTGCTTTTTAATAAGCTGTCTAGGTTAGTCATAACTTTTCTTCCAAGGAGCAAGTGGTTTTTAATTTAATTTAATTTTAATTTAATTTAATTTTGGATCCCCCCAAAATAAAGTCTCTCACTGTTTCCATTGTTTCCCCATCTTTTTGTCATGAAGTGATGGGACCAGATGCCATGATTGTAGTTTTCTGAATGCTGAGTTTTAAGCCAGCTTTTTCATTCTCCTCTTTCACTTTTATCAAGAGGCTTTTTAGTGCCTCTTCACTTTCTGCCATAAGGGTGGTGTAATCTGCCTATCTGAGGTTATTGATATTTCTCCCCACAATCTTGATTCCAGCTTGTGCTTCTTCCAGCCCAGCATTTCTCATGATGTACTCTGCATAGAAGTTAAATAAGCAGGGTGACAATATACAGCCTTGACATACTCCTTTTCCTATTTGGAACCAGTCTGTTGTTCCATATCCAGTTCTAACTGTTGCTTTTGACCTGCATACAGTCTGTAAGTAAATAATAAATAATCATTTATTATATTAAAATACATAACATGTTCAGTTAGATTTCCCCCCCCCCCCCAATTCCATGGTAACTTCCAAAAATGTTTGCAAATTTCTTTAACAGAACTTGCTTGGCATAGCAAAAAGGAGAGATATGGTGTCCCAGCCACTGAGCAGGCAGGGCCTTGGCTCTTTAGCTCACCTAGGTATGGTTTCTCTTTCTTTAGTTTGCTAAGTCTTTCTATACCCAAAGAAGGTAAACCATAGTATCTCTAAAGATAACTTCCTTCTCTTTACATTTTATGATTTTATAGTTTAAATTCTGTCACTTTTAAATTATAATTCTACTTCAAGTTGAAAAAAAAATCATCGTGCTTTCTCATGTTGGCAAGGCTTGTTTATATAAATGATCAGATGGTGATTGCAGCCATGAAATTAAAAGACGCTTACTTCTTGGAAGGAAAGTCATGACCAAATTAGATAGCATATTCAAAAGGAGAGACATTACTTTGCCAACAAATGTCCATCTAGTCAAGGCTATGGTTTTTCCAGTGGTCACGTATGGATGTGAAAGTTGGACGTGAAGAAAGCTGAGTGCCGAAGAATTGATGCTTTTGAACTGTGGTGTTGGAGAAGACTCTTGAGAGTCCCTTGGACTGCAAGGAGATCCAACCAGTCCATCCTAAAGGAGATCAGCCCTGGGATTTCTTTGGAAGGAATGATGCTAAAGCTGAAACTCCAGTACTTTGGCCACCTCATGTGAAGAGCTGACTCATTGGAAAAGACTCTGATGCTGGGAGGGATTGGGAGCAGGAGGAGAAGGGGACAACAGAGGATGAGACGGCTGGATGGCATCACCGACTCGATGGACATGAGTTTGAGTGAACTCCAGGAGTTAGTGATGGACAGTGAGGCCTGGCGTGCTGCGATTCATGGGGTCACAAGGAGTTGGACAAGACTGAACTACTGAATTGAACTGAACAAATACTCATGTGATGGTCCTCAACAAGCACAAAACAGAGTAGCTATTGATATCTATAGTTCATTGCATATGTTCATCACATTAATCTAATATTTGCTAAACTTTCACCTGACTTTGTTCAAACAAATACTCAAATGTCTTGGAGAAATCACACCCACACAGAGACACATGCACAATATAAGCATCCTTTATGTGGTTCCACCCTTCATTAACTTTCCTCTTCCATCTGCAAATCAAAACCTCTTCACACACGATATTTCACTATACTCTTCAGAAATAAGATCCCTTTCGGACATGAGAATGTGGAGGGAAATGAATGTTTTCCGCAACCTGTCTCTAAGCTAAGGATTTCCCACCACCTGCTGCTTTCTGCACTTCACAACTAGTGCTCCAGCTCGCTTTCCTGGGAGGAGAGGAGGAGACGGGAAGGGAGGGGTGGAAGGTTGCTGCGAGCAAGAGGCGGGATTGAGGGATGGGAGGCCGGGGCAGGCGTGGCCCGGCCCCACGGCGAGATAAATACGGAGAGCGGGAGCCCCGGCGCAGAGGACTCCCGGGGACGCCTGAGCCGAGCAGCACCGAGGACAGCGACTGGCGGCGCCGGCGCCCTGCGTTTCCTTCTCCTGCAGCCCGGGATTTCTTCTTACACACACACACACACAGACGTCCACACTCGCGCACGTGCACAGACTCACGCGCACCTATACCCTGAGGTCCTCACCCCACTTCAGCGCTGACACGCGCATACTCCACGCAGACCACCCACTCCGCTCTACGATGGCAGAATCCCACCTGCAATCATCTCTGATCACAGCCTCACAGTTTTTTGAGATCTGGCTTCATTTCGACGTTGACGGTGATTATCTTTTATCTTTTTAACTGCTTGAAGAACCTTGTCCCACCCTTTTCCCTTCCTTGAGCCTCCTGATCCGATTATCCTTCATTTCTTTTCTTTGCTTCTTTCCCCATCTCCCTAATCTCTCTCCAGTTGGCTGCCAACCATGAACTTTAAAGTGTATGTGTTGTTTCTATGTTATCCCAAAACCTTGAAAGTTTTTTGTTTTTTTTTTTTCTCTCTCTCTCTCCAAGGATGATACAAATAGAAGCTGGGGGGTTGGGGTGGAGGGTAGCGACAGCGAGAGAGACCCTACAGTGCAAAGTTTCTATGGCTACACTCATCAACCCAACCATCCTCCTTTGCCCTTAGTGGGTCTCTCCCAGGAGGGGACCACTGCCCTGTCGTGTATCTTTTGCGGGTTAATCAATAATCAATATTAAGGCCAAGATGGGACCTCTCCAGTGGCCGGAAAATAGCCATTGTGGACATTGAACGGGGAAGAAACTGGAGTGAAATGTCTGACAACTGGGTGCTTCTTTGTCTTTACAGGAAGTGGTTACCTGGAAGGAAAGGAGCTTCAGAACTTGATTCAGGAGCTCCAGCAGGCGCGGAAGAAGGCTGGTTTGGTAGGTTGAAGTTTGCAAGGGAGGAAAGAGACCTTTGTCTTTGAATAAATATTCTAGCGTTCTCATAAAGAGCCATCGAAATCAAATGGTTTCTGGGAACGTAAACATTTATTTACTGAGAAGGGGAGAAAGAGTGCCTTTTGAAATTGCGTAGGGATAAAGAGAGGGAGAAGGAGGGGGAGACGCAGAGACAAAGGAGAGAGAGAAAGAGTAATTCCTTAAAGGGAAAAAGCCTTACAATATGAAATCAGAGCTTTTAAAAGATTGTATACTTGTATTTTAATAGTACTTAAAAGGAAAGTGTGGGTGAGACCTGTTAGCAGATCACCACCTCTTCTATTGAGTTCAGTTAGGTAATTTTTAACCTCTCTTTAATAGCCTGAAAAGTAAACGAGTAGAAATACATTTCTACCCCTTGGAGGTCAGGAAACCAATCTGTAGATTATGGATCTCTCATTCGATTGCCAATTAATGCCAATTATTATTCTTGTAATGTTGATGTGGTTGGAGTGAGGAGAAAATGTCCTTCCTCACTGGGGGAAATTTGTACAACTTTGCAACATAATAATGAGCAGGAAATTTAGCAAAAAGGGGGTTCATTTCTGTTGTGAGGAAGAAAATCAAAAGTTAGTGATGTAAAAAGTAATTTTAAGAACTTGACACATTTTAAACAAGCAAAGTGATTCTCTAATGGGAAGCAATTAGTGGCATTTTGAAAACTAGCTATATTTGTAATTTAAGCTATCAGTTAATTTTTACTAATTATGAATAGCTTCCTTTGGCATAAATTAGCCTGTTAAGAATATATATTGTCAGCATAGAGATTTTACATTATATATATTCATATATATGAAGATACAAAGATATATCTTTAGAGGAAAATATAATTGTGTGAGCTTTTAGCAAATCACCACCTCCAGCACTGAGTTATACACATAATAGTATACATAAATGGGCTTCTCTGGTGGATCAGATGGTAAAGAATCTGCCTGCAATGCAGGAGACCTGGTTTCGATCCCTGGGTCAGAAAAATCCCCTGGAGAAGGGGATGGCAACCCACTCCAGTATTCTTGCCTGGAGAAACCCTTGGACAGAGGAGCCTGGTGGGCTGTGGTCCACAGGATCACAAAAAATTGGACAAGCCTGAGAAGTATGGCCATACATATATATATCTATACATATAATTCACTAATAATCACCTTTTTGTTCTATCTAAATTGAAAATTGTGTGGCACATATCTCTGTACACATATCAAAAGAACGCCTAGCCCTCCAGGCTCTTCTGTCCATGGGATTCTCCAGGCAAGAATGGGTTGCTGTGCCCTCCTCCAGGGGATCTTCCTGACTCAGGGATTGAACCCAGGTTTCCTGCATTGCAGTCAGATTCTTTACCATCTGAGCCTACAGGGAAGCCCAAGAATACTGGAGTGGATAGCCTATCCCTTCTACAGGGGATCTTCCCAACCCAGGAATTTGAACAGGGGTCTTCTGCACTGCTGCAGGTGGATTCTTTACCAGCTGAGCTATCAGGAAAGCTCCAAAAGAATGCCAGAGGACACTAAAATGATTTATAATGCATTAAAAGCTATCAGTTGCTAAAATTCAATGATTTAAATCAAATTGATTTAAAACCAGAGAGCACTCTGGGACCCTGGGTCAGGAATATACCCTGGAGAAGGAAATAGCAACCCACTCCAGTATTCTTGCCTGGAGAATCCCATGGACAGAGGAGCCTGGCAGGCTACAGTCCATGGGGTCACAGAGTCAGACACAACTGAGCAGGCACAGGACACTCTGGGAATTGTTTTATCCAGATTTGATATTACATAAATTTGAAAGTGTAATAGGATGGGATCAAATAAAATTGAAAATGTTTTATATACTCTCTCCATACCATCTTATACATTACCATGTACATAAATTCATGCAATACTATCATTATAGATCTATATATCTTTGACTAATAATACAAAACATTTTCTTCTACAGTTAAAATATATGTATTTAAAATATCTGGTTGGGAAATCTTACTTACCATAAAACTTCTAATTAAAACCTTTAAAGATGTTTCCAGCAGCTAAATGATTATATTTTAATTTTCTAAGAAGTAATTTTAATATTTATTTTCAGCTTAGAAATTTAGATATTTAGAAACTCTATACATGTTTTCAGATATTTCTTTTCCTCTTCTCATTTTAATATATATACTTTTTGTAAACAATGACTTCATCTTAGTCTTTTTAAAATTTTAGATCTTAATTATTTTTTTCTACTGTATGTTTCCAATCTTAGAATATTGGAAGATGTTATTGTTGGATTATAATCCAATAACACCAAATCTGAGCACAGGTTCAGGATTATATCAAGTTGCTTAACAGCTTGATTATTGTAATATAGGTTTGAATAGTTAAAATCTAAATCAAGATATGAATTGAAACATTCATGTACTAGACAAATATTTCACTACTGGCCTCACTGTATTAAATCAATTTTTATCTTTTTTTTCTTCTCTCTTTTTTTTAGAACTTAAAGGTTGAACTTATAAACCAGGTTTCTTTGCATTTCTAGCAATACGATAACAGATTTTACTGTATTAATGGAAAAATTATTTGGCTTAGCATATTAATAATGTGAAATTTCAAAGTTTCACTAATATTAACTGTAGGTGAATATAACATTAATGAAATATCATAACAATATACTTTCAGAACTAGCATTTTCCACTAAATAGTCTTTAAATTTACATTTATTTTTTATAAAGCTTTAACTTATTATCATTATCATTGTAATTATGTTTTATACTGTTTAAGGTAATAAAGGTAAGTTGAAATTAATCCATATTGGAAGAGGTTTTTTAAGGCTATTTTAAGCTGTTTAATTACTATTTGTTACCTTCTATTAAAGAAATTTACCTTTAACCAAAGTAGGATTTTTTAACACGAATAATAATAATATTCAGCCTTAGTACAGTCCTCATACTCTATTAAACTATTTATCCCTAGAGCAAATGTGTGTGATAGATACTATCACCATCTTCTTAGTTATGATAAAAACTGAAACCTTAATTTACTTTTCCAAGGGCACAGAATAGGACATTCATAAAGGCTGACCTATTTTACATCAGCTTCAGTTAATGCAATAGGGCTCTTTTAAATGGGCTATGTTGAAGACCCAAGGGTATAAAATCCAACTTCCTGAATACTAGTTCTATCTATGTTCAGGTCATTAGTTTACAGTTCAGAGCTATCTATTCTGTCAATATGTGAAGAGGTTATGTAAGCAAGAAAATAGATTGAAAAAGATAAGTCAAACGAGATGAAAGCTTTCACTTTGTCCCTCTTCAATATATCTTCTGTATGTAACTAAATGGAAATGAGAACATCCTCTTGGTAGAAAATGGAAACAAGGAAACACTGGAGAACTACTCCCTAAATTACTCTTGGAAACAAAGATCTTTAGCATATACAATCAGTAATCCAAACTAAGGTCATCAGTATTGCATATTTTTAATGAAAGTATAAATTGGTCATGTCATTTTTGTTAATTTGACACAAATTTTTCTGATTTTTAATTTGTAAGAACATTTCCAGCTTCATCCACACTGGAAACTTTTTTTGTTTAGAAATGAGTTGCTTTTGAACATTCACATTTGCTTGTCCAAATTGAAAACACAATATTAACTTCCATGGATAAAGCATGTTATAATAAGGAAAATGTTATAGGATAATTAGTGCAGCAGTATAAAATAATCTTCCCTGAAGCAAGTAATGTTAAGGTGCATTCATGAGGATCACTATATTTAAATTCACTAAAGGTTATGAACAGAATAATTCTGACTACATTTTTAAAGGATAACATATTCTCAAAACTAATAATAGAAGATAAATCATAATGACTGATTCAGAAATTATGTCTTTCATTTCAAATGAGTAAAACTGGTACAACAGTTATATCCTAATTTTCATGAAAAAGTTAATCAATATGCATAATTCTAAATGGTTCTAATTCCAGTTTTTCTTTGTAACAAGTTATTAACATGATAACAAGCATACTGTTTGTTTGTTCTTAAAAAAAACCTTCTTCTTACCTGGCTTGTTATAATTTTAGGAGTTATCACCTGAGATGAAAACTTTTGTGGATCAGTATGGACAAAGAGATGATGGAAAAATAGGAATTGTAGAGGTAAGGAATTTATGCATTGTTCTCATATGGTTTTAATAAGTGAGCTTTCTGGAGTTGTATTCAACTCAAACATGATAGGCAAAACCTGTTCTAAGAGGCTTATTTTACTTAAGTAACATGCTATCTTTTGTTCAGAGATATAAAAATCAAAAACTGCTCAGAAGTGCAACAGACCTAAGAATTTTTATAATCCAAGCCAAAATTTAATATATTAGGAAACTAAGACCTAAAGAAGTCAAATGATTCATCTCTGGCTATGCAACTCTCTGCTGGCCTTGGTGCAGTTAGAGACTCAAGTTCGCAACTTCTGGATGAGTACTCATCCCATTACCTTACCAGCCTCAGTTCAATAAAACGCTAACTAAGAACACGGTTCACTGGAATTTCTTACTAATAGTGTAGATTTTTCTATTAGAAAATAAAATGAACTATTTGCAGGCCCTAAAGATGATATCATGGCAAAAAGTTGCATCTTGTTTTCTGAAGTTCCATTTTAAATTGCCAGTTGGCCATGTAAAAACACAAGAACTTAAAGTGAGTATTTTATGATGTGTAGGTGTTTCTTTTGACTATTTAAAAGCTGAAACTTCAATGTCAAATCTTATCTTTTCCTAGTGAGGACAACTTTTTTGTCTATGAATCAAGGAAGCAAAACTTTGACTATACATTAACTCTTTTGCATTCTTCAGATATGTGAAACAGTACTTTTACTTTTATAAAATCTAATGTCTTAGCTACTTTCTTTATCTCTGCAACCAATTAGAGAAATTGAGTGGATAACTTTGTCCAGAAAAATTAATAAGGTCATAGTTAAAAATATATCAAATAATAGACATAATTATGTTCTTTATATAATGTTCTTAGTGTATTAGATTGTGAAGTATTCTTAGTCATAATTTACCTTTGATTCAGAGAACTAACCTGGTTTTCAAAAATTGATGTTATAGGACACCAGTGATGTCAATGTGAAATATACTTATTTTTAAACAGCTACTACAAATAGAGTTAAAGAAGGACATACTATTATTATCTTTGTAATTAAAATATTTCCCTGGAGTATACACTTTTCCCTTTGCCTATGCATAACTCATTACTATATAAATAGATAAATTAATAGTAATGGGACTTATAGATTGACATAGAAGCCAACTAATCAAAATGTGAATCATCAAGGATAAGAAATAACATTGAAATGAACATAAATGACATGACATAAATCTAGTTATTCAAAACTAGTCAGAAATTCTGAAATCAGTGAAATTATAGATGTGGGTATTTGAGAGTTTGGCATACTTTATAATTCTAGTACAGGAAAGACTGTCATCTTGTATTTAATGTATTTAACCTTAAGGACTCCAATGGGCTCAGCTATTTTTAATTTCTTCTGTGACCCTAGGTTGTTAACAATAGCACAAAAAGCATGGATCTGATTCACATAGATTCTATATTTTCAAAAGGATAAGATGAAAAAAGCTACTTTGAATCTATATTTTACTGTATATTATATGGGATGGTCATTTATGAAGTATTATTTGAGGTCTAATTTGAATGAGAAGCTAGGAGTTATTACCAGATACATTTTCCTAGAGATTTGATGTAAGGAATTTCCACAGAAGTTTGGGAAAGAAACTGTTACATGAAAGAAAAGGATTTCTGTGTGAGGAAAGATAGAGTTAACAGAAGAGAATGAAGAAGTTAATGAAGACTGAAATGAAGACTTGAGGAACTTTTATAGCAATAACAGTAAGAAAGAGAATGTTCATTTATTTGTATGACATTACACAATCATGGAACCCACTCTAGTATTCTTGCCTGGAGAATCCCATAGACAGAGGACCCTGGAGGGCTATAGTCCAGGGCTAAGGGTTGGACACGACTGAGGGGACTGAACACGCACACAATTATGGAGTGTTTTCAAACACATGATCTCATTTGATCCTCATAATAACAAAATAAAATAAATTTATAATTGAGGAAAGCTGTAGCTTAAGTAGAATTTCAGCCACTTTCCTCTAAACCACTCAGCCCTTTTTTTTTTTTTTTGCAATTAATAAGTCACATGTTTTCTGCATTAAAAGAAAGTATTTTCAAGCTTCAGTTCATTGGTTACTTATGGCAAGGCTTAAATTTAGCCTGGTTGAACAGGGATGCACAAAGTATAGAGAAGTTATTTGACCCAATCACTTGAAACGTGATTTGGGAAGAACTTTCAATCAGTGAAAGGACTTACCTGGTGGCTTAGAGGGTAAAGCATCTGCCTGCAATGCAGGAGGCCTGGGTTCGATCCCTGGGTTGGGAAGATCCCCTGGAGAAGGAAATGGCAACCCACTCCAGTTCTCTTGCCTGGAAAATCCCATGGATGGAGGATCCTGGTAGGCTACAGTCCAGGAGGCTACAAAGAGTCAGACACAACTGAGAGACTTCACTCACTCATTCATTCAATTGGTGAAAGCAGAAAGAGTTTAAAAGAAGAGAAGTGAAACACATAAGACTTAATTAGAAAATTTAATTATTCCAGGACATGGAACTTTTTGTTGCATGGGACCCAGAAGAAAAGCTAGCCAAGGTTTCTCACTTTAAGGGTAAAGAAATTGAAGCTCAGAAAGGTTGAATGACGTGTCTAAGGTCCCACTGGCAAGGAGTGACAGAACATTTATTCAGGTCTAGATCTGACTCTGATTCCAGAATTCTTTTTGTTAATCAGAGTTATCAGCCAAGACACAGAAGGAAGTGAGGAGGGTCTGTACTTGGAGAAACGAGGAGAGAATGGGGGAACAGGGAAGAGATTGCTGCTGTCGTTCACGTGCAGGTTGATTGTACTTAACCTGGTTAAGGAGGAGGGATAAGGAAAAAGGAGAGATTCCGAAAAATCATTGGAAAAAAGGAACTGAAAGCTACAGATTACATGTACAAAATGGAGGAGAGTGGGGAATGCCTGAATTTGTAATGTGCCCTCTAGTGTCACCAGTAAGTTGTATTAAATCAAGTTCATCCTTTCTGTTTTCCAATCTGACATATATCACTTGCTAAGAAATCCTATGTATAACATGGAACATAAATACACGAATTTCAGCCAGCTTTGAGGGAATTAAAAAAACCCAGGTTTTCCAGAATTTATAATAGTTTACAGATTCCAATCAGCTCACATCAAGTATACATAACTTTCATGTTCAAAGTGAAAAGAGATTTGATTTGCTTATGTATTGCCCACTTAGTAGGTGTTATTCAAGGGCTCCTCAAAATCTAATCCAAGTAAACCAAATGGTATTTATGTGGTAGTCTGCTTTCCAGGTCAAATTGACATGGCTCTAATTGAAATGTGTTGTTCAAAAAATCAGAAAATATAGTGGTTAACTTTCAAACTTCTGTTTTAACGAAGTTGACTGACACTTTCCAACAACATGCTGTTACTACCTAGACATGTGAAAACATGTAACAAGAAGGGCAATGTACAAATATGCTTTCTTGTGAACTTTTAGGTTTCATGTCTTTTAAATAGATTTTCAAATTCACACAAATACAGCTTGATAATAAAGAGATTGTTGATACAAACTCAAAACAGGAACTCTGAAATTCTGAGATAATTTAACAAATACCATGGCAGTCAAATGTTCTAAATTTATTCAGACTAATAGCTCTATTGCAGAGAAGATTGATTAAAATAGTCAAAGAGGGAGACTGAATGATTTAGCAGATAATAGAAATTCCTTCTCTGGTGCTCACATTAAGTATAGATGTTTCCCTTAGCTGGATGTCAAACCTGCAAACTTTTCACCTGATTGCTTGAGCACTGTGTGAGAAAATAGCGTCCTCTCGAGTTTTACTGTGTCTATTTGTCCGGGTCAGTGCATCCACTGGAAAAAAATAGATCTGAAAGCTATTTCAGTTGTAAAATTGTAATAACTCTCCCAGGGAAGCAGGCATTTTTCTAGACTTTCCTTCTTTTCTTGATAGTGGGATTTGAGCATATAAATTTAACCATAATAAATGTAATTTTTAAAATAGTAAACTAGTTTTCTACCTCAGGCTTTCCTGGTGATTCAGTGGTAAAAAATTCCCCTGCAATGCAGGAGGCTTGCAGGAGATGAGGGTTCAATCCCTGGGTCAGGAATATACCCTGGAGGAGGAAATGGCAACCCACTCCAGTATTCTTGCCTGGAAAATTCCAAGGACAGAGGAGCCTGGAGGGCTACAGTCCATGGGGCTGTGAAGAATTGGACATACCTGAGCAACTAAGCATACACAGTTTTCTACCTCAGAGTTTGGGGAAATGACTGACAATAAAATCTGATTTAGAACTCCATTCTTGATAGATTTTTTAAATAGTTTATTAAGACTGAAGATTTTAATGGAGGGTGATAGTTAAAGGACAAGAGTCTCAAAATCAAAACATCAGACTGATTTCAAATTTGGCTCCAACTGTAAGCTATGTGATAGCAGGTCATTTCCCTTCTCTGAGCCTGTTTCCTTGGTTGTGAACACAGATGGCATATGAATATCAACATCAGATAACACATGTTAAAAATAGATAAGCCCTGGTACACTATAAAAACTAAGTAAATGTACTTGCTATTATTATTAAAAATAAAAATATTTCATTAGAAAATCTATGCCATTTTTCTTAACGTCAGTCTTTTTCCCATTCTTATAACTTGTCAAATTCAAATTATTAAATTCAACTAGCCTTTAATTTGTGTGATAAGATTATTTGCCTTTTAAATTTCCTAATTTCCTGGACTCACCTCTCATTGGCTAGAAAAATATTTCTTTGGCTTCCAAACCAAGAAAGTGAATGTTTTACTAATATGTGTTGAAAGAATCTAACATGCACCAAAATTGTCTTCAAAAATTAAGCTTTGTGTGTATGCTTTAAAAGATATACCTCAGTCATTGTCATTTATATTTCTTGTAAAGTTGTCCTTCATGTCTTCTCCCAGCACCTAGCATGTAGCTTTACCACTGTAGTTATCTCTTGCTTTGAAATTGTCTGAAACAAAATTTTTAATTTTCTGCCTCCCTGTAAAGTTCTTACTGTCAGTGACTATGAATCCCCAGCATGCAGTCCAGCGCCTCATAGGTTCTGAATCACGGCCACGTGAGCCACAGCAAGGGATTTCAACCTGATCCAAAACATAATCAAGAGCTCCATATTATGGCTAGTAATAGAAGAGAGGTGGTAAAGATCCCTGTCCTGGGATAGGTTGGTTCCTTTGGGGACCATATCTGAGTTGAAGAGAAGCAATGAGGAAGTTTATTAAGAAGTGCTCTTGGAATCAGTGCCTATCTGAGGGAAATAAAAGAACAAAGCTGGGCAGAGCAAGACGTTGGGCTATGAAACAGTCTCAACGTTAGCTGACCCTACAGTGAGCTCTGAACTGGGACAAACCTTGGGAGATGTCCCAAGTTTTGAGTGAGAGAGCTAGGTTTTATATCCCTATGTGCATCTTGGGAACATAACTCGTCAGCCCAGGTAATCTCCCAAAGAGACCTGACAGCTGGGACCACGACAACACTCCTAGCACCTAAAGAGAACTGTGGATGGCAGTCACAGTGGCCACTCCAACCCCTGTCCACAGCTTAGTAGCAAGCTATTTGAATTCTGGCAGCCTACGCTGACCCTGGATAGTCAACTGCCTTCATTCATTGGTTGAGTAAAATATCTATAGAAATTCTTGCAGGTGCCAGGCAAAAAAACATTAATTAAGTCACAGACCCTTTCCTCAAGATGTACAGAGACTGAAACAGAAGCCAGGCAAGTAGAGAGAAATCTTTGCCTCCCCACTCTCAGGGACAAGCAAGCGATTTTCATAAATGAAGCTTTGAAAGATTCTCCTAGTAGCCACACTTATCTGACTTCTATTCATTTCTCTGCTTTTCTTAACTCTCTTCTCCAACTCATAATAAAGTTTTGAGAGTTTATAAAAAAGCAGGCTGGTGGACTGAAAATTAAGAAATCACCAATAATCTTGGAACAAGTAATACAGGCTACTCCTGTCGACAAGAGTGACTTAGCAAAAGAGAGGCAACAACAGCCCTACTTAACAGCTTCTATAAAAGACCTCAGTCACATTGTAGATATGGTCTTAGAATCAACAGCTGGAGAGTTTCGGCACCCAGCTCTGAAATTTTAATATTGATTCATATGCTTTCCCTAGTGGTCCATTGATTAGGACTAGGTGCTTTCACTGCCAAGGGTCTGGGTTCAATCCCTGGTCCAGGAACTAAGATCCCACAAACCACATGACGTGGCAAAAAATATGTAAAAAAAAAGATGATTTGTTATGTTATTTGTTTGTTGTGAAGGGGCTTCCCTCATAGCTCAGTCAGTAAAGAGTCTGCCTGCAATGGGGGAGACCAGGGTTTGATCCCTGGGTTGGGAAGATCCCCTGAAGAAGGAAATGGCAACCCACTCCAGTATTCTTGCCTGGAGACTCCCATGAAGAGCCTGGCGGGCAACAGTCCATGGGATTGCAGAGCGTCAGACACAACGTAGCAACTGAGCACATAGCTACATCCTATCCACACATACTTACTTTTTTCTTAGTGGCTGGTTTGTCTTATGACAGTGTTTTATGTGTTTAAGAATCATTGCTAATGTCTATAAAATATGATGGTACTGTATTGAATTTAACATTAACAGTTCAATTAAATTAAAAGATTGACTGTGTTGCATGTAGATATAATATGTATTTTATTATAATTAAACCAAGTAGGAGCAAAATAGCAGGGGTGAAGAAATATGCATTTATACTAAACATGAAGAGCAATTTTACCATCTTTATATTTGACATCCTTAGAGACCTGTGAACTTCATGCAAGTTATGTAAAGTTTAATTTTTGAAACAAAAGAGGTTAAAATTTCCCTAATTTTACATGTGGTCATTGCTTGCTAGTTTAGTAATTTAGTTTTTCTGTTTTTATCTATTTGGTTGGTTTTGATAAGTAGATTTTTAAAGAAAAATTATTATTTTGTTCAAAACAATGTACAGTAATTTTGAAAATCCGAACAATATAGAAAATCACAACGAAGATAAAAAATATATGCTCATTACAAATCATGTTAAGTAGGTACTTTTAATGAAGTAAAATTATTAACCAAATCCAAACATTTATGTCAAGCACCTAACATGTTGAGTACCACACTAAGTATTCAGGGGATGCAGACAAAGAATAGTCTTTACCCTCCTGAAATGGGAGGGCTATGGGTAGGTCTACCAAAAGCTTACAAAGGGGTATCTGACAATTTACATACCAATAAAGAAACAGTTGGCATTGGCTATTTCCTGTTTCCTAAATTAATGCTTACATTAATGCATAACCATACTATTGACCTTTGGAAATAAGAAAATGTTTTCTGATAGTCATACTAAACATCCTAATAAGATATCTGGCTCTGCCCCTTCATTTTATCCCATTATTAGTGCCTGAATGATTCTAATTTGAAATATTATTTCAAAGATCTAAAAATAAGATAAGTTAAAGGACATATACAGCATAAAGAAGCTGAGGTTACTTGCATATAAGATAGAATGATACATTTTATATTTAAAATTTTTTAATGGACCTAAAAGGACAATATATATATATTTTTTAAGTGTGAGAGTCTGTTCTATAATTTGGTAGACTTTTGGGATTTATGCTGACCTAGAGGTTAATCTAGACCATGGGTTTTTTAGTTTAAAATTCACAGATGAGGGTCCATGCCTGTACTTCAGGGGATTCATCAACTTCTGGGAATTAGATGAAATATAGTATTATAGGTTCATTCTTTAATGGTGAAAATGCAGTAATTCTAACAGCTTCTCAAAGTCATTTTGAACCCAATACATTTAAGAGACACTGGTTTCTATTTCCACTCCTCATTTTAAGTGATGAGCATGCTAAGTTCCAGAAACAGCTGAGGGAGTTGCTGCGGACCACAGCTAATTAGCAGCTGCCCAGGAATAGAGCACACACCTTCATTAGGCCATCAGTCCAGCTCCCGCCCTCCCTGCGCACAATAGATAGATTGTATTCGTCATAAAATGGGATCTGGAGTCCTTCTTTCCACCAAAAAAAAAAAAAAAAAAAGGAGCATTCAAGTTACAAAATGAGATCTTAGGAGAAATGTCAGTGGGTCACTCAAGGGAGATCATCAAATAAAATTTAAGCCCTGGACTCAAGCAACAGATGTCCTTTTAGCAGACACCAAACATTTGAGAACTGATATTCCCTGTTACCATTCAGTTTCCACTGTTCACTGTAAAGTGTCTTTTCCCATCTCTCTTTCTCTTGTTTTACAATTGTCCTGAGTTTATATTCCATTGCATCTCTTAATAAGCTTTCTCCTCCGACTTTCAGAATTCATTTCTTGCCGTCTGTGCTCCCTGCTACATTCATATATCTCAGCTTCTTCTTTTATGAAATGCGTGGCCCCACGTGTGCCATCTTCTGGGCCCTCACAGGAAAAGACCTGATCTGGCTGGGGCACAGGAAAGATGCAGGGGTCGAGCCACCGGCATGAGTCTGCCTGTGTGTCTAGCAGACGAGAAGTGTCAGTCACCCTTCCTTGCGCTCCCCAGGCATGCTTGCTGCAGCCTCCTCCCTGACCTGAGAACCGGTCCCTCAAAGGGCAGCAAGCGCTGCAAAACACGATGGCACTTTGTAGGGACAAAGTATCCAAAAGGGAAAATCGATTGCCATGTTTCTCCTCTCCTAGTTTTCTGGGTAATAAAATCATGGCCAAGCACAACTAAGAGCAGGAAACGAGAGAGACTTGCTTTCGAGCTCCTCACACCAGCTTCTTCCATCTTTTCCAGTTGGCTCATGTGTTACCCACGGAAGAGAACTTCCTGCTGCTTTTCCGATGCCAGCAGCTAAAGTCCTGTGAGGAATTCATGAAGGTATAGGAAACCTGTCACTGAGTGAAATCTTCAGATATCTGAACGTAGGGGAATTATGACCTTTTCTAACGTGTTTGGTCTTCCTTATCCAAAATTATTTACAGACATGGAGAAAATATGATACTGATCACAGTGGCTTCATAGAAACTGAGGAGCTTAAGGTAAGCAAAGAAAAATGTGTACATTTTCCCCTTTCAAATACAATCATGAATTTCGTGGTTTTTTAAAAAAAAAACTTCCCACAAAAGAAACTAACGTTAAGCAATGGCACATTTTCATCCACTCTTCCACATGGTTAATAAAGTACCCCATCAAAAAAAAGACTTCAAGTACCTTTTGAAATTCTATTCAGCAGTTGACATTTTCTGTGGGGTGTACTAATTGTTAATAAGGGATAGACAGATGATAGAGAGATAGATTTATAATGGCATACTAAGCCAAATAAGTCAGGTTATTTTCATTAAAATTTGACATTTTATCTTATAAACAACTATATAGATTTCCCTTTAAAGATAAAGAAGCAACTGTTGGACACCAGTTGTATGCCAGGCACTTTATACACGTCTTATTTAATCTTTTTGTGAGTACTGTGGGATTAATGTTAACTCAGTAAGGAAAAAAGTGAAGAGAAGTTAAGTGATGAACTGAAGTCTACACAGAAACAGGACATAGAGCTGTGATCTCTGAACTAGTTTGTTTCCAAGGCCCCAGGCTTACAAAGTCCCACTATAATCAAACTTCTGAAAAACTGTAACTTTGGAAATGAATTTATCAATTCGTATCTCAGAAACGTACATAGGAACTGGTAGGAGAGGAGGAAGATAGGAAGGAGAAGGTAAAGAGATCTGAAATCAAGTCTTGTCTCTGGACAAATGTCTTTATCATTCTGCCTCACTTTTTCATCCTTTATATGAGGGTAATAACACTTACCTTTCAATTTATTGTGAGGCTCAAGTAAGATGTTGCATCTGAGAGGTTTTGTGAAATACAGGTACAATAGAAATTATATTATTCATGAACTCAATAATTTACTAGCCTTTCAGAAATACAAAACCATCTTTCCCTCATTTTTTTAAATTGACCTCAACACTTCTCAGTCTGAAAGTCTCTATTTTCTCTATCTTTAGGATATAGAGTAACTAGAAGGGAAACAAATTAATAATTATTGAGCACCTGTTATGTGGCAGGCATAATACTAGGCTTAACATGTATTTTATCATTTAATCCTCAAAGAAAATTTGCAGAGGAGGTATTATAATTCCCATTATACAGACAAACTGAAATTCAGAGAAATTAGATAATTTTTCAAGAGTACTCAGCTGCTTGGGGAAAAAACCTGGCTTTGGCCACAGAATATCTGATAATAGCAATAATTTTCTTTCCCACAATATCAAAAGTTTTCAGCTTTAGTCACCAAGAGTTACCTCTTCTGCTCTTCTGTAGGGAAACAGGAATATCAAACATGGTTTCCCGGTCATAGTTGAACATTGTTTGAGTTACACGTATTTATATAATCGAGGGCTTCCCAGGTGGCACTAATGGTAAGGAACCTGCCTGCCAATGCAGGAGACTCAGATGTGGGTTCAATACCTGGGTCGGGAAGACCCCTGGAGGAGGCCACAGCAACCCACTCCAGTATTCTTTGCCTGGAGAATCCCATGGACAGAGGAGCCTGGCAGGTGACAGTCCACAGGGTCACAAAGACTGAAGCTACTTAGCACACATGTATAATTGCAAAATCGTTAAAGCATGTGGGACTAACAACACTTAGAAATGTAAACATTTTTCGCATGATATCACCAAAAACTATATTTTTCACAAATTTGTAATTCAGCAACCCACAAGGTAACAGTTAAATTATTGTGTTTTTATTCTACTAGACCAAAAAAATTCTTTTAAAAATCATTTCAAGTTTATAAAGAAACTTTAGCTCATTTCCAATACTGACCTTCTTTGTTCTAAATTTTATTCTCAGAAGAGATTCTAAATAGAAGTACTTCTCTCTGGGGAATTTTGAAGATAAGTTGGCATTCTTTTTTAATGGATCTTTCAAGAAAGCTAATTTTAAGATTCCATAATGGAGTAAAACATTGCTTGCTCTCAGACATGACTTTGAATCTCAGCGTCCTGAAGTTTCTCCCAGGCTATTTTTGTGACCACCATTTTAGTCTCTGATGAGGATTTTTAACCCAATTAGTCTCTGACAAAAGCTTCATATGGTTCAAAAATAAAATTCATCCCCAACAGATAACTTTGAATTTTCCATGCTTCACTTTGAATTTTAAGTGGAATGTTTGAAGTGAAAATAAAATTATGAAATATAATAAGGAAAAAGTCTCCTTCATTGAAAATAATGAAGTTAAATCATCCCAGCAGAACTAGAAAATTTGGGAGGGAGATATATGACAGCAAACCTGAAGAAACCCGATCCTTTGGTATTGTCTTAACATATCAGCTCAGTTTTCCATAATTGCAGTAATTCATTTTTCTGAAAAATAAAGAAATTGCAAATGAACAGCACTAGACAAAGTGAAAAACTATTATATTCTTAAGTACTTAGATTGTCATTTATATAGCAAGCTTTTGAAAGCTTTTATTTGATTTATTTCTCTGGTAAAAAAATTAAAATCACTCCTAAATGTCAACTGTCAAATTAATAATCATCTTTTTTTGCATCTTTCCCATATTAATTTCTACTTTGGTGTGATTTGTATCCTTCAAGAATTAGGTAACGCCTGCAGCCAACTATTTTAGTTTGAACAGTCAGGTGAAACACTAACCAAGGTGCTTTGGACTGCATCAAACCTAAAAGCTAATCCAGCCTCTAGTGAAATGTGCTTCATACTGGCTATACACTGATAAGGAAATACAGATTGCAAGGGCAGAAAATGCACTTGAGATTAAGGGTAGATCTCCACCTTGTATACTAATAATCATTCACATACTTCAAAAAGGTATAAGGGGGTCCATTCTGTTTCTTGGGCTTCCCAAGTGGCTCTCCTGCCTGCCAGTGCAGGAGACATGAGAGACGCAGGATCAATCCCTGGAGGAGGGCATGGCAACCCACTCCGGTATTCTTGCCTGGAGAATCAAACCCATGGACAGAGGAGCCTGGCGGGCTACAGTCCATGGGCTTGCAAAAGAGTCGGACACGACTGAAATGACTTAGCACGCACACACGCACAGTGTTTCTTATTTCTTGGAGAAGAATCGCATGAGTATCTGTGAAGATACCATTAGGAAGAAATGCATCCATTGGGCTGGGTGGCTTTATAAGTTTTTACTCTGATTCCTACATGGTGCACAATCTAACTTCTCTTTTAATTGAAATCATAAAAGCATAGCATACCATAGCATGGTCTGACAGATCAGTTCTCAGTAAAAGGCAGATATCACGCCTGTCAAAGGCAGCATCCCTGCTGGAATGCCAAGAGGACCTCTCTTCTAATGTCCTCCTTTTATCCAGTCCTAGTCTCAAAAAGAGACTTTCTTTGTATTCCTGGGGTGTTCCATTTCAAGGCAGGCTGTAAAGAAGGCAGATTGTTATTGATGAAATTTATCTGTTTTTTTGTCTTAACAGAACTTTCTAAAGGACTTGCTGGAAAAAGCAAACAAGACTGTTGATGATGCAAAACTAGCTGAATATACAGACCTAATGGTAGGACTGATCTTGGAAAGACTATAGCCAAGAGCCTACGAAATATTACTGTGTTCTGGCTAATTCCCAAGACTACACAGGATGAAATGAATAAACCATGGTGTGGGCATCATATGCACACATGTATCATTTCACTTGAAAAGTGAAATACCTGCAAAGCTTCTGCCTTGTAAGGCTAGCTTCAAGGCTCCGTGTATGAGCGTTTCCTTTTTTGTGGAGTTAGGTAATTTTCAGCTATCAAAAGATCACTTACTCAAAAATTTATTCTGTAAGGATTTATCCATATTATCTGCTTTACTCTCTGATGCTCTAAAAGAGGAAAACAAGTTAAATATTTATTTTCCTACTATTATTTGGAAAGTTTCAGGATGTGTACTGCCAGATACCATATCTCCCACATCTTGATACATATAAACATACATATTTGCAGGTTTATATGCAAATATAAACATATACATATTTGCAAGATATTGCAAATATAATACATACATATATTGCAAGAAAAATGAACAATGATGTTCCAGAAGTCTAGTGTAAGATCACTCTTATTCTATTTTCTATTGTTGTCATAAACTTTGGTAATTGACAAGTCACGGAACTGAAATTTTTCACCAAAATTTTAATAAATGCTAGTTTCTAGAATTTTGCCATCTATATAGGTAATTGATTACTCAAACTTCTTTATTTTGAATTTCCTTCTCTATGCAACAGGTATTTTTTTTTCAATACAAAATAATGCCTTCTGTCTTTCAGCTGAAATTGTTTGATTCAAATAATGATGGAAAGCTGGAATTAACTGAGATGGCCAGGTGAGTTTAGGAGCTATGCAAATAAAACCATTATAAGCTGACCTTTGTCAAAAATCTAATGCAGTTATATAATGTTTTTCTCTCAAAAGATTACTACCCGTGCAGGAGAACTTTCTTCTTAAATTTCAGGTATTTCTCTTTTTCTCTACTGTACATAATATTTCTCAAAAGGTTAAAACGTGGGATATCTGCCAAGGGAAGCACAATGAAATGTAATTGTAGCATTTTAATCTTTGCCCTCTTCTCTATCATCTAGGGAGTCAAAATGTGTGGGAAAGAGTTCAATAAAGCTTTTGAGTTATACGATCAGGTAAAAAAAAAAAGTGTTTCTTATCTGTAATTTAATTTTTTAGAAAAATTTGGAAAATGCTCAGAAAGGGAAAAAAAGCCTCAAACTCAAGGTTATATTTAAAGAAACATGAGCTATTAAAATTATTCAGCCAATTTATTCTTGTCATAGGAAATGAATTACGTTATATCCCAAATTAGACGAATTTGATTCAAATGCCATGCTACATTTTATATCCTGTGAGCTGTGAATAAGATACCAAACTCCTCTGACCCTTAATTTCCTCATTTGTAACCAAGAGATAATAATAGTCACTCTGCAGGGTGGCTAGATGAAAATATCCAGAGGGGATTCTCCCACGTAGGGGATAGTGAGATCACATGTGTGAGGAAAGGTTGTGTATGACGTCAGTAGTTAACATGCTCTATCTCTTCTCATTTCTTTCCTCCTGGACCAAGCCAGTCCTCTGGAGGCCCTAGTACAGCTCTCCCGTTGCATGATGTGATAACAGCCCGCCTCTATTACAGGCTGGGAATATACTTCCCTCATGCCTATGTCCTCCCTCCAGCAAAACATTTGTGATTAATTTCTTACTTCAACGAGAGGTAGTGATATTGTTAACATACAGGGAAATAGTAAATGTAAAACGGCTTTGAAAATTTCGAAGCATTTTACAAATGTAAGGTGCTGAATGAGAGGAAATTCGTATCTGTTTTGGAACTTTGGAGCAGTTCAAAATTTGAAGGTCTGACCTACAAGGTTAGTATATCTGCCAAATTTGCAGTAGGTAGATTTTCTGAGGATTTCAATGATTTCCATTTACTGCCTTTGCATTTTTTGCAGATGAGGTTGCTTATATATTGTTTTATTAACCCTCTTGTAGGATGGCAATGGATACATAGATGAAAATGAACTGGATGCTTTACTGAAGGATCTGTGTGAGAAAAATAAACAGGTAATCTAGTTACCTTGCCATTTCCTTCTTAAGCAGACTTGATGGATCCATCCAGATGCAACCACACATCTACTCTGGAGAATCTACTTTAAAACTTTATAGAGGAGAAGCAGATTTCAGTTCTTAACTTGATTTCATACTGGTCTGAATCAGTGTTTAACTATGATAAATAGATTTTAAAACAACCTTGTGATTTATTCACATTTGTATAAGAATTTAATCCAACTCTTCTTAATGGATTGGTATAACAAGCAGTTTTGTCTCATATTTTATTACTTGACAGTGGTTAATTCACTTCGATGTTTAACTGGATTGTAATACCATCTATGTCCTATTTAGGATCTGGATATTAATAATATTCCAACATACAAGAAAAGTATAATGGCTTTATCGGATGGAGGGAAGCTATACCGAACGGATCTCGCTCTCATTCTCTCTGCTGGTGACAACTAGGGTTGATGACCATGATACTTATTAGTGATACGTTGTATCTAAAAAGTAATTGTGCACCATAAGGATGTAGGCTGTATTTTCTTTTCTATCTGTAAATTTAACTGCATATAGGTAATTATCCAGGATCTGTGGCACACTCTTTTCAGTTTGTTTCTATACTCTTTGTAATGTACAGTTTTTGTAACCATATGACTGAAAAGGAGGATGTCTATGCTTAGGCCAGTCAATACACCCAATTAAAAGAAAAAAATAACCTAACCTATTCTTCCTTCCATACATGTCATTGGACAAGAGTTCCCTCAAACATCCACCTGGATTAGTCTCTAAAATCCTAGTCTCTGATGTTTGTCACTATTGAATAGAAGGATTATACATAACAAGCTAAGCATTCTTATTTCAGACAATCTGAAGTCTGCCCAACAAAATAGTTCTAAGCTGTATTTCCAATTAGAAGAAATGTGCTTTTGCATCTAAAATACCAAACTATCAATCCATAGTTAATCGCGGCTCTGTGAGGTTAACAGTCTCACTTCACTGGGCAAGATATGGTGAATCAGCAATACATCTACTGCTTGAATTCTTATCAGTCTACTGGTTCACGTTGATTTGATGACAAGGAAAAGCAGACAGTGCATAGATCTACCTAATTCTACATTTGTATTTATAAGTCTACTGTCAAAGCGTAGGACCTCAACCCGTTTTCTAACTGGTTTCATGTCTTACAGCCTATAATTATTCTAGGAAACTGCTGTTTTATGTCATAGTCTATGTACTATCTGATTAAATTATATATATCAAGTATCCTGGTGTTTACTTTGCATACTTCTTGGATTTTCTTTCTATGTAGAACTGTTCTTTTCCACCCAGGGTAACTGCTGTCTCTGAAAATAATTTTTTCTAGCTATGACAGCTCTATTTTTACTACATAAGTGAATTTTAATGTAAAATTCATAGCACCCTGATTATTGAATGCTACATCAACAATTTTGTCTATTCTGTGAATTCTGTATTTCATATTGAGATCAGCATTCAAACTAGTTCTATTTCTATCTGCAGATAGTTTGAAATGAGTTAAAAAGAACATCTGAAAAGAAATGCTAATGCAGCCATTTATCTTATTTAGAAGGGTAATTCTAAAACATTCTCTTGACACACATTCAAGCCACAGTTTCATATATTTGTAGCTAGAATATACTATACTGGTTATAGTTGACATGTAATGCTTTGTGATTTCTCAGTTTTTGATTGTGAAGCAGGGAACTATGAGAGATGTGTCTCTGAAATTTATAGTTACTACCAAAGAGTTAATGGTTCTGGGTCACTTTGAATGTTGCCATTCTATAAATTCAGCACTGATCTCCTCAATTCATATAAATAACAAAAAGATAGGAATTTCTTTCCCTCAAGAATGAACAGAAAAGAGATTGCCAAAACATAAAATTTGTCATGTGATTTCAGTGGTAGACTGGCTTTGCTCTTAGTGTGTAAATGGAAGCACTGGTCTTAGGCTGAATTTAACTACTAAGAATAAATAAAAACAGAAATAACTTTAATAATTTCTTGTATTTTTCTTTTCTTCCTCAAGTCAGTGAACACGTAACCCATGATCAATCCATGGGAAATGTAGGTTACCAAAATTATTACACCCTAAGACATCTAATGGGCTTCCCTGGTGGCTCAGATGGTAAAAATTCTGCCTGCAGTGGGGGAGACCTGGGTTTGATCCCTGGGTTGGGAAGATCCCCTGGAGAAGAATGGCAACCCACTCCAGTATTCTTGCCTGGAGAATCCCCATGGACAGAGGAGCTTGGTGGGATACAGCCCATGGCGGTGCAAAGAGTTGGACACGACTGAGTGACTAAGCACAGCACAAGACATTTAAATAAATGTAAACCTGTTTAACTCATTATCATCAAACTGTGGGATGCCTCATTGAATTAATAGGTGTCTCTGACATTAAGATTTACAAAGAAATCTCAGCAAACATAATCAAATATTTCTTTGTGAAAGATGTTCTCCAGAGGCATAGGAATAATATACAGAATTTCCCTACATTTCATCTGTGGGTGAACAGCTGTTTATTACGAAGTATACACCATAACTAGACCAGGTTTGGTGCTCTTACAATAATAGCAAGGAAAAAGAAAGAAAAGCAACAGCAAAAATTCTGATAGGAGGGTGTCTGAGGGAATTTCCTAGAGTGCTGACAGTTATAAGGGCCACAAATTGAGCACCTGGCCTATCAGGGTGGACTTTAACTCCTAAGCACTCCTGGGGAAAATTCTTACAACTCAGCTAAATTAGTCACAATTACATATAGGTGACAGGCCAGCCTCCTGGAGCAGAGAACAGAACGAAGAATGGAAAATGAATCTGAAAGAATAAATGTAAGGTAGCTTGTATAACACCTTCCTCATATCACGAAATCCATTCCAACTATGTTACCAGTCTAAATGGGAAGTGTACGCAGACAGCAAGGGAATATCTCTAATACTTCAAGCATGGAAAAATTCCTTAACCAGTTATGAAAAAGCAGACTGAAAATTTGGACTCTGTTAAAATTAGGAACTCTGTTCTCAAAAATATGTTATTAAGAGAACAAAGTTGCTTGTAGCTTGAAAACCAAACACCAGCGTGTGAACAGGTGTTTGTGTTGGCTCACAATCTTGAGAGTTTCCCAGGTGAGACCTGAAACTGGCCCCAGTACATGGAGGGCATGGAGCGACCTAGGAAAGAGGCAGGCCACTCCAGACTGGCAGGTGGCTGTTTTAGTAAGTAAGGAAATTGACATACAAGGTTTGGCTTGGGTGTTAAGTGAGTAGATCTCCACACTCACCCACCTGAATCTGAGAGTTTCTATAGAGCCTTGACTCTGGGTTCAGTCACACATTCAATCCAGGTGGTCTCACAGTACCTTACCTACTCGTGGCTGAAATAGCTCTGGTGTAGGAAGGGTAGGTCAAATGGACATCCCAGGAAGGAGAGAGTGAGGAGCCTGGACTCAGCTCTTGGGTCAACCTGTACTCAAGTGCACTTGATGACCTCCTTCAACGATTTGTAACACTGACAAAGGTACAAATATATAAACATTGTTTCTGAAAACAGTGTTTATATTGAACACAACATAAAAATGTGTACGAAGGCTGAACGGGCATTTCACAAATAAAAGGATATCTAACCAAAATAAAAATAAAATAATCAGTGTTATTAGTAATCAGGAGAAATCAAATTAGAATAAGTGGAATACTATCATGCACTCACCAGAGAGGCTAAAGTTAAAGAGATTTTTGAATGCCAAGTATTGGTGAGGTGTGGCACAGGGAACATGTTTACACACTGCTTGGTGGGAAGCTAAGTTGTGAAGACCTTGAAAAGCCATTTGGCAGTATCTACTGAATTTGAATGCATGTACAGTTCATGGGCTTCCCAGGTGGCTCAGTGGTAAAGAATTTGCCTGATGATGCAAGAGATGCATGTTCGATCCCTGGGTCAGGAAGATCCCCTGGATTAGGAAATGGCAACATGCTCCAGCTCCAGTATTCTTGCCTGGAAAATTCCACGAACAGAGCCTGGCAGGTTACAGTTTATTGGGTTGCAAAGAGACATGACTGAGTGACAAAGCACATGCACACACACTTCACAATCCAGAAATTTCACTTTTAGGCTTAGGAACATTTCATGCAAAGATGGGCTCAATAAAGGACAGAAATGGTATGGACTTAACAGAAGGAAAAGATATTAAGAAAAGGTGGCAAGAATACACAGAACTATACAAAAAAGATCTTCATGACCCAGATAACCATGATGGTTCAATCACTCACCTAGAGTCAGACATCCTGGGGTGCGAAGTCAAGTTGGCCTTAGGAAGCATCACTACGAACAAAGCTAGTGGAGGTGATGGAATTCCAGCTGAGCTATTTTGAATCCTGAAAGATGATCCTGTTGGAGTGCTGCACTCAATATGTCAGCAAATTTGGAAAACTCAGCAGTGGCCACAGGACTGGACAAGTCAGTTTCCTTCCCAAAGAAAGGCAATGCCACAGAATGTTCAAGCCACTGCACAATTGCACTCATCTCACACGCTAGTAAAGTAATGCTTAAAATTCTCCAAGTGAGGCTTCAACAATACATGAACCAAGAACCTCTAGATGTTCAAGCTGGCTTTAGAAAAGGCAGAGGAACCAGAGATCAAATTGTCAACATCCGCTGGATTATAGAAAAAGCAAGAGAGTTCCAGAAAAACATCTATTTCTGCTTCATTGGCTATGCCAAAGCTTTGACTGTGTGGATCACAACAAACTGTGGAAAATTCTTAAAAGAGATAGGAATATCAGACCACCTTACCTGCTCATGAGAAATTTGTTTGCAGGTCAGGAAGCAACAGTTAGAACTGGACATGGAACAACAGACTGGTTTCAAATTAGGAAAAGAATATCAAGGCTGTATATTGTCACCCTGCTTATTTAACTTATATGCAGAGTACATCATGAGAAATGCTGGGCTGGATGAAGCACAAGCTAGAATCAAGATTGCCAGGAGAAATCTCAATAACCTCAGACATGCAGATGACACCACCCTTACAGCAGAAAGGAAGAAGAACTGAAGAGCCTCTTGATGAAAGTGAAAGAGGAGAGTGAAAAAAAGTTGGATTAAAACTCAACATTCAAAAAATGAAGATCATGGCATCCAATCCCAGCACTTCATGGCAAAGAGATGGGGAAACAGTGGGAACAGTGACAGACTTTATTTTCTTGTGCTCCAAAGTCACTTCAGATGGTGACTGCAGCTGTGAAATTAAAAGACACTTGCTCCTTGGAAGAAAAGTTATGACAAACCTAGAGAGCATATTAAAAAGCAGAGACATTACCAACAAAATCCATCTAGTCAAAGCTATGGTTTTTCCAGTAGTCATGTATGGATGTGGGAGTTGGACTATAAAGAAAGCTGAGCACTGAAGAATTGATGCTTTTGAACTGTGTGGTGTAGGAGAAGACTCTTGAGAGTCCCTTGGACTGCAAGGAGATCCAACCAGTCCATCCTAAAGGAAATCAGTCCTGAATATTCACTAGAAGGACTAATGCTGAAGCTGACGCTCCAATACTTTGGCCAACTGATGGGAAGAGCTGACTCATTGGAAAAGACTCTGATGCTGGGAAAGACTGAGGGCAAGATGAAAAAAAGGTGACAGAGGATGAGATGGTTGGATGGCATCACTGACTCAATGGACATGAGTTTGAGCAAACTCAGGGAGATGGTGAAAGGTAGGGGAAACTGGCATGCTATAGTTGATGGGATTGCAGAGAATTGGGCACAACTTGGCAACTGAACAATGACAAAGCAATTGCTATGTAGATAAAATCCAAAAATATAAGAATACATGTTTTATAATTCTAAATAGAAACTTCAAAATCAGCTTAACTTAGATGTTAGAAGTCGAAATATCGGTTAGTTTTAGGGAGAAAAATGGAGTCACAGCGGGGAACATAAGGAAGGCTTCTGAATGCCTGGTGATATTTTGTTTCTTACATGCTTATTGGTTATACAACCAAATTCTCTTTGTGAAAATTCATGATTTGAGTATTTTTAGCAATCATAGGTCAGTTAAAATTATTTTTGAAAAATTAATGGTGTCCAAAGCATCCCTGAAAAAGCCAGCTTTATAAAGATAAGGAAAAGCACATTCATAGGATGAATAAACTGCTAGTGCAAAGGCCCTAGGCCGAATAATTCTGAGGAATAGAAAGAAAGCTGCTGTGAGCCTGGGTTGGGGGAGAGGGTGTATAAGATAGAACAGGCAAGATCACCTCTACCAGCGTAAGGAGTTGAGATTTTTTATTAAGCACCATGTTTTCTGTCTCCAGACCCAAGGGTTATATTACTGTACACTTGAGAACTGCAAGACCTTGGAAGGAAATTGAAGTTAAAGGGACTGAGGCTGTGAATGAATTTATGAAAATACAACAAATATTTTATGTTCAGTTACAACAAAATAAAATTGATCAAGAACCAATCCCCCCATGCTGAAAAATTAATGGGTCTTTTCCTTTTCAGGCTTTTGTAATAGAACTGTATCTCATAAAGACCTTATTGTTGTTTCCTTGTTTAAATGATGATCCTAAGAATCTGGTCCAGTTGAGCAGGAAACATAAGCTTAGCTTAATCGTACGACCTTGGTCAAGTCCTAACTTCCTTGAGCTTCAGCTCTCTTTATAAAATGAAGGGGTGGAAGGGATATTGTCCAGATGGAGGAGAGGGAGCACATGGAGTCCACATCTCTGCAAAGCCAAGACACTGCCAGATGCTTGTGGGGACTTCAACACCCAGGTGGATGGGATAAATCCTGGAGCAACAGGACAGGGCTTCAGGGGGAAGGAGGGGGAAGAAGGGGAGGCCGAAGGCGGTCAGGGCCCCTGGGGGAAGCTGGAGGAGCGGAGGTATCCACACACCTGAAGAGGCACACTTACCTTGAGGGGCCAGTGGGGGCAGGAAGGGACCTGGGGGTTGGAGGATCAGAGGGGAATGTGGCTCACATCCCCGCACCAACTCGGCCTGGGGGACCTGCTGAGGCCCTGCACCTGATCCACCACCTTCCAAGGCTCCTTCTGCTCACAGAGGAGGAAGAGACAAGCTGGATGGGGAGGGACCCTCAGGGAATAGATATCAGGAGAAGTTACTGGCAGTCCCCCAAGCATTCAGCCCAGAGCAGCCTGTGAAGGACGGAAGCACTTTTTTGTTTTTGTTATTGGGGTTCTGTTTTACTTTCCAGTTGTTTCATATACATATTCTCTAAAATATGTTAATATTCTCAATTTATTTGGTATTCTTTGTTACTCTTATTTATTTATTATTATTTTTTCTTTTTGCCACACTGCACAACCTGCAGGATCTTGGTTCTTAGGCCAGAGGTCAGGCCTGAGTTCCTGTACTGGGAGTGCCAAGTCCAAACTACTGGACTAACAGAAAACATCAGAACCCAGGGGATATTAATCAAAGTAAGGTCTCCTGTAGGTCCACGTCTCACACTAAGACCCAGCTCTACCCAACTGCCTGCAATTTCCAGTGCTAGAAACTTCAGGCCAAACAACCAGAAGACAGGAATCTATTAAAAAAAAAAAAAAAAAAGACATGACAAAAAAATATGTTACAGATGAAAGACCAAGGTAAAAATCTATGTGACTAAATACATGAAGAGGAAATAGGCAATCTGCCTGAAAATGAATTTAGACTGATACTTGTAATGACTGAAAATCTTAGAAATAGAATGGAGGCATAGATTGAGAAAATACAAGAAATGTTTAACAAAGACCTAGAAGAACTAAAGAACAAACAGAGATGAACAGCAAATGAAATGAAAAATACAGTAGAAGTGTTGGGGTCCTTTAATGGATCGGAACCTGGTGGTCTGGAGTCGATGATAAGAAAGTGAAAGAGAGAGCCAGAGGGAGGGAGAGAGAGAGAGAGAGAAAGAAAGAAAGACATGGGGACCCAAGCTCTGATGGAGCAAAGGTGCTTTAATGATCTTTCTGTGAGTATATATAGGCTGTGGTACAAGAAATTTCTTTCGACAATGATAAAGATCAGAAAACCAAACATACAGCAACTGTTACCTAGGGAACAAGGGATCAATAATGACCACAAGGTCAGGAGACAATCCACATCTCAAGAAAGAGGATCGAGACTAAGCAGTTTTGTCATAAGGAGAATGTTTACTGAAGGAGATTCAAGCCTGTCTCATCCTATGATCTCAGTCCTGGGAGCAGCTTGCCGTTCCACTAGTTTCTGACAACAGAAACTGATAAGGAATAGAGGATTTATGAGAAATAGCACATAGGAATCCTCTTGTTAAACATTCCCTGACATAGAAAGAATTAATAGCAGAATAAATGAGACAGAGGAACAGATAAATGAGTTGGAAAATAGAATGGTGGAAATAACTGCCAAGGAGTGGAATAAAAAAAGAAAAAAAAGAGGGAAAAAAATTGAAGACTGTCTTAGAGAACTCTGGGGCAACACTAAATGCACTAACATTCGAATTAGAGGAATCCCAGAAGAAGAGAAAAGGAAAGGATATGAGAGACTATTTGAAGATATTATAGAAAAAAATTTCCTAGCATGGGAAAGAAAATAGCAACTCAAGTCCAGGAAGACCAATGAGTCCCATAAAGGATAAACCCTAGGAGAATCACATCAAGACATATATTAATCAAACTAACAAAAATTAATTCAAAATTAAATTCAAAGAAAAAATGCAGCAAGGGAAAAGCAAAAATAATATACAAGGAAATCCCCATAAGCTTCTGCAGAAGCTCTGCAGGAGAGAAGGGGGTAGCAGGCTATATTTAAAGTGATGAAAAGGAAAAACATACAACCAAGATTACTCTACCCAGCAAGGATCTCATTCAGATTTGATAGGGAAATTGGAAGCTTTACAGATAAGCAAAAGCTAAGAGAATTCAACCCAAGCAAACCAGCCTGAAAAAACAATGCTAAAGGAACTTAGCAGAGACATTACTTTGCCGACTAAGGTCCATCTAGTCAAGGCTGTGGTTTTTCCTGTGGTCATGTATGGATGTGAGAGTTGGACTGTGAAGAAAGCTGAGCACCGAAGAATTGATGCTTTTGAACTGTGGTGTTGGAGAAAACTCTTGAGAGTCCCTTGGACTGCAAGGAGATCCAACCAGTCCATTCTGAAGGAGATCAACCCTGGGATTTCTTTGGAAGGAATGATGCTAAAGCTGAAATTCCAGTACTTTGACCACCTCATGTGAAGAGTTGACTCGTTGGAGAAGACTTTGATGCTGGGAGGGATTGGGGGCAGGAGGAGAAGGGGACAACTGAGGATGAGATGGCTGGATGGCATCACTGACTCAATGGACGCAACTCTTGAGTGAACTCCGGGAGTTGGTGATGGACAGGGAGGCCTGGCTTGCTGCGATTCATGGGGTCGCGAAGTGTCGGACACGCCTGAGCGACTGAACTGACTGAACTGACTGACTGACTAAAGGAACTTCTCTAGGTAGGAAACACAAAAGAAGAAAAAGAATCATGTAAACAAAACAATTAACAAAATGGAAGTAAGTACATATTAATAATTACCTTATATGTAAACAGATTAAATGCTCCAACCAAAAGAGACACACTGGCTGAATGGATTAAAAAACAAGACCTGTATATATGCTGCCTAAAAGAGACCCGCATCAGACCTAGGGACACATACAGACTGAAAGTATAGTGATGGAAAACGCTATTCCACGCAAGTGGAAATTAAAAGAAAGCTGGAGTCGTTATGCAGTTGCTAAGTCGTGTCCAAGTCCTTGTGACCCCGTGGACGGCAGGACACGAGGCTTCTCTGTCTTCTACTGTCTCCTGTAGTTTGCTCAGATTCATGTCCATTGAGTTGGTGATGCTATCTAACTATCTCATCCTCCACCCCCGCTTCTCCTTTTGCCTTCCATCTTTCCCAGCATCAGGGTTTTTCCAGCGAGTCAGCTCTTTGCATCAGGTGGCCAAAGTATTGGAGCTTCAGCTTCAGTATCAGTCCTTCCAATGAAAACTTAGGACTGATTTCCTTTAGGATTAATTTACTGGTTTGATCTCCTTGCTGTCCAAGTGACTGCAATCCAAGAAGACACTAAGACACACCAGCATCATAATTTGAAAGTATCAATTCATCTGCACCCAGCCTTCTTTATGGCCCCACTCTCACATCCATACATGACTACTGGGAAAACCATAGCTTTGACTATGCAGACTTTTGTTGGCAAATTGATGTGTCTGCTTTTTAATACACAGTCTAGGTTTGTCATAGACTTCCTTCCAAGAAGCAAGCATCTTTCGGTTTCATGGCTCCAGTCCCTGTCCACAGTGATTTTGGAGTCCAAGAAAATAAAATCTGTCACTGTTCCCACTTTTTTCCCTTCTATTTTCCATGTGTTTTTTTTTTTTTATATAGAGTTTCAAGCCAGCTTTTTTACTCTCCCCTTTCACCTTCATCAAGAGGTGATGTTCCTCTTCGCTTTCTGCCATTAAAGTGGTATCGTCTGCATATCTGAGGTTGTTGATATTTCTCCTGAGAATCGTGATTCCAGCTTGTGATTCATCTAGTCTAGCATTTTGCATGATGTGCTCTGCGTATAAGTTAAAAAGACTGACAGTATACAGCCTTGACATACTCCTTTCCCAATCTGGAACCAGTCTGTTGTCCTATGGCCAGTTCTAACTGTTGCTTCTTGACCTGCACACAGGTTTCTCAGCAGGCATGTACGGTGGTTTGGTATTGCCATCTCCCGAAGAATTTTCCAGTTTGTTGTGATCCCCACATTGAAAGGCTTTAGCATAGTCAATGAAGCAGAAGTGAAATTCACTCAGTCATGTCCGACTCTTTGTGTCCCCATGGACTATACAATCCATGGAATTCTCTCGGCTAGAATACTGGAGTGGGTAGCCTTTCCCTTCTCCAGGGGATGTTCCCAAACCAGGAATTGAACTGGGGTCTCCTGCATTGCAGGTGGATTCTTTACCAGCTGAGCCACAAGGGAAGCCCAAAACATGTTAGTCATTCAGTCGTGTCCAACACTTTGCAATCTCATGAAATTCCAGAAAAAAAAAATTAAAAGAACTGAAGATAGTTACATGGGAAGACACCTTTGGAGTGGGGATTTCAGTGTACTCTTTCCTATATAAATTATATAAACAAATTACTTTCATAAAAAAATAAAGATTAAATGAAAAAAGGCAAAAAGTTGAAAATAAACATACCAAAATGTTAACAGAAGTTTGCTTTAGGAAGTTAACTTTCAATTTTTTTATTCTTTTGTATTCTCACATTTTCTATGATAATAATTTCTTAAAAATCAAAGAGTAGAAAAACAGAAGGGCCTTTTCTTTCATTTGCGTGCTTGACGCTTAACATGGTGTTTTTAGTTCTCTCACCTAATCCTCATAACAACCCTGTGAAGCAGATATTGCAATTTTGAATTTTATCATGAAGAAAATAAGAGTGATGAAACTTACAAAAGTCATTTACGTAACTACTGTCACTTTTTTTCCCTACACCATAATAAGTATTGATAATTTAAAAATAAAGAAGAAAGATGTGGATAGAAGAGAGGAAATGGTTATTTTTAAAGGTAAATGGAGATAGGTAAAAGGTAAAAGGCAAAATTATCATATATGTAAAGGATACAAATTCTAAACCATTTATGTACACAATTTAATGTAATTAATGCATATAATTAACATCAATGTAATAAGGATTTGTATATCAGGTTTATAGTATATAAGTTCAAACAGAAAAACTAGATTCTTTTGCAGGAGGTAAGATGGAAGCTGCTGGTGCCCTCTCTTAGTAACTTAGGCAATGGGGAAAGTCAGTCTGCCGGGCATATAATGAATGATTCCTAAATGGCAAGCCACTCCAGTATTCTTGCCTGGGAAATCTCATGGACGGGGAGTCTGGAGGGCTATACAGTCCATGGAGTCACGAAAGAGTTAGTCATGACTTAATGACTAAACAACAATAATGAAAGCAAAATACTTTTTTAAAATATAAACTCAAAATTATATCTATATCAACTTGAAACTGTGGATTTTTTGTTATTTGATTCTTAGGATGACAAATTAGTCAAATTAAATATGGAATAAAATGAAATTATACACAAAAAGTTTTTATAAGCTTTGTTCATCTTTTCTACATAGAGAATACACACTTAATTTTTTTAGCATTTCCTATTCTAGTAATTTTATTTTTTTCAAAACAAGCATTTTATTAAAAAAGTTTTTTTCTCTATTCTTTTCCAAATTCTTTTCCCATCTAGGTTATTATAGAATATTGAGCAGAGTTCCCTGTGCTATCCATCCTAAATATTGCAGTGTATACATGTCAATCTCAAACTCCCAGTCTATTCATCCCCACCTCATCCTTTCCTTCTGGTAACTGTAAGTCATAGGGAACATATCCTTTAAACGCTGAGATGAAATGCTATCTACTAGGTGTCACTTTCTCTAAACTCTAGAAACAGAATGAATTACTTCCCCCTCCACAACCCTGCTGGAATATTTATCACAATGAATCATAAATAATTATTTACAAGTTTATCCTGTTAGATAATGAGTTTTAAGGGTACAAATGCTGTAGATTATTCATGTTTTATTCTTACAGCCAAATAAAATTTCTGGTTACAAAATAGGTCCTGGCAAAAACTTGTTTGAATTAATACTAAATTAACTGAGTTAATACTGAGTTAAAACTGAATTAATACTGAGTTAAAGAAGACAATTCATAAGTACAATGAAAAGGAAATACACTGAAAAGACTGAGTCCATTATTAGATTTATTGTAAATCCTCTGTTTTCTTTTAGACACCGTCACCAAAGACATAGTTTTAACATGTAACTTAAATGCTACTTCCACCATTAAGTTTCTCCTGATTTTCTCCAGTTACAAATATCTGTCCCTTTCTCTGCATTTCTAAGCACCTTTCAGTTCTATTAATAGCCTTTCACTTTCCCATTTTTATTGTTTAAAAATTCTTTGAAGAGACAATATCCCATCTTATTCATCTTTTAATGTACAAGATCTACCTACCATTGGCCTAGCATATAATACACATTCCAGGAATGTGTGCTAATTAACAATTTATTAGACCTGAAACTATTCAAATCATTATAGATAGTCTGCATAATTTCCATTATAACCAAGATGAGGCCAGAGTAGTTTTAGGAGCCTTTGGTCTTCCTGATAAGTCCTTCTATTATGTCCCACTGATCCTTGCTGACCTACCACAAAAAGAAAAAAGTCAATTTAATGAGGTTCTTGAGTGTTTTTAAAGCTTAGTATCCTCACTGTTAATATTGTATTACATTCACAAAATGGCATTACCTTCCTTAGACTGTTGAATTCCCCTGAAATAAGTACTTCCTCTCCACCATCAAATCTAATTACCTAAAAAATGATAATAAAAGCTGTGAAATTAACTTCTTTTAAAAAGTTTTCTGAACCATTAGCTACTTCTCCCTCCTAACTGATCGGAATATCTCTTTGACACTTTCAATCCAAGCACAAGTTTTAAAGACAAAACTGACAATTAAAACTAAATTGATTTACTCTCTTAAAAATCCTCTTTCCATCATTTCTATGATTTCAAATTCTACCCAGTCTTAAAGATCAGCTTAAAGGCATGTCTACCAGAGTTATTTGCATTTAATAAAATTAATTTATTAATGAATCAACTCCATAAGCTTAAACTATATTAGTATTTCTATATTATAAATAACATACTAAATACAGCTAATTAAATAATTTAAATCATATTTACATTCAACATCATCAGGGTTGGTTCTACAATCCACCTCCACACCCCAAATCCACCTCCCCACCCCAAATCCACCTCCCAAAAGTGTTGAGAGAGAAAACTATGCTTACAGCTCCATTAATCCAAGAAGCATAATCACTACAAAGGAAAGCAGCAAGATTTGCAAGTTCTTCCACAGTTCCCAGACGACCACAGGGAATTCTGTCAATAATTTCTTTTTCAAATGCTCCGGTTGGGTCAAGACGGCTAAAGGCACCCTTAGAAGTTAAGAAAATAATTAGGTTGCTTTTAAAAAACAAAAACAAAAAATCCTATTTAAGAACTAAATTTGCAATAAATGGAATGTTACTAAGGCAGCCTGTTCATATCTTACTCCCTATAAGCAAAAGTTTTGCCAAATTCTTCCACATTCATTTTGCCTAATATTGACCCTTAAAAAACCACTAGAACATATAATCTTTCTACATTAGTTTCTTCATAAGTAAAATGAGGGTGCCTGTCTGAGCTATCTCACAAAAGTTTTGCCTGGGAAATGAAAAAATGTATACAAAAATATTCTGAAATATGTACAAGTTTAGTGTGACGGAAGTAAGGGGGCTACTGTCATTTGATTTAACACAGAAAAATGAGCCAAGTAGAAAATATTTAAGAGGAAATTCCTTCTCCTTCTCCTTTTTTTCTCAAAATCATAGGAAAGGAAGAAAATCAGTATGTAGTAATATCAAATTCAAGTAGGTCCCAGAGAGAGAAAAACCATAACTAAATCTGCGAAACGATTTCTGCCTTCTGTTAATGATGAAAAGGAGCAGACCAAGATAAAGTTTGCACGCGTGTGCTCGTGACTGTGTGACAGTTTGCTCATTCGTGTCTGACTCTCTGTGACCCCATGGACTGTAGCCTGCCTAGCTCCTCTGTCCATGAGGATTCTCCAGGAAGGAATGCTGGAGCGGGGTGCCATGCCTCCTCCAGGGGATCTGCCCAACCTAGGGATCGCACTCTCACCTCTTATGTATCCTGCATTGGCAGGTGGGTTTTTTTTTCACCAGTGGTGCCAGCTGGGAAGCCCAAAGTATGCATGCACACTGATTAATAAAAAATCATTGACTTTTCCTCTACTACTGCCTGGAAGTCTGGGTGACAATTCTTTTCAGTAACACAGACATGAGACAGAGCAAGCACACACAGGCTCCTTGTGAGTCCTTCAACTTTTCCTAGACAGGTATAAAGAAAATCATAGACAAAGGTCTCAAACCTGGTTCTATCAGTGCTGGCTACAGAGTTTCCATATTTTAATTTTCTTTTAATTTCTTTAAAATTATATGCTTGTCACTTGCATAAAACTCATACCTAGATTGCTAGCTAGACTAAAGCTCCTTGATGGCAAGCATTTTGTCATAACTGTTTTTATATCTTTCTCAGCACCTTTGCACACAGAAGGCACTCAGTAAATATATATTAAATAAATAATAAAATGCAGATGACCTTTCCTAGATATTCAGGTCCTAGAATGAAGTTTTGATGACTGTTTAGTCCTTTTCAGACAGTGCTTAACACAGTGATACTCTGAATCAAGTATTTTAATGTGCATTTGAATTATTTTTCCATTCATTTTATCATATTTTATAATTTAACTGCCAAACAAATAAGATATTCAGTCAAGTTTCACTTAGGCAGTTTTTCTATTTTCCACCCTTCAAACTACTTAATACAACCATCTTCATGTTAATATTTAACAACCCAGAACCACCATAAGGCAAATATTCCTTAGCATTATTTTCCATTTATATAACAATACTGGAGTGGGTAGCCACTCCATTCTCCAGGGGATCTTCCTGATCCAGGGATCAAACCCAGGTCTCCTGCATTGCAGGTGGATTCTTTACCATTTGAGGCACCAAGGAAGCCCCCTCAGTTTATTAAGTTAAAGTTAGCAAATTTCACCTGGGCCTTCAAAGCAACATTTCAAGTGGGATTAAAAATTCCTGCTTTACATGAAAACAAAAAGATATGAGAATGAAGTTATTTGGGATAATGTGAGAGAACAGAGAACCTGTGAACTTTTTGAGCAATGTCTGTAATAGCATAAGTGATAATATGAATTGCAATGAATATCTGATTACAGGTAGAATGAATGCCATCAGAAGAACTTTTAATCCCAGAGACACAGGAATTAGATGACATGAGTGTTTAAAGTGAAAAGGCACAGATATGACTCAAAGAAAATGCTACCTATTTTCTACATATAAGACCAAGCTTATATGATAAATTTAGAAAGCATCTCTTAAATTTAAAATATAGTTAAATTTCCATGATTTTAAAAAAAAGGACGTCAAAGTAAGAACCTGTAAAATATAGTAAAAAATAAGAAATATAATAACAGATCATTAAAACAAATCAGACAAAATGCCAAAATTCAAGGCATAGAAGATCCCAGAAATATTATATTAAGACACTGAAATAGACCTTATGAAGGAGTTGTGTAACTACTATTTTCTTTCCTAGCTCCTTATTTCTTATGTTACTGCTACTGCTGCTACTGCTAAGTCGCTTCAGTCGTGTCCGCCTCTGTGCGACCCCATAGACGGCAGCCCACCAGGCTCCCCCGTCCCTGGGATTCTCCAGGCAAGAACACTGGAGTGGGTTGCCATTTCCTTTTCCAATGCATGAAAGTGAAAAGTGAAAGTGAAGTCACTCAGTCATGTCTGACTCTTCACCACCCCATGGACTGCAGCCCACCAGGCTCCTCCATTCATGGGATTTTCCAGGTAAGAGTACTGGAGTGGGGTGCCATCACCTTCTCCGATTTCTTATGTTGGATAATACCAAAACCCTCTGCCCTTCTACCAGGGCTCCAAACTCTGGTATCCTTGGAAAATGCTGCATATTTCAGAATGTATCTATTAATCATCCACTTCTTAATCATTCAAAATGTGATCATCAGCAAACCAAAACTTACTTTGGTTTTTATAGGCCCCGGTTGAATCACATTGAATCTCATTCCATATTTACCCCATTCAGCTGCAAGAGACCTAAAAATTAAAACAAACAGTACAGATTTCTAAAATAATATACTATAAATTACAAATACTATTAACCAAGACTTACGACATGCTTACTACGTGCCAGAGACTGCAACTCCAGTAGGTAAGTACTGCTATTATTCCCTCTGTTACAGACAAGGAAACTGAGGCACAGAGAAAATAAGTCATTTGCTCTGGGTCATATGGCTAGTGAGTCAACTTCTAGCAGTCCAGCACAAGAATATGTGCCCTTAATCACAGTCTTCTGTACTATATAATATTTACATTTTAGTGTCCTAAGCACTATGCTAGACTACCTACCATTCACATTTTAGTATGAAGACCAATATCCGTATACATATTTAAAGAGGCTATCATTATTTAGCGTAAAGAACTGAGAGAATCATGTCTCTTCCTCTCATTGTCTGGAGTTCAGTCCCGCACTTATAAAGTTCAATGCAACTTTACTTATAGTACATTAGATCACAGTGTCTGCAACATTACAAGTGCCTTCATCAAGTAAAAGATGGAAACTGTGTAATACGTGCCAATATTACTCAGAGGAAGAAGTGCCCGTCTCTACCAGGAGTAAGAGGGAAGGCTTCCTTCAGGAGGTGATAAGTGAGCTAACACTTGAACAAGGATTAGGAGGATTTTGTGGGAGTAAGGGGGAAAGAGAAGAGGATGGAAGATATTGGAAGGGAGGGTGGAGAAGAGAAGACTGTCCAGGAACGTGGGTCAGTGGGTATAAAGGACAAAGGCATAACAACACGCAGTCTCCAGGACCTAAAAGACCTTATGTAGCATGACTGTGTGCTACAAGGTATGGAAGAGGGCTGATGGGAACTCAGGCTGGGGAAGAACATACACAGTTACTGAGCAGCTACTATGTGCAATTCACCGTGTAGTAATACAATATCAAAAAAGCAGCACAGGATCATGGCCCTTAGAGAACATGAAATTGAAATATCTAATAAGATCTCGACAAAACAAATATAGATATTGTACAAATGGTGTCAAAATGGTCACATTCTAAGCTGTTATTTCCAATATCATTTGACCTTAAAAACGGTAATTATCTCTATTCAGACTAAGTTTAAACTGCTGAGTAAAGTACAATTTTGTCTCCCAAAGAAATGTGTATTATCAGTTTACATGTTAAAAAGTACCTTAAAACTACTCAAAAGAGAGAACTGTGTAGTTCAGCAGGAACTGAGCATTGGTTATGTACCAGATCTTGCTGAGCAATGAGCAAGATGAATAAGATCTGCTTTCTTCTCTCACAGTACACAGATCCTACTGGGGAAGTTATATAACTTTAATCATAAGTTAAAAATGGTCTACCATGCCCTTCTCTCTGCACCTTCATTTTAGAATCTACAACACAAGATGGCATTTATTAATGTGTTACTCTTCTCATTAGATTTGAATAAACAACATTTTAAAGCTGCAAAGGGTTATTGTTCAGTCACTAAGTCCTGTCTGACTCTTTGTGACCCCATGGACTGCAGAACGCCAGGCTTTCCTGTCCTTCACTCTCTCTCAGAGTTTGCTCAAATTTATGTCCATTGAGTCGGTGATGCCATCCAACCATCTCATCCTCTGCCACCCTCTTCTCCTTTTGCCTTCAATCTTCCCCTGCATCAGAGTCTTTTCCAACGAGTCAGCTCTTCCCATCAGGTGACCAAAGTATTGGAGTTTCAGCTTCAAAATCAGTCCTCCCAATGAACAGATGATTATCTTCAGGACTTACTGGTTTGATCTCCACACAGTCCAAGGGACTCTCATGAGTCTTCTCCAGCACCACAGTTTGAAAGCCACAATTCTTTAGTGCTCAGCCTTCTTTATGGTCCAACTCTCACATCTGTACATGACTACTGGAAAAACCATAGCTTTTCTGTATGGACCTAAGTCAGCAAAGTGATGTCTTTGCTTTTTAATACACTGTCTAGGTCTGTCATAGCTTCCCTTCCAAGGAGCGTCTTTTAATTTTGTGCCTGCAGTCACTGTCTGCAATGATTTTGGAGCCCAAGAAAATACAGTCTGTCACAGCTTCCAATTTTCCCTATTTGTCATGAAGTGATGGAACTGGATGCCATGATCTTTGTTTACTGAATGTTGAATTTCAAGACAGCTTTTTCATTCTCCTCTTTCACCTTCATCAAGAGGCTCTTTAGTTCCTTTTCACTTTCTACCATTAGAGTGGTATCATCTGCATATCTGAGGCTCTTGTTATTTCTTCCAGAAATCTTGATTCCAGCTCCTGATTCATCCAGTCTGACATTTTGCATGAGTACTCTGCATCGAAGTTAAATAAACAAGGTGACAATATATAGCCTTGTCGTACTCCTTTTCCAATTGTAAACCAGTTACTTGTTCCATGTAAGATTCTAACTGTTGGTTCTTGACCCTCATACAGGTTTCTCAGGAGACAAGTAAGGCGGTCTGGTATCCCCATCTCTTTAAGAATTCTCCACTGTTTGTTGTGATCCACACAGTCAAAGGCTTTAACACAGACAGTGAAGCAGAAGTAGATATTTTTCTGGAATTCCCGTGCTTTCTCTATGATCCATCAAATGCTGTCAATTTGATCTCTGGTTGCTCTGCCTTTTCTAAACCCAGCTGTACATCTGGAAGTTCTCAGTTCACGTACTGCTGAAGCCTAGCTTGGAGAATTTTGAGCATCACTTACTACCATGTGAAATGAGTGCAATTGTGAGATAGTTTGAGCATTCATTGGCATCACCCTTCTTTGGGTTTGGAATGAAAACTGACATTTTCCAGTCCTGTGGCCACTGCTAAGTTTTCCATATTTGCTGATATATTGAGCGTGGTACTTTAACAACATCAACTTCAAGGATTTGAAATAGTTCAGCTGGAATTCCATTGCTTCCACCAGCTTTGTTCGTAGGAATACTTCCTAAGGCCCATTTGACTTCACACTGCAGGATGTCGAGCTCTACGTGAGTGACACCATCATGGTTATCCCGGCCATTAAGACCTTTTTTGTATAGTTCTTCTGTGTATTCTTTCTCCCTCTTCTTATCTCTCCTGCTACTGCTAGGTCCTTACTGTTTCCATCATTTGTCGTGCCCAACCTAACACGAAATGTTCCCTTGATATCTCCAATTTTCTTGAAGAGATCTCTAGTCACTTCCATTCTACTGTTTTCCTCATCTACTTCTTTGTATTGTTCATTTAAGAAGGCCTTCTTATTCCTCCTTGCTCTTCTCTAAAACTCGGTATTCAGTTGGGTGTATCCTTCCCCTTCTCCCTTGCTTTTTGCTTCTCTTCTTTCCTCAGCTATTTATAAGCCCTCCTCAGACCATTTTGCCTTCTTGCATTCTTTCTTGGGGGATGGTTTTGGTCACTTCATCATGTACAATGTTACAAACCTCTGTCCATAGTTCTTCAGACACTCTGTCTACCAGATCTAGTCCCTTGAATCCATTCGTCACCTCCACTGTATAATCATAAATGATTTGATTTAGGTCATATCTGAATGGCCTAGTGGTTTTCCCTACTTTCTTCAATTTAAGTTTGAATTTTGCAATAAGGAGCTGAAGATCTGAGCCACAGTCAGCTCCAGGTCTTGTTTTTGCTAACTGCATAGAGCTTCTCCATCTTTGGCTGCAAAGAATATAATCTGATTTTGGTATTGACCATTTGGTAGCATCCATGTGTAGAGTGATCTCTTGTGTTATTGGAAGAGGGTGTTTGCTGTGACCAGTGCGTTCTCTTGACAAAAATTGTTAGCCTTTGCCCTGCTTCCTTTTGTACTCCAAGGCCAAGCTTGCCTGTTACTCCAAGAAATGAGAAAAACTATCCCAGAAGAAGTGATATGAGAGCCCTGAAGGGAGGTGAAATATATTATAACAAATTCTAACAACAGCACAATCTAGGCATAGATATATGAAAGTGCATGATGTGTTTAAGTAAGTATAGAGCATAGAAATAACAGTGATTAAAGCAGAGGAAGAATGGTAAAAGAATACAAGCTCAGGTGAGAATGAGGATTGTTCTATTTCCATTACTACCATATACCTCTACCTACTAGAAGTGCCACGTACACAAAAGGTACACAATAAATATTGATCTAACAAGCCAATGAGTACAGAAAGGCCAAAGGCAAGTCCGTTTAGAATATTATACTGAGTTTTGGCTTTTATTCCAAAGATGAATAGAAAATGATATAAGGTTTTTACCTAGGGAATTATAACAAGCAGGCATACATTGTTAGAAAGATGAGTCTGGTGGGAACGTGAATAAAAAATAAACTGGCAGCAGAGAAGCATATTATGGGGCTATTGTAATAAGAAAGAAAAGCAATAAGAACTTACATTAAAACAAAGACATTGGGGAAGTCCAATGGGGAATAAACTCAAAAAGCAATCATATACTGCTGAGAAAAAGCCACAAGACCTGATAGGTGGGCACTGTCTATGCTAGTTCTATTAGTCCTGTATAATAGTGTAGCAAGTGCAATAAAAGGATGAAAGCGTATTTAAGGGAGGTCAGAGGGGGCACTGGTAGAGACACATGGACACTCCAGTCTAAGCTCCTCTCAGCCCTTTCCTCAAACTTTATAATACAGTCGTACTAGATAAGTGATTAAAATTAAGTAATAATTAGTTTCTCAGTCGCAGTAACCACAATGCAAGGGTTCAATGGCCGCTTGTAGCTACTGGATAGTACAGATCTGCAGAATAGTTTAATCACTACAGAGAATTCTAATGGACAGTGCAGCTATAGAAAAATAAGACTATTCACGAGACACGATGTCTCCTGGCAAATCCAAATTAGTCATTGTTTCAGTTACACAGGCTTTCAAAGCACATCATCTTCAGGGACAAGATTAACCTGAGAGTACTTCTTAGATTACCATATACACAGTAATATAAGATTAACAAGATAGTACTCACTTGTTCAAGGCCTCCACTCCTGCCTTGGCAGAAGCACTTGGTACCACAAAACCTGATCCAGTCTCAGCATAGATGGTTGTAATAGCAAGAAATGATGCTCCTAATATTTTAAAATGATACAGTAATTGACAATAGAGCTAAACCAATTCACATCAGGAAAACATTTAAAATAACAGGATCTGATTCAAAAGAGTATAACAAAAACTGAAGAATTTTTAAAAACTTTACTAAGGCTAAATTAATGAAACAGTAATCTAATAAAAGTGCCTCATCTTTCTTTGCTAGTAATCTTGCTGTCATTCAGGATGGCCCAATCTTAATCAAAACTCTATACCAGGTGAGTCAATACCTAGGCTCAAATCTCAGAGGCCCTGCATAATCAGCAGGATAGAATTTCCATTAGCTATCCACCCATTTAAACAAGAATAAATCAGAACTAAAACTAAATTAGCAGGGACTTCTGCCGTCAGCACCATGGACTTGCCTTCCTCCTATAAACATAAAGAAACTGCAGAAATATATGATACAACTATTTTCAGATACTGTTTAGCAGGGAGGGAAGACCGCAATTTCTGAGAGAAGAAAAACAAATGAAATGAGCCCTAAGATCACATTTTACATAAAGGTACTATACATATACTACAGTATGTACTCCATATATATATATATATATATACATATTATAGTGTATATTACCGTCTATATAGTATATATCCTATATGCATATGTCATATAGACTGTGGCATGCTGCTGCTGCTAAGTTGCTTCAGTCGTGTCCGACTCTGTGCGACCCCATAGACAGCAGCCCACCAGGCTCCCCTGTCCCTGGGATTCTCCAGGCAAGAACACTGGAGTGGGTTGCCATTTCCTTCTCCAGTGCATGAAAGTGAAAAGTGAAAGTGAAGTCTCTTAGTTGTGTCCGACTCTTCCTGACCCCATGGACTGCAGCCAACCAGGCTCCTCCATCCATGGGATTAGCCAGGCAAGAGTACTGGAGTGGGGGTGCCATTGCCTTCTCCAGACTGTGGCATAAGGAGTGGGAAAACAGTAACATATAGCATTATCACTGTGTTTAGGAGACAGAATGGGGTTTGGGGAGAATAAGGAAGTTTGAATTTGTGAGGAGATTTATGTCAAAGAGAAAAGTATGTAAAGATAGAGCCTCATAAATCTGCATAGTCTATCTTTGAGTCTGGTCAGACACCAAAATGTACTTGTTAGGGATAAGAGTCCATAAAGCCAGGCAAAGAGTAGCTTCCTGGGAGTCATAAGCTGAACAATTCCCATAGTACACATAGGGCTGGGAGATAAGTTTGTTCAAGTAGGCTTGTTGAGTATTGGGGCTTTCAGTGGAAAGTTCAGAAGGGCTGTGCATTAGTAGGAGGGTGTTTGTTGTTCAGCTGCTAAGTTGTGTCCAACTCTTTGCAACCCCATGGACTACAGCACCCCAGGCTTCCCTGTCCTTTACCAACTCCTAGAGTCTGCTCAAATTCATGTCCACTGAGGCAGTGACACCATCAAACCATCTCATTCTCTGTTGCCCCCTTCTCCTCCTGCCTGCAGTTCTTCCCACCATCAGGATCTTTTCCAGTGAGTTGCCTCTTCATATCAGGTGGCAAAGTAGGAGGATTTAATTAGCCCCAAGTAAAGTCCACTCTAGACTCACCCAAATAAAGCTTAAAAGTGAACCTGAACTAATGGACCTGATCCACAAGCTTTTGATTCAAAAGGAAATGAAAATGCATACACATATGGGGACATACCACATACATACACACACATGCACACACCTCAATGACATAAAATTTATAGCAGGCAACCAAAAATTACTACTCATGAAAAGACACAGAAACAACCAGGAAAAAAATCAGATAATAGAAAGTCTCCCAGAAATGACACAAAAGATAGAATCAGCAAATGAAGACCTTTCAGATGATATTGTACATAGGACAGCTACATGCAAAAAATGATTAGAACATATCCTCATATTGTATACAAAAATAAACCAAAAATGAATTAAAGGCCTAAATGTAAGACCTAAAACTATAACAGTCCTAGAAGAGAATAAGGCAGAACACTCTCTGACATAAATCATAGCAATATTTTTGTAGATCTGTTTCCTTAGACAAAAGAATAAAGGCAAAAATTAGCAAATGGGACATAATTAAACTTAAAAGCTTTTGTACAACAAAGAAAACCATGAACAAAATGAAAAAAAAAAGCCTACTAAATGGGAAAAAATACTGACAAATAAGATAAGCAATAAGGGGCTAATAACCAAAATATATAAATAACACATACAACTCAATATTAAATAAACCAAACAGCTCAATTAAAGAATGAGCAAAAGATCTGAATAATCTATTTCCAAAGAAGATATACAGACGTCCAGCAGACATAAGAAAAATGCTCAACATTGCTAATCATCAGTTCAGTTCAGTTCAGTTCAGTTCAGTCGCTCAGTCGTGTCCAACTCTTTGCGACCCCATGAATCGCAGCACGCCACGCCTCCCTGTCCATCACCATCTCCCGGAGTTCACTCACACTCACGTTCATCGAGTCCGTGATGCCATCCAGCCATCTCATCCTCGGTCGTCCCCTTCGCCTCCTGCCCCCAATCCCTCCCAATATCAGAGTCTTTTCCAATGAGTCAAATCTTCACATGAGGTGGCCAAAGTACTGGAGTTTCAGCTTTAGCATCATTCCTTCCAAAGAAATCCCAGGGTTGATCTCCTTCAGAATGGACTGGTTGGATATCCTTGCAGTCCAAGGGACTCTCAAGAGTCTTCTCCAACACCACAGTTCAAAAGCATCAATTCTTCGGTGCTCAGCTTTCTTCACAGTCCAACTCTCACATCCATACATGACTACTGGAAAAACCATAGCCTTGACTAGACAGACCTTAGTCGGCAAAGTAACGTCTCTACTTTTGAATATACTATCTAGGTTGGTCATAACTTTTCTTCCAAGGAGTAAGCGTCTTTTAATTTCATGGCTGCAGTCACCATCTGCAGTGATTTTGGAGCCCCAAAAAATAAAGTCTGACACTGTTTCCACTGTTTCCCCATCTATTTCCTGCCTGGGGCCAGCGTGAGGAATCCCGCCCGTGACAAGGTCATGTGGAAGGAAGCCTGACAAAATGCAAGGACGTGATCAGGCTTCAGGGGTTCCCCCTGAGCATCCACCCCCAAGACCAGAGTCTGCCTGCTTTACTGTGTTATGCTTTCCACCTACTCTTCTGTCATTAACAGGGGGCTGTCCCCCCACCACCTTTTTCTGGAAAAAATTGGAGCTTTTAGATAATAAATCTCCAGGGCATAATATGAGCGTTTCAATCCAAAAACCCCTCTGATGGCTTTCTAGCCTGCCTGCAGGACTCGTTACAGCTGTGCATGTGATTGTTTGAGGCCTCCAACTGCAGGAGGCACAGGAAGCTTAAAACATCCTAGGAATGTAGAGGCTTCTGAGGAGTCAAAATCATTAGAATAGGACTGATTAAAGGTTTCATTTGTTGAGCCAATACTGCTGCCAAATTTTCATATCTTTCATTTGTAGAGATAGTTGGTATATAGAAAAACAGGTGGTAGACCTGGTATTAGCAACATTAGATCTTTGAGTTAAGTACTTTCTTTGTTATAACCCACTGCACCTTTGTTCTACAGGAATGTAACTTTATTTATTACTTTGAGGGTGATGCAGAGTAAAGAAAAAACACTTCTAGGGAAAAGTTTTCTGGTTGATAGACAATTATCCAGGAAGAGAGCCATAAAAATGTTAACAGGCCTCTTGGCCAGAAGATAATGTAAACCACCTGAGACCTTTTGTGTACGGGAGGGTATGCAAAAAGAAAGCCTGGTCTCAGTTAGGGTCAGGACTGCTGCCCCTGCATAACTCTGCATATTCCATTATTTCTTTATGTACAACTTGGGGTATATAAGCTGATTTTGAAAAATAGTTTTTGGAGTCTCGCACTGATGCTGGGCTCCCCCATGTTGTTCTTTTCTCCCCTTTCTCGGCTGAATTCCCATCTGGAGCGCGGAGGCTCACCACGTCTACTTACTTGCCCTGGCTGCTAAGATCCATGTGAAAGGGAGCCTAAGGTGGGGCACCCTTCAATATTCAAGTGGACACTGGTGGTCTAACGTAGATGGTGCAAACCTCTTGTCTCGAGGTTTTATTGGTTTTCCCCATAAACCAAGTTATTCAGCATTTTTTCTCCACCTAAATTCCCTACTATACTATTTCTTCCTAATCTAATCTTATATCTCTAAATAAATAAGTTTTCCTCGCCTATCCGTCTCCCCTTCAAATCACCCTGGATTCACAGGGGCTGGACCCCGGCAATTTCCCATGAAGTGATGGGACCGGATGCCATGATCTTCATTTTCTGAATGTTGAGCTTTAAGCCAACTTTTTCGCTTTCCTCTTTCACTTTCATCAAGAGGCTTTTTAGTTCCTCTTCACGTTCTGCCATAAGGGTGGTGTCATCTGCATATCTGAGGTTATTGATATTTCTTCCGGCAATCTTGATTCTAGCTAGATATAAATCAAAACCACAATGAGATATCACCTCACACCTGTAAGAATGGCTATCACCAAAAGTCTACAAATAACAAATGTTGGCGAGGATGTAGAGAAAAGGAAACCCTAATATGTTGTTGATGGGACTGTAAATTGGGGCAGCCATTATTGAAAACAGTATGGAGTCCTCAAAAATTAAAAGTAGAATTACCACATGATCCAGTAATTCCATTGCTGGAAAGAAATGAATGAAGAAAAAAAATATACTTATTAGAAAAGAAACCAGCACCCCAATGTTCATAGTGGCATTATTTACAATTGCCAAGATATGGATGCAATCTTAAGCGTCCATCAACAGATGAATGAATAAAGAGAATGTGATGTATATATACACAATGGAATATCACTCAGCCATAAAAAAGATGAAATTGTGACATCTGCAACAAAACGGTCCAAAAGAGTATCTTGCTTAAGGAAATAAGTCAGAGAAAGACAAATGCTATAGGTTATCGCATATATTTGGAACCTAAAATCTAAAATGTACCGTACTCTGTGCTCAGTCGTGTCTGATTCTCTGCGACCCCATGGACTGACACCCACCAGGCTCCCCTGTCCATGGAATTTTCCAGGCAAGAATGCTGGAGTGGGTTGCCATTTCCCTCTCCAAAATCTAAAATAAATGAATATATATAACAAAACAGAAGCAGGCCCATGGATATAGAGACCAAACTAGTGGTCACCAGTGAGGCAAAAAAAGAAGGGAGTGGTGAGACAGGAACAGGATTGAGACACAAACTGCTGTGTATAAAATAAGCGATGAGGATACATTGTAATGCACAGGAAAACACAGCCACTATTTTGTAGTAACTTTAAATGGAGGATAACCCATAAAAACAATGAATCACTATGTTATACACCTGAAACTAACATAATATTTTAAATCAACTATCCTTCACAATTTTTTTAAAAAGATAATAGAAAAGACTTCTGTTCAAGACGTCAGAATAGAAGTATGTGCGCTCATCTCCTCCTGTGAGACCACCATAATCACAACTAGCTATTGCACAACCACCAACAGAAGAACAGTGGAACCCACCAGAGAAAGATACTCCAAAGTATCTTCTTTGTCCAAAGACAAAGAAGAAGCTGCAGGGAGATGGTAGGAGGGGCACAATCATGATAAAATCAAATCACAACCCCACTGGATGGGCAACCCAGAAACTGGAGAAAAATAATACCAAAGAAGTTCTCCCACTGTAGCGACGGTTCTAAACCCCACGTCAGGCTTCCAACCTGGGGATCCAACAAAGGGACTGGGAATCCCCAGGGAATCTGTCCTTGAAGGCCAGTGGGATCTGATGACAAGATTTCCACAGGACTGGGAGAAATGGAGCCTCCAGTTTTGAAGGTCACAAACAAAGTCTTGTGTCAACCAAGACTCAGAGGAAAGCAGCAGTAACCCCCACACCCCCAACCACAGGAGACTGAAGCAAAACTACCCGCTAGTGTCGGCAGGTCTCCTGAGTAGGTGTGGGCCAGCAGAAGCTCTCTACAGGAGGTGGGGGAGAGGCAGCGGCAGCCTCAGAAGGTCCCCCTTAATGTAAACCCTCTTGAAGCTCACCAGTAACCAGACCAAGAGCCCATAGACCCAAAAGTTCAGTTCAGTCACTCAGTCGTGTCCGACTCTTTGCGACCCCGTGAATCACAGCACACCAGGCCTCCCTGTCCATCACCAACTCCCAGAGTTCACTCAAACTCATGTCCATCGAATCAGTGATGCCATCCAGCTATCTCATCCTCTGTCGTCCCCTTCTCCTCCTGCCCCCAATCGCTCCCAGCACCAGAATCTTTTCCAAAGAGTCAACTCTTCACATGAGGTGGCCAAAGTACTGGAGTTTCAGCTTTAGCATCATTCCTTCCAAAGAAATCCCAGGGCTTATCTCCTTCATAATGGACTGGTTGGATCTCCTTGCAGTCCAAGGACTCTCAGGAGTCTTCTCCAACACCACAGTTCAAAAGCATCAGTTCTTCGGCGCTCAGCCGTCTTCACAGTCCAACTCTCATATCCATACATGACTACTGGAAAAACCATAGCCTTGACTAGACGGACCTTTGTTGGCAAAGTAATGTCTCTGCTTTTCAATATGCTATCTAGGTTGGTCATAACTTTTCTTCCAAGGAGTAAGCATCTTTAAATTTCATGGCTGCAGTCACCATCTGCAGTGATTTTGGAGCCCAAAAAAATAAAGTTTGACACTGTTTCCACTGATTCCCCATCTATTTCCCATGAAGTGATGGGACTAGATACCATGATCTTCGTTTTCTGAATGTTGAGCTTTAAGCCAACTTTTTCACTCTCTACTTTGACTTTCATCAAAGAGGATTTTTAGTTCCTCTTCACTTTCTGCCATAAGGGTGGTGTCATCTGCATATCTGAGGTTATTGATATTTCTCCCGGCAATCTTGATTTCAGCTTGTGCTTCTTCCAGCCCAGTGTTTCTCAGGATGTACTCTGCATAGAAGTTAATTAAGCAGGGTGACAGTATACAGCCTTGACATACTTCTTTTCCTATTTGGAACCAGTCTGTTGTTCCATGTCCAGTTCTAACTATTGCTTCCTGACCTGCATACAGGTTTCTCAAGAGGCAGATCAGGTGGTCTGGTATTCCCATCTCTTTCGGAATTTTCCACAGCTTATTGTGACCCACACAGTCAAAGGATTTGGCATAGGCAATAAAGCAGAAATAGATGTTTTTCTGGAACTCTATTGCTTTTTTGATGATCCAACAGATGTTGGCAATTTGATCTCTGGTTCCTCTGCCTTTTCTAAAACCAGCTTGAACATCTGGAAGTTCACGGTTCATGTAGTGCTGAAGCCTGGCTTGTAGAATTTTGAGCATTACTTTACTAGCATGTAAGATGAGTGCAATTGTGCAGTAGTTTGAGCATTATTTGGCATTGCCTTTCTTTGGGATTGGAATGAAAACTGACCTTTTCCAGTCCTGTGGCCACTGCTGAGTTTTCCAAATTTGCTGGCATGTTGAATGCAGCACTTTCACAGCATCATCTTTCAGGATTTGAAATAGTTCAACTGGAATGCCATCACGTCCACTAGCTTTGTTCGTAGTGATGCTTTCTAAGGCCCACTTGACTTCACATCCCAGGATCTGGCTCTAGGTGAGTGATCACACCATCGTGATTATCTTGGTCTTGAAGATGGAGAAAGAAAAGATAGAAGCATCTGAATGCAGAGTTCCAAAGAATAGCAAGAAGAGATAAGAAAGCCTTCCTCAGCGATCAATGCAAAGAAATAGAGGAAAACAACAGAATGGGAAAGACTCTAGATCTCTTCAAGAAATTAGAGTTACCAAGGGAACATTTCAGGCAAAGATGGGCTCCAAAAAGGACAGAAATGGTATGGACCTAACAGAAGCAGAAGATATTAAGAAGAGGTGGCAAGAATACACAGAAGAACTGTACAAAAAAGATCTTCAAGATGAAAAAAAGAGACCTTTAGGACAACATTAAACACATCAACATTCGCATTACAGGAGTCCCAGAAGACGAGAGAGAGAAAGCATCTA